>NC_090929.1:779416634-779728301 GCF_040938575.1 Ambystoma mexicanum
TATATTCCTTATAAAACTCGCCTGGGAGCCCGTTGGGTCCTGGGGCTTTGCCCAATCGGAGCTCAGAAATCACGGTCTCCAGTTCCTCCACCATGAGGGGAGCTTCAAGTATCTGAACCTGCTTTTCCACTAGCTTTGGTAGTCTAATCTCAGCCAGGGCGTCTGCTATATCGCCCATTTCCACAGACGGATTGGGGGCATACAGTTTCTCATAGAATTGTGAGAATATATTGTTAATGCCCTCTTGGGTCCTGACTTCCTCCCTTGCTGCATCTCTAATTGCAGTTATAGGATCTCTCCTGCCTTCCTGCTTGGTGAGCCAGGCCAAGAGCCGGCTGGGTTTGTCCCCCTCCGCATGCAATCGCTGTATATATCTCCGATAATCCAATTTCCCCAGTCTCTCCCAGATTGCGACACATCTCATTCTCATCTCTATGAGTTCTCCTGTTCCTCTCCTGTCATACCTGCCCAGCGTTCTGCCTATTCTATCTCCATTTCCACTGCCCCCAGATTCGCTAGGGCACTTCCTCTTAGCCCCCCTGTTTTTCCTATCGCTGCTCCCCTCATCACCACCTCGAAGGCATCCCAGATCATACCGACGCTCTCTGCACTTCCCACGTTGTGCTCAAAGTAATCATCTATCGCGCTTTGCATGTGTTCCTGGAACTCGCTCTCCCTCAGTGCCTCCGCCCTCAGCCTCCACTTTGGTATTGGGGCCTTTCTATAAGTATGTGCCCATGTCCCTAGCAATGGTGCGTGGTCTGACAATGTCTGCACCCTAATATGTATCCCAGTGAATTCCCTCAAAGATTCAATGCCCGTGAATAAGTAATCAATGCATGTGAATGTCCCATGGGGGGGCGCTATAGTGAGTGTACCCTCTCGCCTCTCCATGTACCTTCCTCCAGACGTCCGGCAGGTGCAGTTGATTCAGGATCCTTTGCAGGGCCTTTGCTGGCGGTGCTGGTTTCCTGTATTTGTCATTGGATCTACCAGGAGCGTCTCCAGAGTGCAGTTAAAATCACCTGCCCAGACGAATGTCGCCTCGCTGTATTGGGCCAATTTGAGTGCAATTTTCTCTAAGAACTTCCATTGTATCATGATTCGGCGCACATGTATTTATCAAACATATTTCCTTGTTCTCCAGCATTCCATGCGCTAGCACAAATCTGTCTTCCGGGTCCCTTTCTTTCTTTATCAATTGAAATGGGTCCCCCGGGGCCAGCCATATCAGGACGCCCCTTGCATAGTTGGAGTATGTTGCACTGTACATTTGGCCACCCCATTTCGTAGCCACTTTAGTTTGCTTCTCAGGCGTTAGATGAGTCTCTTGTAGTAATGCTATTTTAACCTTTATCCTGTTCAGCCAGGCATATACTTAGAGCCTCTTAACATAAGCGTTGAGCCCTCTGACATTCCATGGTACAATGGTCACCTCGTCCGGATCCATTTCAATGGTACACCCTTTGTATCGGCACCTTTCATGTCCTTCCGTGGGCTCACCTGGTTAGCGCTCCTCACCCTCATTCCAGTCTGTGCCGTCCTGCCTTCCCATGGGCGTAGGCTCATCTTCCTCACACTGTTGTCCTTCCGTGCCGTTATCACCACTGACCCCAGACTGGGGGGGTTTCTCTGACTTGCGCCCTTTGATCCATATTGGGTCCGCCACCACACGCGCCGTGCCTTACGGTTCTTTGCATGCTGCGTCCTCCTCTTTTCGTGCCTTTTGCCAACCAACCAAACAACTGGCAAACTACTACTATTAAACAAACGCCCAGCCTCCCTCCCCCTGCTCAGGCTCCGCTGCTTCTCTTGTTCCGCCCACAATGGTGGGGCCGGCCCGTGGCAGCGTGATGCCTTGAAACTGACATCCTGACTAGAGAAAGTCTTGGGGTTGCGTGTCCTGTCACCATCTGCGGCAATAAAGTTACTCGTTGCTCCTTTAATTATATTCCATCTGGCTGGCGCAGTATTCATGGTGCTGGAAGCATCTTTTCCATGGCAGTCTCACCCCCACTGCCCCCTGGGTAGATTTACGTCATTATTGGTATTTCTGGGTCTCCCTTGCGGGAAACCCTGTTGGTCCATCCATGCTTGGGACTCTTCTGTTGTCTCGAAGAAGTACGATCTGCCCTCTCGTATCACCTTCAATTTTGCTGGGTACAGCAGCATATAACGTAAACCCGCTGCTTGAGGCGTTCCTTGGTGGGGCCATAGCGTGCACATTGTCTGTGGACCAGGATTTTATAGACCAGGTAGATCGTTATTCTGGAGGAGTTCCTGGTTATCACCCGACCTTCTCTAGAGAATGACAGTATTTTGTCTCAATCTTTGAAGTTCATGATCCTTGCAATCAATTATCTCGGGGGCTCCCGGTTGGGGCCTTCTGGTCAGGGCCTTGGGGGCTCTCTCCACTGCAAAGCCTTGGGATAGTACCTCTGCCCCAATCTCTTGGAGCAGGGGATTCTCGACATAATCCGTAGGGTCCTGACCATCTTCGCCCTCCAGCAGTCCAACAATCTGGATATTATTCCTTCGGGCCCTTCCTTCTGCGTCCTCTGCCCTCTGTTCCAGGATCTTCACCCTTCGGAGCATGTCTGACAACTGGGTCTGTGTGGTTGCAACATCAGTGGTGTTTTGCTGCACCTGTTGTTCCGCCATGCCCAAGTGCCGTACGTCTTGTCGGAGGAGACTCACGTCCACCATCACTGTATCCATTTTGTTTTCCAGGGACGTCTTTAGGGCTGCTATGGCTATGTCCAGCTTGTTCTCCAGAGACGCCTTCAGGGCTATTATGGCTTCCAATATCGGGCTCTCGCTTTCTTCCTGCTGTACTGCACTGGATGAGGCCATGGTTGCCTCCGATGGAGTGGGTTGGCCCTTGTCTGACTTTCTGGCAAAAGGCTCAATGCTGGTTTGTTTGCCTCTACCCCCTTTTGATTTGCTTGCCATTCCTGTTCCTTGAGCCGGTTGTATGTCCCTTCATCTAGCAGTCTTCCCTGTCCTTAATTATGCTCTATGCAGCTTCCTACGGTGTACATCCTCTTCACTCTCTTTGGCATAGCTCCGGTCTCACCTCATCTTCACCCTTCCACCTCCAGATGTGCGCTCTATTCTTGAGCCTTGTGTTTCCCTATATTGTCCAGCGAGTGGGTTGTGCTCTCTGGTCACTGCCAGTCTTGTTGCTATTAATAAACCTCTAGGGTGGTAGCTCACCTCATAGGCAGCCGGTGTGGTGGCTCCACCCCCATCTGTACCAAGCATCCATGCGCTGAGCTGGGTGCAGCACCGCCGGCTGTGTTCTCCGTGTGATCAACCAGATGCAAGTCCTTTCACGTATCAGCTGGGCCCTGCTTGCGCTGTTACCTGCCCTCGTTTTCTCACAAGGTGCTCCTGGGGACTCCTAACAGTGTACCTCTGATGCAGCTAGAGCTCCTACAAGCTCTGTATTTCTGACCGGTGCTTGCTATCCTCTCGCCACGGGTCTGGGCAGCTTCATTGGAGCTCCCGGCTCTCACTTGTATTCGCGCCTTACTGGCCATGCGGCGTCCGCCATAGCAGGGTGGGGAACCACTGCGACACAGCGGTTTGTTCCATCTTTGAATGCAGGCCCGAAGCTATATCTCTGGACTTGTGCGGATGGTGCCAGGGTTATTTTCGTCGTGTGGGTCCCGCGCCCAGGTGTCCCAATGTCTTGCGCCCGAGGCCAGGTACTGCTTATACCCTCCCCAACAAGTGGGATTTGTGCGACTGGCTGCCTTGGGGGGCATCCAGCCAATGGGTGCCTCTTTCCGAGGTGATAGGGAACCGCGGGTCTCACTTCCTTACCACGTATCCTCAGGTCTGCTACAGAGCGTGTTGGGACCCCCTTCGGGGCTCAGAGGTCTCCCTGGCTGTCTCACTGCACCAGCCCTTCTCTTCTTTCGCTCCGATTGTCAGTGTGCGGCAGATCCTCGTTCTCCACCAATTTAGCCTCGGCTTCCGTGACGGGAGCGAGGTCTCCTGAGACCCAGTGGCCGCACCCTACCTGTGGTTTGGGTCGGGGGGTGCAACTCCCTGCATGTGCGCCCCCTCCAGAGCTCTCCATGCAGCACATGCCGCGCTCCGGAATGCCGTGCTGTTTCATGTCTGCAGCCGGCATCTCCTGTCTTCACCTCCAGGCAGGGTCAGTGTTGCTTTCTGCCATCCGGCCACTGGAATCGGCCATCCACGATGGGGAGGGACCACGGGCCTCCTCCTTCCATGTCGCTCTTGCCGGCTGCCTAGCCTGGGTCGACTCGGTCAAGTCTGCGCCGGCAAATGTGCCACCTCACACCAGAGCTCAGGGGCAGCTGCTGGGTTGTTCTCTCTCCAGTGCCTTCCAGCTGTCGACAACATGGCTGTAGTTGCCAGCCCGGGTCCCCAGACTCTTGGGTCGATGTGGTGCCTGCTGCTCTCAGCGTGTTCACTGAGCACGCCCGCTGCCCCACCGCCGTTGCAGTCCGCCTCCTCACCAATCTAGTTCTTGGCGAGCATCCTCTGGCCCAGGAGTACAACGGCCCCTCCAAGCAGGGAGCAGGTCGCACCCGCCATCTTGGATGTGGTGGGTGGAACTTGGGCGCTGAGTTCTTCCACGAAACCGGCTCCGATTCACCTTGGCGAGCTGCCCAGTCACTCTGGATGCTCTGACAACTTCTCTGCATGTTTTTAGCTGTATTTATTACAAATCACGTACAGAAGAAAGTGCCACAGAACAGCTACCCGCCTACACACGCACTAGGTGTGTCTAGTTGTAACAAGTGCTACTGATCATGTCAGTCATAAGATCTAGACAGAACAAATAGAGATGAACATTTTAATCAATACATGTAAAAACACTTGGAATTTTTTCCACATAAAACTGAAGACAAAAATGCATTTTGTTGACAAAGAATATCACATAAAACAATATCATGTGACGGTCATGCTTTTCAATGATTGAAAAGAACCACAATTTACATATGGTGACAACATTGTGAGGTTAGTAAGGATATGTGACAAACACATAGCTGTTTTTAATGTCCTTGATTCATAATGACTAGTCCTTGACTCCGTCGACACAAAGATATGTGTTTCTGGGAAACAGTAACAGTTGTTGGGAGACAATCTATAGCCGACTAAAACCGCTATTAGATATGTGCTGAACCCGTCATCAGGACGTTAAATGATGACATCACAAAGTTGGTATCAAAAAAGGAGAGGGTAGAACCGTCAGTAGACTCTTCAAATGATGGCAATCTTTCAATTGCTTCAATGGCGTGTGTGGTGGCGAATAAGGAAAACAAGTTGGCCAAATTCGACTGTTATCGCTGTGGAATCTCACAGTTATTGGAGCTTCATAGTTAACAGGAGTGGTCTTCCCGCAAACTTCGTGAATCGACGTCTATGCGCGTGGCCAGCATGTATTACAGCCTACCATGGAGTCGATCTTCCGTAAGCATCTTTAATGGTTCATTTGTAAAGCCCTCGTTGCTGGAATCAGTGCGGACGCTGTGTTGTTGTATCAGAAACACATTTCTTTGTGTCGACGGAGTCAAGGACTAGTCATTATAAATCAAGGACATTAAAAACAGCTATGTGTTTGGCACATATCCTTACTAACCTCACAATGTTGTCACCATATGTAAATTGTAGTTCTTTTCAATCATTAAAAAGCATGACCGTCACATGATATTGTTTTATGTGATATTCTTTGTCAACAAAATGCATTTTTGTCTTCAGTTTTATACGGAAAAAATTCCAAGTGTTTTTACATGTAATGATTAAAATGTTCATCTCTATTTGTTCTGTCTAGATCTTATGACTGACATGATCAGTAGCACTTGTTACAACTAGACACACCTAGTGCGTGTGTAGGCGGGTAGCTGTTCTGTGGCACTTTCTTCTGTACTTGTCTACAATTAGTCCTCAGCCACACAGCCCCCCAAAAAAGAGGACTTCTCTGCTCTAACTATTTGTATTCCTTTATTACAAATCACGCCAGTTTGGTTGGATCTTTTGCAGGATCAGTCGGGAGCTCCCGAGTCACGTCTCCTGCAGCATGGTCACCAAGCCATGCCCCCCATTTTTCCATATTCTGTGATTGGCAGCACAGCTCCACAGAGTAAGCTATCAAGATGGGCATCCACAATCTTGTCTCTCATATTGTTTCGGAGTCTGATGCTGTTGTGTCTCTTCTCTATGGTAAGCCGCTGGTTGATGCAATGCTCTCATGTTCCATGAGCTGATAACCATCAAGATTGCTGGGCAACAAAGGAAAGGAGCCCTCATTATGCATGGCACGTAACCACTGTTGAATATTTGCAGACTGCAAACTGTAGCATCCTGTAACCATTGATTCTCCCACAGGTCATGCTGTTAAAGATTGATCCGTTTGTGCAGAATGTCAGTGGCAACAATAATCTGGCCACTGAGCTGAAAGGCAAGCTTGTTTTATTTTAGGTATCCATTGTTGCAAGAGACAAGGTAACTGTTGCGGACCTTGAAACACAAGAGATTGTCAAGAAGTCCCACTTTCAGCTCTTCCTTCTCAAAATAACTCTACCGTTGCTCACCTTCCCCGGGAGACTCAATATTACCCATGCTCTGGTTCTCTCCAGGCTAGACTATTGCAATAGCATCCTCCTTAATCTTCTTTTGTCCACCCTGCGACCCCTCCAGCGAACCCAGAAAAGAGCAGCAAGACCTATCCTTGGCCTCAAGCCCAGGTACCGCATCTCTCCTGTCCTACAAAGCCCTCACTGGCTCCCGGTCTAAGCACAGATTAGATAAATCAGCCTGAGACTGGATTATTTCACCAAAGGAAGGAAGCCATTCTCCTAGAGATTTTGATAAGAAGTTCTATGAATGCATTTTTGTGTATTTCTTAGTGGTAGGGATAGAGTAGTTGGTTTGGACAGAGGACAGTATTTTGATTTTTGACTTACATCCTGATGAGTACCCGAATTATTCTGTGTTGAACTCCTCGAATAGGGAGCGAGAGGTTCTTTGCTTTATTTGAATAAAAGTCTATAGCCAAGGGACCACTAGGTGGCACAGAGGAAATGGCCGCCTATTCCATCTTCTTTCTCACCCCCCAGAAGATTAATGGCGGCATCCCTAAAAGTGGCAGGAACCGGAGATCTGAAAGGGAAAGCCCGAAATAGAAGTGCAGTGGAGAAAAGTGACTTATAAGAACGAGCGAGGCCCAGCGGGACATCCTGGCGAGGCGGCTGACGTGCTTGGTGACTAATGCAGAAGGTAGCAACAAGGAGCGAGCCCCCTCATTCCGGACTGAGAAGCTGAGGAGTGAGAAGTGGAGCAGTCGGGAACCAGTAGGAAGCTTGGCACCCGTTGCGAATACTGAAGCAGAACTCTGAAAACAGTGAGGTGAGCGCGGACCGGGCCGCCTCCAGTGTTAGAGGGAAACGGGGAGAGAACCTCCGACGGGATGTTGGGCGGCATGGGGGGCATGGTGTCGGCCCAGGCGGGAATACCCCACTGAAGGCTGCAGGAACAGGGAATCAGCTACCCGGCGCGAAACAGTTACACCGAATGGCTCATACAGCCAACAGGCGCATTTAGCTGGGGACAGGTGGCTTCTTGGGAGTCGGGAGCGCCCTGCCCCCTGTGGTCAATTACATCTGAAGGTGTCCCTGGAAGTCACCCTACATGGCGGCCTTTTAAACATCCTTAGGAGGCGGCCCAAAATGGCCTCCAAATTACAGCCTTACCCAAAAGAACACTGGCGGGGTGAGAGAGGCCAGACGAGAAAAGGCTGCGGACACATCATAGGGGTCATCCTTATCACCTGCAATATAGGAGTGGATGGAAACAACCAATCCCCAAGGACCTGACATAAGGACCGGATAGATACGAGCATAGAGGTCTGTGACATCCAAAGGGGCAGTGGGAGGTAGCAACCACCCCCAGTGCGTTGCTGAGAGCTTAAGCAGGAAACACCACAGCATGCAGACCTCCGCACCTGGCCCAGCAGCACAAGGTATGAGCAATAGATGCCCCGTAAAACCACCCGGCCCGCCCAGCAGCCACTGTCACACGGCTGAGAGAGCCCAGAACGGAGCACCAGATCAGGGCAGTTCCCAAGACTGAGACATCCTAAGGCGCTAGAAAGGTCCAACAGCAGTGGGCAGTAGTCACGGAACTTTACACACCGATAATTAGCTCAAGCTATACAACCATAGGGAGAGTGGGTACACCCTCTTATGAAGAAAATGTGTGAAAGGAGGAGCAAAACCCAAGGCAGGAGCAGGATATATTAAATCATTGCTAGGGACACAGGACAAAGAGAGGGCGAAAGAAAAAGAAAGGAATGCCAAAGAGACACTAGCGGAGATCCACCAGGGACGTCATTTCACCAAAATGCCAGGGGTAGCGGAAGTGACATCACAATGCCACGCCCCCAAAAGTGAAATCACATGAAGTGATGTCATTTGAGCATGCCCCCACGTGACATCACAGGACGTGGCATCATAAAGCATTATCCATCAGTACACTAAGAACATGATGGTTACAATATCACTGTATTGTGACATTTGATACAAGAAAGGATCATCGTATGTAGCAATGTGTCAAGGCCCATGTTTCCGTGAGAAGTGTAGTGCAGGACATGCAGGACAAGTCGGTGTGGGTGCACATCCTGGCAAAGCACACCACACTGTATGGGGTTACTCCAGTTGTGCAGGTCAACAAAAACAGCAAATTAAGGTAGGCGCACAATCTGGCAGAGCCGTGCCTCATGTCTCAGGGGGCTGTTGCAGGAGTACAGATACCCATATAAAACACAATTAAGGTGTGTACACAGTCAAACAGAGCCTCGGCTCATCCACCCTCAGCTTGGCCTTGAATAGCATTTATTCCACCTGTCGCTGTTGCATTCTACTCTTGATGGCCCCTTAGGAAGTTAATTACGAAAGTTCTGGAATAACCGAAAGGTCTGGATGAAGGCTGTTATATATTTTTTGCAGTTTTCCGAAAAGCGGTATGGAAATGTATGTTATATGGTTATATCCTGCTTGCAAAGTCGTGATTAGTAATATATGTTAAATGTACATGCTAATGCTTTGTTATATTTGATGAACTCTCAAATCTTTCATTGCCATGTGTGAGAAGGCCATCTGGTCATTTTCTTTTGTTCGTCATGGAATTCTGTGACTTGCAGTTTTCTCATATTTAAAATGAGAATGAAAAAACCTCCAATCCCAGAATTCAAAGGAAATAGCAGGACATGGCAGCCTTCAAACGCATGGCAATGGGAAACGGGATGTGGGAGTTCTCATCCTTTAACGTAGAGCTATAAGATATAACACATCAGGACAGTAATTAAAATCCTGCCACGGTAGAATCCTGCGTACAGTTCTACCAAGCTGTGTGTTTGGATAAAACCAACACTTCTCCATTACGGAAGTACATAAAACGTCTGGGTTCAATGGAACTGCCCTCTCTGGATTCGTAGCTCCTTCCTACTAGCCGGGGTTTTATGAGCTTTTATTATTGTAACCTTTGCAGGGATTAAGGGGCACCATCTCCTAACGTGCGTGCTATGCCAGATGGGAATAACACAGTGCGTTGCTGATTTAGTACACAGCCCGTGCAGTAGAAATCCTGTGCGTGCTATGCCAGATGGGAATAACACAGTGTGTTGCTGATTTAGTACACAGCCCGTGCAGTAGAAATCCTGTCGCTTGCAAGTGATCTACCTGTGAACCACAGATGTGCAAAGATGCCTGTTGTACATCTCCAGACTCCCGGGCAGCAGTGACACACGGCGCACACCGGTGGTCCGTGCATAGGCACATAGTGACCTAAGTCGGCTCGCGGGCAGTCTCGCAAACGGCTGCGCTTCCTATTTCATGATCTTAGTTGAAAATGTCATGTTTGAAAAGAAAAACCTCCCAGAAGAACTATCCCTCACTTCATTGAAAGTCAATACACAAATTAACATATCCATGCGGGTTTCGCCCCCACTACCGTGTATCGGAGACTCGCAGTCTATTTCCTACGCCTTACTGGTTTGTATTGACTCAGTTTATAAACGCACTACTGTAGTGCTTTAATGAACTACATTTCCCTGTTCACGTTAAGGTTCAGTAGAGTTCACATTCGGCCCTGCTGTCTCTCCTTAGCTGCAGTTCTTGGGCTGTGTAATGGGGGAGGTGCTGCGATGGCTGCTGCCCGTGTCTGCAACATATAATGTTCAACAGTCTTTTTTTTCATAACCAGACAAAAAGCATAAATACATGTGCCTGCGACCCCTCCCTCTCTCTCTCTCTCTCTCTCTCTCTCTCTCTCTCTCTCTCTCTCTCTCTCTCTCTCTCTCTCTCTCTCTCTCTCTTCTCTCTCTCTTTCTCTCTCTCTCTCTCTCTAGCTTTGCCTAGAAGATGGATCTTCCTAATACTACAATTATGAACTGTTTCCCGTAGGCTAAATTGGAGGGGGTCCTCGCGGTTACCACCTGGCTGTGCTATGCAGCGCATGCCACTCCTGCTTCAAGAGCTTCATATTAGGGCTTCACTTTTACCCTCTATATTGCAGGACTTCTTTACGCGCATTTTTGCCGGGCCCCCGCTATTGTGCTGTACGTTGTGTGCCTTTTGTCACACTTTTCGGTCCCATATGCTGTAAATTTCAGGACTCTTCCCACACTTCACGTGGTTTATATGCAGGACTCAATTCTGCATTGCATGCTGTGCATTGCAGCACCATCCCGCTCCATTTTGTACATTGTATGACTCCAAGCACGAAAGCTATTGTGTTATGGTAACTTAGTAAAAAAATGTTTAGCATTTTGTAAAGCGTGCTTGCAGAGTACCTGAATCATGATACAACGGCACAAAATAAATAGCAACTATCTTTAAAAGCGCAGCGGCTGTTGTGAATCTCGCATTAACAAGTTTAATGCAAAATGAAAACCCTACCTTGCTGTGATCTCCCCTGCACGCACTTGGGCTGGAGCTGCTGCTGTCTGCTCTCAGAGCTCTGCTCCTCAGCCCCACCTGATCTCCGGATGACTTCAGCTCGAGAAGGATACATTCATCACAGACAGACACTGTGACGCCGTGCCCGCTGCCCAGGCATGGCAGCAGGCAACCAGGAGCTTGCACACTTTTTAAAATAGTTTGTTTAAACAACAAACTATTTTTAAAAGCGCAACCTGAAGTCCAGGATCACTGGAACAACAGAGATCGCAAATATATTCCAGAGGTCGCTGGGGAGACAACAGAGGTCGCTCTTGAGACCTCTGGCGACCCCCAAATGACGTCCCTGATATCCACCCACCACCTTCTGGGATTGCCAGCACGAACACCCCATCCTCACTTACCAAAGAGGACCTTATGGAAATTATTTCCATGCTGAAACAGGATCTCACAATGGAGATTAAAGCTACCAAGGAAGCAATGGTCAAAACTGTGGCTGAACTCCACTCGTACATGATGGGGTTAGAATCGAGAGTAAACGAAGTGGAAAATACGATATGCGAACAGGCCCATGAACAAGCAGAGCTCAGTAATGGAGTGCTAAACATAGAAGAACAGCTGGAATTGATATGGACGAAGCAATTGGACCTTGAAAATAGGTCACACAGAAATAACATCAGGATAAGAGGGATACCGCTAGACATCCTGGACCAGGATCTGGCTGATTACGTGCAAGACATGTTTCAGTATCTGCCAGAGGTCCTAGACTCGGCCAAAATGGAACTGGATACGACACATCAAGTCTATCTATTGATGCAACAGCACCACAACCTCCTGCCAGACGTACTAACCAGAGTTCACTACTTCCAGCAGAAAGAGCATATCATGGCAGCAGCCCAGAGAAAAGAGCTGGTACAGTTCCGAGGCACAGGTATTTCACTTTATCAAGATGGAAATTACATGTGGTGACAGCCTGGTTCCAGCGGCACAAAGTCCGATATCGGTACGGGATCCCCTGCAAACTCCTATTTGAATTCCAAAATCAGAAATATGTGATCGGGTCCGAAGAGGAAGCAGCGGACCTAATGAACAAGGCCCTAGATGACCCGAGAAAGTGTAGCCCACAAAGGAGTCAGGATTGGACCAACAAAAATAACATGAGGAAACCTAGAAGGAAAAGAATCCCAGAGATGGCATCTCCTGGGGAAGGATAATGACCGAGACCGAAACACCTCTACCAGACACTGAAGAACGGACACTGCATCTGGGAATACCCAAGTTAATCACACTTACAGTTTCAGAGAAAGGAGCTGCTGGGTTCCTCTTAGAAGTGTTTAATGGTAAGAAGAAGCACACACGCTATTGCAAAAACACATATTGAAGAGGCAATGGTATGCTATGAGGGAATGGCACCCAAACGGATGTCATCACGAATGACATTAAAGTGGTCAATCGAGGTTCAAGACAACAGTTTAAAGTTAAGGACATTATATTTTTCCTTTTCTTTTTCTTTTTTCTTAGGGGTTTTATTTTTCCTTCTGCAAGTACCCTTTATGATTGGTTCCATGCAATTATGACATTCCAATCACTATGACTTGAAGTCGTCCCCGCAGGAGGCCCTCCTTGCCTCTCAAGTCACCTGGTTGAAGAGAGCAGGGCACACAACAACTCATGATGGCGTCCCCTGACATAACATGCCTGACCCTAAATGTGCAGGGTCTGAACTTGCCGATAAAATGGAAAGCCATATTGCAAAGGCTCTCCTCCCTGTAGGCAGACTTGGTTTTCCTAGAAGAGACCCACCTACTAAAGGAAAACGAAAAGAGGCTCAAAACCAAAGGATACCCACGAGCATATTTTATGACTAGTCGTTTCAAAAAGCAGGGAGTAGCTATCGTGGTTCGCAAAGGTCTCACATTATTTACAAAAGAGGTTCTACGAGACGCACAAGGGAGATACACACTGCTTAAAGGAGAACTGGGAAATCACGCTGGGGGGGTAATATATGGCCCGAATGAAAAACTGGTGGAATTCCAGGGGGTTTCTCAGAAGCGTTAGTGAACTTCATGGAAGGGGAAATCAATTTAGGGGGGGACTTCAATTGTGTAGTAGACCCGACTATGGACAAATCATTGGCTCCCACCACCAACGATAGAAACATTGTTGCTATGATGCATAGATGCTATGACAGCACTCATAGAGCGGTTCATTCATCCCGGGAAGAGGGGATATACCTTCTACTCTGTGGTCCACGGGGGCTTCTGAAGACTAGATATGTTCCTAGTCTCCACTACCCTCATTCCAACAGTTAGTGAAATAGATATCCTGCCCAAAGCACTCACAGACCACTCCCCAGTGATACTGAAGATACATATACAAGGGCAAGCCACGACAAAAACCTCCTTGGCGATTTAAAAAAGCTATCTTAAGGACACGGCCGCTAAGACTTGAATAGAGGAATTTATAACCTACTACTTTCAAGAAAATATGACTGAGGGCATGGATATACGTACGGTGCGGGACGCAGGGAAAGCAGTCCTACAGGGGTTATCATAGGGCAATCAGCAGCCTGGAATAGAACTCAACACATGCATCAGGGCAGGCTTGAGGGGATAGTACAAGAGAAAGAGAAAGCACATGCAAAAAATTGAAATAAGTGTACGCTACGTGATCTAAGAATAGCCAGGCAAGCCCTGGAAACTCACATAATGGGAAAAGTGGCACAGTCCCTACTTCGGACAAAACAATATTACTATTGCAGGGTTAACCAGGCGAATAAACTATTGGCAGCAAAACTTAGAAAAGCATTAACTTGCAACTATATTGGGGCCTTGAAGAGCGAAGATGGGAAGAGGGAGGTCACGGAAGAGGGTAAATTGAAGCACATGGAGGACTTCATTAGCAGGGCTTCTGCCCACATCAGGCAAACATTAACCACATCCGAGACTTTATAGAGCAGGCACATCTCCCCTGAATCTCAGACATAACGAGAGAAACATTGGAAAATCCGATATCGGCTCAAGAAGTAGCCCAAGCCATACGCTCACTTCCGCGGGGAGAAGGCACCCGGCCAAGATGGGATCACCAATAGATTCTCTAAAGCCTTTGCTGGGCTCCTAATACCACAACTCACCACCCAATTTAACTCCTTCTCCAGGTCTGGGAAAATAACCAAATCAATGGCTGAATCCACAACCACTCTGCTATTGAAACCCAAAAAGGACCCATAGATCTGCACCTCATACTACCCCATAACCCTTCTGAACACGAATGCTAAACATAGTATGATCCTAGCTACAAGATCGGTGGAGGTCATCCCTCACATAATCAATGAAGACCAAATAGGGTTCATTAAGAATAGAGGCACCCACAATATCAGGAGGGTAGTCAATTTGAGAGTGGTGGCTCCCAGAATCCCAGAAGTGCTGTCACTCTTGTCCATGGATGCCCACCGAGCATTTCACAGCGTGTCATGGGACTTTCTACAGGCAGAATTACTATCATAATTGATTTGATCCGGTCTTTAACAAACTGATACTGACGAACTTTCAAATAGCATCCACAATAGTGAAAGTTAATAACAACAAGATATGATATGATATGATAGGTTATTTATAACGCGCTTAATACCCAGAGGTTTCTAAGTGCAGACCCGGGGATCAAACCTGTTTTGCTCCGTGGCATCTTGCTTCCAAGGCGAGCATGTTGCCACTGAGCTATCCTCCTGATAGGGGCACGAGGCAGGGGTGTCCATTGCCCCCCCTCATGTTTGCATTAGCCATGGAGCCCCTCGCACAAACAATACAGAATAGCCCCTCATAATTGGCCCGACACACAAAGGCAACACACATAAGGTGGCACTGTATGCTGATATCATTTGCTTTCTCCAGAAACCCCTGAAGTCGATCCCATCTTTATTGGAGCTTCAGGAAAGATTCTACATGATTTCAGGGTTCCGGGTTAATCATCAGAAGTCAATAGGAATAGCAATCAAAGAATCACCAGAAACCCAAACGCAATGCAATCGAACATCCTCTTCAAATGGGCAGATGAGGAGTTCACATATCTGGGGGTACACATTACCAAATCACACAAAACCCTTATGGGTGCCAACATCCCCAAATTATGGAGGGAGACTAAAGCGGCCCTGAAGAGTTGGGAAATCCAAGAGATATCATGGCTAGGAAGGGTTAATGCAATCAAAATGGCAATACTACCGAGACTCTTATTCACATTCCATGCTCTACCGATCCGCATTCCCGAAAGAGATCTTTTAGATTTCCAAAAAGCAATAAGCCAATTCATTTGGAAAAAGAAGCCAACCTAAAATTCTCTTGAGATAGAAGGGAGTGGGGGGAATGGGAGTGCCATCGATACAACGATACTATGGACGAGATTGTGCTAATTTTAGAATGGGCATTAGGTGACAAGAACGCCAAATGGAAACTAATAGAGGAAGACTGCACCCATGCTCCCCTAGCCCATCTGCCATTTCTACCGTAATCTGCTAGGGTCCACCTACCTGACTCTACTCGAACTACACTTTGTGTCTGGGACAGGCATGTGCACGATGCGGGATTAAAAACAGGCCTGGGGCCTCTGTCCCCGATACTGCTGATTCCAGTATTCTCCCAGGAATGTGGAAAGGCCTATTTGCACAATGGTAATCACAAGGGCCCGTCAGGCTCAGGGACATATATAAAGACGGAATTCCCCTCACTTTCATGGAATGCAAAGAAAAGTTTACCCTACCAGAAACAGAAAGCTTTAGATACATTCAAATTAGACATTGGGTTTCCAACAATCGAATATTTCAAGCGGGCACATGCAACCCCAGAGGAATCGAACTCCAGTTGTTGGAGGGTCAAAATATCAAGAAAATATTCAACTGTTGCCGCTTGTTAGAAAAGGCCTCTAGTGAAGACAAACTTCCATGCATGACAAGATGAGAAAACAGGGCAGAGATACCAACGGATGTATGGCAGAAAATATGGTCCCGAACCTCCAAAAGCTCCAGATGTACAGTGTTTAAGGAATGTGCTATAACAATATGCTAGAGAAGGTCCATGACCCCAAAAAGACTCCACACAATCTCACACAATTACCCTGATCACTGCTGGCGTGGATGAGGGCAACTGGGAGACTTCATACATATGTGCTGGCATTGTCCTATAATAAAAACATATTGGCAAGCAATTAAGTAAAAGATGAAGGACATTCCCAGAACTTCTCTCCCCATGTGCCCTCGCATTCTACAGCTAGGCGACGTGCCTGACGATGGTGGGTTCCCGGCAATCGGGCCCCAAAGCAGACCTCATAACACAATTATTGCTAGCAGCCAGACTGAACCGAGCACGTTTCTGGAAGACAAAAGAGGGTCCGATCTTGTCATATTGGTGGGTTAAGATTTGGGATATTGTGGCTATGGAAAAACTGACTGCAGATATAGTGGAAAATATAAGATTCTCCCGGACCTGGGCCCCATTCTTCAAATTTGTACAAGACAAGGAGCACATGTTTTTTGGACCTCTGAATTTGAAGCATCTATTACAAAACTAATCTTCTATATGAGGGAGGAGACACCTGGGAGTGATGGGCAAGACCAACAAAGAATGCTGAACCAAGGCACAGTTCGGGATGCATACAAGTACGTTGGGACAATGAGCGGAACCAATTATTATTATTATTATTTATTTTGATTAATGTAATTTGTAACCTTAATTACTATTATGATTTGGAGGAGGGGAGTTGTTATAAAAATAAGAAATGAAGTTTCGATGGTCTTATAGTAAAAGCTATGTTGATGTTGATCTGTTGATATGCTCATCAAGATTTCAATAAAACACATTGGGAACAAACAAAAAAAAGTCTATAGCCAAAATGATAACGCCTTGTCAGCCTCCTTACTCCATCATTCCACAGGAGGCAACCATAAAACCAGCAGTTTTTGCCAAATACTGCTAGTTTTGTCATCATACCTATAATAAGTTATGAGGCACTAGGTATTCCAGTGGAATTCGACCGCTGTAAATTCCACACTTTTATGAGTTGGATTTTCAGCATGAAAATCTGCTATCTTTGTGGATGCGTATATTGCAAATTGTCCCTAATTCCACTTTTTTTTTTTGGACTATTTTTGAATGATGTGGATGGGCATCTGAGGCAGCAGAAGTTGGACAGCCCTAAAGTGGGTGGACAAGACATTTCATTGTTTATGTTTTCGGATTATGTACATCTGATATCTCGCAAGGAGCTCTCAATGCACAGATTATTGGGTAAATGTGTTCATTATTGCAACCAGAAATACCTGCTAATAAATGTCAGGAAAACCAAGGTAATGGTGGTAACCATGGTAGGCGAGACAAATGTTTAAGAACTAGATTTGCGATTAATGATAAGTACTTGGAAGTAGCTTGTCACCTTGGGGTTTGGTTTGAATGAGATATGAGGTGGACTCCCCAGCTAAATAAAAATGCACTCAAATTGAGCCAGGCCACAGGCTGGGTATTAGGGTTCAAGCAGAAATTTGGTGGGACGCATTGGCCCAGACCCTAGAGGTATACCAGGCGAAGGAAGTCCCTGAAGGGACATATGGTGCCACGTTATGTGGCTAATCAATCTGCCTTCCAGTTGCAACTGCTGAGAATATAATTTTACACAATCTTTTGTTACTGCCTAGAGGGACTCCTTCCAAGTGAAACCATCATGAAATTTGCCTTTTGCCCAATCTCAGACATCATTGCATTTCTACCTCTCGTATATTGGTTGGGCCTTTGGAGTAACCCCGAGGCTGTTGTCTACTAAGAAGTTATTGGGACTGGTTAGCCATATGAAAGTCCGATGACTTGGATGGGTTAAGGAAAATCTGAGCCTAACAGGATTTGCACTCTTTTGAAATCGTACAGCCTCAATGACAAGAGCTCAGGTGAATACAATTAAGGACATTTGGTGTTATTAGGAGACAGGGCAATTTCGTATATGAAACATAAGCAGAGAACGAGTCTGGAAGTCTGATTGGCATTGAATATCCTAGAGAAAAAAAGGAAGTTGCATCTGTTAGCATCTATACTTCCCCCAAAACATGGTATGAAACACTTGTGTATGAGCACAATGCAAATAAAATATCATATCATATCATATGAAACGAAGAGGCCCAGTTGGTTAAAGTGCTTCCTGGACAAATGAAGTACCTTCTCCAGCCAGTGCTCCTGTTCCAAGTCATGTAGCGATGGTGGAGAGGCCAAGATAGGCAGGCCTTGTAAATGCAGGTTAAATGGATGGTTTTACTGATGATTACAGCAGCAGGAGCATTGTTAATTCCTGTCTTAACAGGTTGCCCTAGGTTTGGCACCCGGGTTCAACTGATTGTCCACCTCAATTGGTTAATGCAAACTGTACACCCAAATGACCCAGGCAATGTAGGTACAGGAGGAGATGGTTGTGGCTTCTGATGTTAATAGTTAGATCTTCATGCGGCTGTCCTTATCGACAGCTTCAACATTCACTTCATGAGCTTCCTACCATGCTCTCTATGCTATGTAAACCTATGTGCCACCCATCCCCTGGCCTTAAGTCTACTGTGATGCCTCCACAACATGTAATATGTCATCCCTCTGCTAGCCTTCCCTTGCTTTCCTAGTTCATCCTACACTGACATTCTTTTTGCTTTACTGTAGCACCTCCTCATTCTTGGCCTCCATACGGCAGTCCAGAGCAACTGGCGAGCAACATTTTAGTGTGCTGCGAGCAACATGATGCTCCTGAGCAGCACGTTGGGGATCACTGCCCTAGCAGCTAGTGGGGTTTTATGCCGCTCCTGGCATTTTCCCCTATTCCGGCTATCTCCGGATCGGATCACTGGCCTGCTAGTCACATAGATAGCCATTGTGGCTTCCTCTCAAGGTAGACCGAACCTTCATTAAAAATAAACGGACTACAGAAGCAGAGGAAGGAAGAAGACATCCCATCTAAACTCTAGCAGTTCAGGTGAGGAGGAGGTTGATATCTCTGAATCAAACAGTGAACCTATTGATAGTTGACAGCATATAATCCAAGGGGCAGGCAATGCAGCCACCCCTTCTTCAGGGTTCATTTCAACTTTGCTATTCACTCTTTGAGCAGACCGTTGAGTCTCTCACATGTTCTGTTCACTTGCGGGTGATAAGCAGAGGAAAACATGTGCTTAATACTCAATAATAAACTGATTTGTTCAAAAATCTCATTCACAAAATGGGGGCCATTATCTGATCTCGGCACCTCACATACACTCCATCTAGGAAATACTTCTCAAGCCAAAAACTTTGCAGTGCAAGTGGCATCCGGGTGTGTGCATGGACCAGCCTCGATCCATCTTGAGAAGAGGCACACTACCACTATCATATACCTATAACCATTACAGACCTGCAGCATATCAACAAAGTCAATTTGTAAATGCTAAAAAGGACCATTCGGTCGAGGAATAAACCCTCTGACTGTTCGCAGCATGTGCCCAGCAGTAAACTTTTGACATACGATGCTAATTACTACATAAAAAGCAATGCGTTCTAACAGGTTCAGCAAAAACCAATCCTCTGCAATGGTTGCTGCAAGGCTTTCCCCAGTGACGTCCGCAGGGTAGTGTAGCTGCTCTAACTCCACTCTTAATAAGGCTACAGGCATCACCGGTTTACCAGTGCTGTCTTGTTGCCACAGTGCTTCGGTGGAGGATAAATAACATCCCCTCTGTGTCCATAAGTCTTTCTCTTCCTGTGGAGCTCCACCTTGAATTTCCATTAACTGGGTTTTTGGCAAATGATTAAAACCTGCTTTCATTATTACAGCCATAATGTCTCCCTTGCTTACACAAGGAGTGTCAAAACTCAAAATGTCTGAAGAACTTGCAACTCTTTTGGCTTCCTCGTCTGCGGCTTGGTTTCCACGTGAAAAAAAGTCAGTTCTCTTAGTATGTGCTGCGCATTTAACTATTGCTATGGCTGGTGGGAGCTGTAGTGTTTTTATAAGTCTGTCCAATAACGTGGCATGTTGCACTGGAGTGCCATCCGCTCGGAGGTAGCCCCTCCTTTTCCAACGTGCTTATCCTGCATGCACGGTTGACGTCACATAGGCGGAGTCACTGTATACTGTCACTTCCTCTCCTTCATATTTTTCAAGCGCGATGATAAGTGCCACCAATTCTGCAGCCTGTGCTGAAAAATTAGAAACAGGCAGCCTTATGCTTGCCACATTTTCAAATTCTCCATTCTCTCTATCTTACTGCAGCTGCGCTAGTCAGTCTTTCCCCATTAGTTTGATACATTTTTGAAGAACCATCAATAAAGAGGGTCTCTCCTCCGGGTAACGCGTTTACTTTTACACGCAGTACGTCTTCATATAACTGGCACGGTCATGCACATGTTCACCCTCTGCCACAGTTTCTGCTACAAATGTGGCAGGGTTCACTATTATTCACCTGACTATTTTGATTGCAGGATTCGATATAACCACCTCATAGGCAGAGACTTTTAGAGATGTCCGTGTACCCTTTTCCTCCAAAACAGCAAATATTGAGTGCTCAACAAATAATACCATAGAGCACTATGCTTGTAGATTTTTCAATGGCGAATGCAGCTGCTGCCAGCGATTGTTCGCAAGGGAAGTGACCCCTCATTACTGGGTGCAAAATCCCACTGTAATATGCTAGGGACTTATACCCCAATGTAGTTCTCTGTGTGAGTACTGCTGTCATGACTGTTCCATTCGTGGGTGAAAACAAAAATAACTCCTCCGAATAATTGGGAATTTTAAAAACTGGATCTGTACAAATAGCTTTCTTCAACTCATCAAACCCCTCATCCATCTCCTTAGTCCATTCAAATTTGTCCTTATTCCCCTATGCCTTCGTTAGGGCTTGCAACAAGGGTCTTGTGTATGAACTATAATTAAAACCCATGCTCTTATATAATTACACTGTTCCAGAAACTGTTGCATTTGCTTAATCGTGTGTGGTTTTGATGTTTTCGTAATCACCTCAGCTCTTTCAGGTGTAACCTTCTTTCCTTCATGCAAAATTAGCTGTCCTATGTACAACACCTCTTCCTGGCAGTACTGCAATTTCTCTTTGTCCACCTTATATCCCTTATCTGCTAAGATAATCATTAACTGAATCGAATCTCGTCTACACTCTTCCTCTGTTGTGCTACAGACTAAAATGTCATCTACATAACACTTGGCAAATCAATATTGCTCAGGTCCATCTGCAGGACCCTATTGAAAATTGATGGTGACTCACAGTACCCCTGAGGTAAACGTGTGCTTTTCAGCTTCTTCTGACGAAACGTAAATGATGTAAAATCTTGGGAGTCTTTATGCAACAGGATTGAGAAAAACACATTTTTCAAGTCAATCATCATGAAATATTGTGCCTCTGGGGGAATACTGCACAGAATCATTGTAGGATTCTGAAGTAGAGGAATTCTCTGCCTCTACCATCTGGTTGTTATGATACGGCAACGAGGGGTGCTCTTGCCAAAAACATTACGATCGTGGACTTCGGTCTGGCAATGCTACAAGTTGCCATGGAAACTGCTAAACCTACGCCCACGTTCCTCACAGCTGATCGGACGTGGACGTGCTTCGCTTATGAGGAAGCCACGCCCCTGTGTCCGTTGAACTTCGCAGCTGCAGACACCTCGCTGCTGCTAATTGAAGTTACGACTTCATTCCTCGTTGCCCGCATCTGGCTTTTTTCCTCGGATTATCCTCTGCGGACTTCCACCTTTTGCTTTGAATCTTTGTTGCCGGAACCTGGCTCTGTTTTCGGATTGCACTCGGATTTCCCTACGGTTTGTGTTACATGTGTTTTCCTTCGCATATGAGCCGTCATCTGGCTGCCGCACGCCGGTAAAGAGCTCCTCCGCTCAACCCAGAGGTTCTCCCGGCTCGGCGGTGCTCGTTCTCCGCCTGGACCCCTACAGGCACCTCTGCCTTTCGCTCGTAGGAATTCTACAGATGGAACTGCTTCAAGCAGAAACAACAAACATTCTAGGAGCAGTGATACATCACGGGACCTCTTCCCTTCCTAGCGTGAGTTGTCTCCTCTTCATGTCTTTATCCTATATGTACTGTAATAGGCACCATTCTCTCCTTTTCAGTCCTGCATAATTTGGTGCTATTGCCTATACACCACCTGATACCCACTGCATCATTCTGGGAACTGTACCATTGCATCATTCTGGGAACTGTACCACTGCATCATTCTGGGAACTGTGCCATTAATCTGAGAACTACAGACTTTCTTTGCTGTTGATTGATAAGTGCATTATTCAAACGCTCTCCAGCCTATGCACCAACCAGGACCTAGGGCGACCCTCGTGCCGATCGGGTTGATATTCCTATACTAACCTTCCCATTTTATTATTTTCTCCTGTCGTTGTTTTCATTACCTGTGGATCTTCTTCTTCTTCGAGTTTCCACCATCTCATCCTTAAAGGGATGGTCTAGTAAAAAAATGTATTTAAAAAATAGATAGGCAACATAAAAAAAAATACTAGCATTCTCCGTTTTAAAACTTCCTATGTAAAATTTTGAGCTATTCAAGCTCAAAATTCGCAAAAGCAAGCACATGGGTGCATCCATTTTGTGAAATGGAGGCCCTCCTGTGCTGGCTTTTGCTTTTGCGGCACTAATGAAGGAAAAGCCAGCCAGCTGTAGTAAACAAAGGCTACCGCTGGGTGGCTTTCCCTTCATTAGTGCTGTAGGCGGAGGACGGGGACCGGAGACCAGAGCAGGAAAGCTGCCGCTGAATCTCGGTAAGTGCTATTTTTTTTTTTTTTTAAATAAGCACTAGCTGCGGTTTTTTTTCTAAGTTTTCCGGGCTGGAGGAGCCCGGAAAATTTAGAAATAAAACCGCAGCTTTAAAAACGTATTTATGTTTGCGGTCGCTTTTGAAGCGACCGCAAACATAAATACAACATTGTGTTGGAAAACGCTGCGGTTTTTCTTTCCAAGTTTCTCAGGCTCCTCCGGCTCCGAGGAGCCTGAGAAACTCGGAAAGAAAAACCGCAGCGTTTTCCAACACAACTGCGTTGTTTCTGCCTGAATCTGCTTTACCATTTGGGGCTCTCGGGGAGCCCGAGAGCCCCAAATGGTAAAGCAGATTCAGGCAGAAACAACGCGGCATTGCGGAAAACAACCGCGTTGTTTCTGCCTGAATCTGCTTTCCCATTTGGGGCTCTCGGGCTCCCCACGGGGAGCCCGAGAGCCCCAAATGGGAGATCAGCTGCAGGTAGAAACACTGCGCGGCATGTAAACATAACCACGTGTGTTTCTGCCTGCTGTGGCTTTCACTTTGGGTCTCCGGTACTCCCCTGGGAGCACCTGAGACCCAAAGTGATAGCCACAGCAGGCAGAAACACACGCGGTTGTGTTGGAAAACGCTGCGGTTTTCTTTCCAAGTTTCTCAGGCTCCTCCGGAGGAGCTTGAGAAACTTGGAAAGAAAAACCGCAGCGTTTTCCAACACAATAACGTTGTATTTATGTTTGCGGTCGCTTCAAAAGCGACCGGAAACATAAATACAACGTTTTTAAAGCTGCGTTTTATTTCTAAGTTTTCCGGGCTCCTCCAGCCCGGAAAACATAGAAAAAAAAACGCAGCTAGTGCTTATTTTTTTTAAAAAAAAAAATAGCACTTACCGAGATTCAGCTGCAGCTTTCCTGCTCTGGTCTCCGGTCCCCGTCCTCCGCCTGCAGCACTAATGAAGGGAAAGCCACCCAGCGGTAGCCTTTGTTTATTACAGCTGGCTGGCTTTTCCTTCATTAGTGCCGCAAAAGCAAAAGCCAGCACAGGAAGGCCTCCATTTCACAAAATGGATGCGCCCATGTGCTTGCTTTTGCGAATTTTGAGCTTGAATAGCTCAACATTTTACATAGGAAGTTTTAAAACGGAGAATGCTAGTATTATTTTTATGTTGCCTATCTATTTTTTAAATAAAAAATTTTACTAGACCATCCCTTTAATACATCAACCACTTCAGGTACCACTTGTTCCTTGTTCCTTCCTTTCCACACCTTTTAAACCCATAAGACACCTTCTTAACCTTTTCTGTATTTTCTTGCAGCCTTGGGTCTAGCGGTGCACTCAATTCCCGCTCTTCTGCGCGATAGACAGCTCTGTCTGTTCTTACTGAATCAGCAGAGGGGTACATCGTGAAGAAGAGCCCCTCACTAAGAGGAAGCCTGATATTTGCTATCAGGGGACCTGGTTGCTGGACACTATGCCATTTTTTACCTCCGGGTTTTGGATCACGAATATCTCCCACCTTGTGAGTAACACTGGTTAATTGGCATCATATCTTGAATTAAATGTCATGGACCCCCCCTTTGATTTTTTGATAGGGTACACTGCAGTATTGCATGGTGACTCTGACGTCACTAAGATTCCTTGTTCCATCATAGCTGATATAGTCTTAAAAATCCCCTGGTCTGCCTCTCGAGACATGAGATACAGTCTTGCTCAAGGTAAAATTGCTCCTGGCTTCAGCTTAATCTTGACTTCTCCCACCCCCTTCAACAGGCCTGGGTCATAGGAGCACATAGTCCATAATGAGATTGGTATCTTTTCCATGTCCTCATCAAAAAATGTGGGACGCTGCCGTACTGTTACCATTCTCTGTGGGACCTCTCGTCTTTCTGTCCTGATCCAATAAGAAATACTCATTTCAAACACTACTTCATCTTCTGAGGGGTCATCTCTAAACATATCCTCGTCAGTGACATCAGTCAATCTGTATCCTTCGCCAATGTCAATTGCTGTTCTCCATGGCCTGCCCTTATCCCATCCTTCGAGCATGGGCAATTCCCTTTGCACTATAGCTGCCTGTTATTCCAAGGGAAATACCCATCCCCCCTCTTCATCCACAGGTATCTGGGACCTGAACAAAAATTCATCAGGTATTCTCATAACTTTACTCACTAAACCAGGTAGCCATGTTAACAACATGCATACCCCATAGTGAAAAACCTCAGGCTCCAGCGGCATCCCTCGCAAAGTTTTTTGCCCTTTAAATGCCATAATTAATTTGCTTACATTTAAATAATGTATTCCTGGTGTTGAACACACTATGCTTCATAAGTGAATGAAATCGTCATATTTCGCTTCATCATTAAATCTCTACCTCGTATGTTAACTGGAGTCTGTTTCGACTACAATAATGGGACAGACATATCACATTCTCCTTTAGAGATGGCCAATTTCTCAGTAAAAGGAACTTTACTTGTAGCTCCAGAGAACCCTTGAGCATTCATGGCATTTCCCGACAATGAAAATTTTCCTTCTCGTATACATGAGCGAGTTGCCCCAGTGTCTACTAAAAAAGAAAAGGATTTGCTTCCTATTGCCTAGCAGCTAGGGGGGTTTTATGCCGCTCCTGGCATTTTCCCCTATTCCGGCTATCTCGGGATCGGATCACTGGCCTGCTAGTCACATAGACAGCCATTGTGGCTTCCTCTCAAGGTAGACCGAACCTTCATTAAAAAAAAGGACTACAGAAGCAGAGGAAGGAAGAAGACATCCCATCTAAGCTCCAGCAGTTCAGGTGAGGAGGAGGTTGATATCTCTGAATCAAACAGTGAACCTATTGAAGTTGACAGCATATAATCCAAGGGGCAGGCAATGCAGCCACCCCTTCTTCAGGGTTAATTTCAACTTTGCTGTTCACTCTTTGAGCAGACCGTTGAGTCTCTCACATGTTGTGTTCACTTGCGGGTGATAAGCAGAGGAAAACATGTGCTTAATACTCAATAATAAACTGATTTGTTCAAAAATCTCATTCACAAAATGGGGGCCATTATCTGATCTCGGCACCTCACATACACTCCATCTAGGAAATACTTCTCAAGCCAAAAACTTTGCAGTGCAAGTGGCATCCGGGTGTGTGCATGGACCAGCCTCGATCCATCTTGAGAAGAGGCACACTACCACTATCATATACCTATAACCATTACAGACCTGCAGCATATCAACAAAGTCAATATGTAAATGCTGAAAAGGACCATTCGGTCGAGGAATAAACCCTCTGACTGTTCGCAGCATGTGCCCAGCAGTAAACTTTTGACATACGATGCTAATTACTACATAAAAAGCAATGCGTTCTAACAGGTTCAGCAAAAACCAATCCTCTGCAATGGTTGCTGCAAGGCTTTCCCCAGTGACGTCCGCAGGGTAGTGTAGCTGCTCTAACTCCACTCTTAATAAGGCTACAGGCATCACCGGTTTACCAGTGCTGTCTTGTTGCCACAGTGCTTCGGTGGAGGATAAATAACATCCCCTCTGTGTCCATAAGTCTTTCTCTTCCTGTGGAGCTCCACCTTGAATTTCCATTAACTGGGTTTTTGGCAAATGATTAAAACCTGCTTTCATTATTACAGTCATAATGTCTCCCTTGCTTACACAAGGAGTGTCAAAACTCAAAATGTCTGAAGAACTTGCAACTCTTTTGGCTTCCTCGTCTGCGGCTTGGTTTCCACGTGAAAAAAAGTCAGTTCTCTTAGTATGTGCTGCGCATTTAACTATTGCTATGGCTGGTGGGAGCTGTAGTGTTTTTATAAGTCTGTCCAATAACGTGGCATGTTGCACTGGAGTGCCATCCGCTCGGAGGTAGCCCCTCCTTTTCCAACGTGCTTATCCTGCATGCACAGTTGACGTCACATAGGCGGAGTCACTGTATACTGTCACTTCCTCTCCTTCATATTTTTCAAGCGCGATGATAAGTGCCACCAATTCTGCAGCCTGTGCTGAAAAATTAGAAACAGGCAGCCTTATGCTTGCCACATTTTCAAATTCTCCATTCTCTCTATCTTACTGCAGCTGCGCTAGTCAGTCTTTCCCCATTAGTTTGATACATTTTTGAAGAACCATCAATAAAGAGGGTCTCTCCTCCGGGTAACGCGTTTACTTTTACACGCGGTACGTCTTCATATAACTGGCACGGTCATGCACATGTTCACCCTCTGCCACAGTTTCTGCTACAAATGTGGCAGGGTTCACTATTATTCACCTGACTATTTTGATTGCAGGATTCGATATAACCACCTCATAGGCAGAGGCTCTTTGAGATGTCAGTGTACCCTTTTCCTCCAAAACAGCAAATATTGAGTGCTCAACAAATAATACCATGGAGCACTATGCTTGTAGATTTTTCAATGGCGAATGCGGCTGCTGCCAGCGATTGTTCGCAAGGGAAGTGACCCCTCATTACTGGGTGCAAAATCCCACTGTAATATGCTAGGGGCTTATACCCCAATGTAGTTCTCTGTGTGAGTACTGCTGTCATGACTGTTCCATTTGTGGGTGAAAACAACAATAACTCCTCCGAATAATTGGGAATTTTAAAAACTGGATCTGTACAAATAGCTTTCTTCAACTCATCAAACCCCTCATCCATCTCCTTAGTCCATTCAAATGTGTCCTTATTCCCCTATGCCTTCGTTAGGGCTTGCAACAAGGGTCTTGTGTATGAACTATAATTAAAACCCATGCTCTTATATAATTACACAATTCCAGAAACTGTTGCATTTGCTTAATCGTGTGTGGTTTTGATGTTTTCGTAATCACCTCAGCTCTTTCAGGTGTAACCTTCTTTCCTTCATGCAAAATTAGCTGTCCTATGTACAACACCTCTTCCTGGCAGTACTGCAATTTCTCTTTGTCCACCTTATATCCCTTATCTGCTAAGATAATCATTAACTGAATCGAATCTCGTCTACACTCTTCCTCTGTTGTGCTACAGACTAAAATGTCATCTACGTACTGCAACATAACACTTGCAAATCAATATTGCTCAGGTCCATCTGCAGGACCCTATTGAAAATCGATGGTGACTCACAGTACCCCTGAGGTAAACGTGTGCTTTTCAGCTTCTTCTGACGAAACGTAAATGATGTAAAATCTTGGGAGTCTTTATGCAACAGGATTGAGAAAAACACATTTTTCAAGTCAATCACCATGAAATATTGTGCCTCTGGGGGAATACTGCACAGAATCATTGCAGGATTCTGAAGTAGAAGAATTCTCTGCCTCTACCATCTGGTTGTTATGATACGGCAACGAGGGGTGCTCTTGCCAAAAACATTACGATCGTGGACTTCGGTCTGGCAATGCTACAAGTTGCCATGGAAACTGCTGAACCTACGCCCACGTTCCTCACAGCTGATCGGACGTGGACGTGCTTCGCTTATGAGGAAGCCACGCCCCTGTGTCCGTTGAACTTCGCAGCTGCAGACACCTCGCTGCTGCTAATTGAAGTTACGACTTCATTCCTCGTTGCCCGCCTCTGGCTTTTTTCCTCGGATTATCCTCTGCGGACTTCCACCTTTTGCTTTGAATCTTTGTTGCCGGAACCTGGCTCTGTTTTCGGATTGCACTCGGATTTCCCTACGGTTTGTGTTACATGTGTTTTCCTTCGCATATGAGCCGTCATCTGGCTGCCGCACGCCGGTAAAGAGCTCCTCTGCTCAACCCAGAGGTTCTCCCGGCTCGGCGGTGCTCGTTCTCCGCCTGGACCCCTACAGGCACCTCTGCCTTTCGCTCGTAGGAATTCTACAGATGGAACTGCTTCAAACAGAAACAACAAACATTCTAGGAGCAGTGATACATCACGGGACCTCTTCCCTTCCTAGCGTGAGTTGTCTCCTCTTCATGTCTTTATCCTATATGTACTGTAATAGGCACCATTCTCTCCTTTTCAGTCCTGCATAATTTGGTGCTATTGCCTATACACCACCTGATACCCACTACATCATTCTGGGAACTGTACCATTGCATCATTCTGGGAACTGTACCACTGCATCATTCTGGGAACTGTGCCATTAATCTGAGAACTACAGACTTTCTTTGCTGTTGATTGATAAGTGCATTATTCAAACGCTCTCCAGCCTATGCACCAACCAGGCCCTAGGGCGACCCTCGTGCCGATCGGGTTGATATTCCTATACTAACCTTCCATTTTATTATTTTCTCCTGTCGTTGTTTTCATTACCTGTGGATCTTCTTCTTCTTCGAGTTTCCACCATCTCATCCTTAAAGGGATGGTCTAGTAAAAAAATGTATTTAAAAAATAAATAGGCAACATAAAAAAAAATACTAGCATTCTCCGTTTTAAAACTTCCTATGTAAAATTTTGAGCTATTCAAGCTCAAAATTCGCAAAAGCAAGCACATGGGTGCATCCATTTTGTGAAATGGAGGCCCTCCTGTGCTGGCTTTTGCTTTTGCGGCACTAATGAAGGAAAAGCCAGCCAGCTGTAGTAAACAAAGGCTACCGCTGGGTGGCTTTCCCTTCATTAGTGCTGTAGGCGGAGGACGGGGACCGGAGACCAGAGCAGGAAAGCTGCCGCTGAATCTCGGTAAGTGCTATTTTTTTTTTTTTTAAAATAAGCACTAGCTGCGGTTTTTTTTCTAAGTTTTCCGGGCTGGAGGAGCCCGGAAAATTTAGAAATAAAACCGCAGCTTTAAAAACGTATTTATGTTTGTGGTCGCTTTTGAAGCGACCGCAAACATAAATACAACGTTGTGTTGGAAAACGCTGCAGTTTTTCTTTCCAAGTTTCTCAGGCTCCTCTGGCTCGGAGGAGCCTGAGAAACTCGGAAAGAAAAACCGCAGCGTTTTCCAACACAACCGCGTTGTTTCTGCCTGAATCTGCTTTACCATTTGGGGCTCTCGGGGAGCCCGAGAGCCCCAAATGGTAAAGCAGATTCAGGCAGAAACAACGCGGCATTGCGGAAAACAACCGCGTTGTTTCTGCCTGAATCTGCTTTCCCATTTGGGGCTCTCGGGCTCCCCACGGGGAGCCGAGAGCCCCAAACGGGAAAGCAGATTTAGGCAGACAACGCAGCATTTAGCATTTCCCATTTGGGTCTCTCGGGCTCCCCACGGGGAGCCTGAGAGCCCCAAATGGGAGATCAGCTGCAGGTAGAAACACTACGCGGCATGTAAACATAACCACGTGTGTTTCTGCCTGCTGTGGCTTTCACTTTGGGTCTCCGGTACTCCACCGGAGACCCAAAGTGATAGCCACAGCAGGCAGAAACACACGCGGTTGTGTTGGAAAACGCTGCGGTTTTCTTTCCAAGTTTCTCAGGCTCCTCCGGAGGAGCCTGAGAAACTTGGAAAGAAAAACCGCAGCGTTTTCCAACACAATAACGTTGTATTTATGTTTGAGGTCGCTTCAAAAGCGACCGCAAACATAAATACAACGTTTTTAAAGCTGCAGTTTTATTTCTAAGTTTTCCGGGCTCCTCCAGCCCGGAAAACATAGAAAAAAAACCACAGCTAGTGCTTATTTTTAAAAAAAAAAAAAATAGCACTTACCGAGATTCAGCTGCAGCTTTCCTGCTCTGGTCTCCGGTCCCCGTCCTCCGCCTGCAGCACTAATGAAGGGAAAGCCACCCAGCGGTAGCCTTTGTTTATTACAGCTGGCTGGCTTTTCCTTCATTAGTGCCGCAAAAGCAAAAGCCAGCACAGGAGGGCCTCCATTTCACAAAATGGATGCGCCCATGTGCTTGCTTTTGCGAATTTTGAGCTTGAAAAGCTCAACATTTTACATAGGAAGTTTTAAAATGGAGAATGCTAGTATTTTTTTTATGTTGCCTATCTATTTTTTAAATAAAAAATTTTACTAGACCATCCCTTTAATACATCAACCACTTCAGGTACCACTTGTTCCTTGTTCCTTCCTTTCCACACCTTTTAAACCCATAAGACACCTTCTTAACCTTTTCTGTATTTTCTTGCAGCCTTGGGTCTAGCGGTGCACTCAATTCCCGCTCTTCTGCGCGATAGACAGCTCTGTCTGTTCTTACTGAATCAGCAGAGGGGTACATCGTGAAGAAGAGCCCCTCACTAAGAGGAAGCCTGATATTTGCTATCAGGAGACTTGGTTGCTGGACACTATGCCATTTTTTACCTCCGGGTTTTGGATCACGAATATCTCCCACCTTTTGAGTAACACTGGTTAATTGGCATCATATCTTGAATTAAATGTCATGGACCCCCCCTTTGATTTTTTGATAGGGTACACTGCAGTATTGCATGGTGACTCTGACGTCACTAAGATTCCTTGTTCCATCATAGCTGATATAGTCTTAAAAATCCCCTGGTCTGCCTCTCGAGACATGGGATACAGTCTTGCTCAAGGTAAAATTGCTCCTGGCTTCAGCTTAATCTTGACTTCTCCCACCCCCTTCAACAGGCCTGGGTCATAGGGGCCCATAGTCCATAATGAGATTGGTATCTTTTCCATGTCCTCATCAAAAAATGTGGGACGCTGCCGTACTGTTACCATTCTCTATTGGACCTCTCGTCTTTCTGTCCTGATCCAATAAGAAATACTCATTTCAAACACTACTTCATCTTCTGAGGGGTCATCTCTAAACATATCCTCGTCAGTGACATCAGTCAATCTGTATCCTTCGCCAATGTCAATTGCTGTTCTCCACGGCCTGCCCTTATCCCATCCTTCGAGCATGGGCAATTCCCTTTGCACTATAGCTGCCTGTTATTCCAAGGGAAATACCCATCCCCCCTCTTCATCCACAGGTATCTGGGACCTGAACAAAAATTCATCAGGTATTCTCATAACTTTACTCACTAAACCAGGTAGCCATGTTAACAACATGCATACCCCATAGTGAAAAACCTCAGGCTCCAGCGGCATCCCTCGCAAAGTTTTTTGCCCTGTAAATGCCATAATTAATTTGCTTACATTTAAATAATGTATTCCTGGTGTTGAACACACTATGCTTCATAAGTGAATGAAATCGTCATATTTCGCTTCATCATTAAATCTCTACCTAGTATGTTAACTGGAGTCTGTTTCGACTACAATAATGGGACAGACATATCACATTCTCCTTTAGAGATGGCCAATTTCTCAGTAAAAGGAACTTTACTTGTAGCTCCAGAGAACCCTTGAGCATTCATAGCATTTCCCGACAATGAAAATTTTCCTTCTCGTATACATGAGCGAGTTGCCCCAGTGTCTACTAAAAAAGAAAAGGATTTGCTTCCTATTGCCTAGCAGCTAGGGGGGTTTTATGCCGCTCCTGGCATTTTCCCCTATTCCGGCTATCTCGGGATCGGATCACTGGCCTGCTAGTCACATAGACAGCCATTGTGGCTTCCTCTCAAGGTAGACCGAACCTTCATTAAAAAAAAAGGACTACAGAAGCAGAGGAAGGAAGAAGACATCCCATCTAAGCTCCAGCAGTTCAGGTGAGGAGGAGGTTGATATCTCTGAATCAAACAGTGAACCTATTGAAGTTGACAGCATATAATCCAAGGGGCAGGCAATGCAGCCACCCCTTCTTCAGGGTTAATTTCAACTTTGCTGTTCACTCTTTGAGCAGACCGTTGAGTCTCTCACATGTTGTGTTCACTTGCGGGTGATAAGCAGAGGAAAACATGTGCTTAATACTCAATAATAAACTGATTTGTTCAAAAATCTCATTCACAAAATGGGGGCCATTATCTGATATCGGCACCTCACATACACTCCATCTAGGAAATACTTCTCAAGCCAAAAACTTTGCAGTGCAAGTGGCATCCGGGTGTGTGCATGGACCAGCCTCGATCCATCTTGAGAAGAGGCACACTCCCACTATCATATACCTATAACCATTACAGACCTGCAGCATATCAACAAAGTCAATGTGTAAATGCTGAAAAGGACCATTCGGTCGAGGAATAAACCCTCTGACTGTTCGCAGCATGTGCCCAGCAGTAAACTTTTGACATACGATGCTAATTACTACATAAAAAGCAATGCGTTCTAACAGGTTCAGCAAAAACCAATCCTCTGCAATGGTTGCTGCAAGGCTTTCCCCAGTGACGTCCGCAGGGTAGTGTAGCTGCTCTAACTCCACTCTTAATAAGGCTACAGGCATCACCGGTTTACCAGTGCTGTCTTGTTGCCACAGTGCTTCGGTGGAGGATAAATAACATCCCCTCTGTGTCCATAAGTCTTTCTCTTCCTGTGGAGCTCCACCTTGAATTTCCATTAACTGGGTTTTTGGCAAATGATTAAAACCTGCTTTCATTATTACAGCCATAATGTCTCCCTTGCTTACACAAGGAGTGTCAAAACTCAAAATGTCTGAAGAACTTGCAACTCTTTTGGCTTCCTCGTCTGCGGCTTGGTTTCCACGTGAAAAAAAGTCAGTTCTCTTAGTATGTGCTGCGCATTTAACTATTGCTATGGCTGGTGGGAGCTGTAGTGTTTTTATAAGTCTGTCCAATAACGTGGCATGTTGCACTGGAGTGCCATCCGCTCTGAGGTAACCCCTCCGTTTCCAACGTGCTTATCCTGCATGCACGGTTGACGTCACATAGGCGGAGTCACTGTATACTGTCACTTCCTCTCCTTCATATTTTTCAAGCGCGATGATAAGTGCCACCAATTCTGCAGCCTATGCTGAAAAATTAGAAACAGGCAGCCTTATGCTTGCCACATTTTCAAAATCTCCATTCTCTCTATCTTACTGCAGCTGCGCTAGTCAGTCTTTCCCCATTAGTTTGATACATTTTTGAAGAACCATCAATAAAGAGGGTCTCTCTTCCGGGTAACGCGTTTACTTTTACACGCGGTACGTCTTCATATAACTGGCACGGTCATGCACATGTTCACCCTCTGCCACAGTTTCTGCTACAAATGTGGCAGGGTTCACTATTATTCTCCTGACTATTTTGATTGCAGGATTCGATATAACCACCTTATAGGCAGAGGCTCTTTGAGATGTCAGTGTACCCTTTTCCTCCAAAACAGCAAATATTGAGTGCTCAACAAATAATACCATAGAGCACTATGCTTGTAGATTTTTCAATGGCGAATGCGGCTGCTGCCAGCGATTGTTCGCAAGGGAAGTGACCCCTCATTACTGGGTGCAAAATCCCACTGTAATATGCTAGCGGCTTATACCACAATGTAGTTCTCAGTGTGAGTACTGCTGTCATGACTGTTCCATTCGTGGGTGAAAACAAAAATAACTCCTCCGAATAATTGGGAATTTTTAAAACTGGATCTGTACAAATAGCTTTCTTCAACTCATCAAACCCCTCATCCATCTCCTTAGTCCATTCAAATTTGTCCTTATTCCCCTATGCCTTCGTTAGGGCTTGCAACAAGGGTCTTGTGTATGAACTATAATTAAAACCCATGCTCTTATATAATTACACAATTCCAGAAACTGTTGCATTTGCTTAATCGTGTGTGGTTTTGAGGTTTTCGTAATCGCCTCAGCTCTTTCAGGTGTAACCTTCTTTCCTTCATGGAAAATTAGCTGTCCTATGTACAACACCTCTTCCTGGCAGTACTGCAATTTCTCTTTGTCCACCTTACATCCCTTATCTGCTAAGATAATCATTAACTGAATCGAATCTCGTCTACACTCTTCCTCTGTTGTGCTACAGACTAAAATGTCATCTACGTACTGCAACATAACACTTGGCAAATCAATATTGCTCAGGTCCATCTGCAGGACCCTATTGAAAATCCATGGTGACTCACAGTACCCCTGAGGTAAACGTGTGCTTTTCAGCTTCTTCTGACGAAACGTAAATGATGTAAGATCTTGGGAGTCTTTATGCAACAGGATTGAGAAAAACACATTTTTCAAGTCAATCACCATGAAATATTGTGCCTCTGGGGGAATACTGCACAGAATCATTGCAGGATTCTGAAGTAGAGGAATTCTCTGCCTCTACCATCTGGTTGTTATGATACGGCAACGAGGGGTGCTCTTGCCAAAAACATTACGATTGTGGACTTCGGTCTGGCAATGCTACAAGTTGCCTTGGAAACTGCTGAACCTACGCCCACGTTCCTCACAGCTGATCGGACGTGGACGTGCTTCGCTTATGAGGAAGCCACACCCCGTGTCCGTTGAACTTCGCAGCTGCAGACACCTCGCTGCTGCTAATTGAAGTTACGACTTCATTCCTCGTTGCCCGCCTCTGGCTTTTTTGCTCGGATTATCCTCTGCGGACTTCCACCTTTTGCTTTGAATTTTTGTTGCCGGAACCTGGCTCTGTTTTCGGATTGCACTCGGATTTCCCTACGGTTTGTGTTACATGTGTTTTCCTTCGCATATGAGCCGTCATCTGGCTGCCGCACGCCGGTAAAGAGCTCCTCCGCTCAACCCAGAGGTTCTCCCGGCTCGGCGGTGCTCGTTCTCCACCTGGACCCCTACAGGCACCTCTGCCTTTCGCTCGTAGGAATTCTACAGACGGAACTGCTTCAAGCAGAAACAACAAACATTCTAGGAGCAGTGATACATCACGGGACCTCTTCCCTTTCTAGCGTGAGTTGTCTCCTCTTCATGTCTTTATCCTATATGTACTATAATAGGCACCATTCTCTCCTTTTCAGTCCTGCATAATTTGGTGCTATTGCCTATACACGACCTGATACCCACTGCATCATTCTGGGAACTGTACCATTGCATCATTCTGGGAACTGTACCACTGCATCATTCTGGGATCTGTACCATTAATCTGAGAACTACAGACTTTCTTTGCTGTTGATTGATAAGTGCATTATTCCAACGCTCTCCAGCCTATGCACCAACCCGGCCCTAGGGCGACCCTCGTGCCGATCGGGTTGATATTCCTATACTAACCTTCCCATTTTATTATTTTCTCCTGTCGTTGTTTTCATTACCTGTGGATCTTCTTCTTCTTCGAGTTTCCACCGTCTCATCCTTAATACATCAACCACTTCAGGTACCACTTGTTCCTTTTTCCTTCCTTTCCACACCTTTTAAACCCTTAAGACACCTTTCGTAACCTTTTCTGTATTTTCTTGAAGCATTGGGTCTAGCGGTGCCCTCAATTCCCGCTCTTCTGCGCGATAGACAACTCTGTCTGTTCTTACTGAATCAGCAGAGGGGTACATCGTGAAGAAGAGCCCCTCACTAAGAGGAAGCCTGATATTTGCTATCAGGGGACCTGGTTGCTGGACACTACGCCATTCTTTACGTCCGGGTTTGGGATCACGAATATCTCCCACCTTGGTGAGTAACAGAATTAGCAGCCAGAAAAAATGTCGACTGAGACTACTGAGGCTTTGACTCAGATAGTGCAGATGGTCACGGATCTTAGGACAGACCTAACCAATGCACAAGAAGCATTGCGCCAACGTATGGACGCGATTCAGTCTCTTGTCACCACTCCAGCAGCACAGGCAGGCGCAGGTGCTATGGCTTCGGGTTCTAGTTTCCCAGCACCCGTTCAAGAAAGTGCTCCTGTATTGCTCACAACACAGTTCCCGTTGGCTCCTCCGGAAAGATTTCTTGGAGATCCAAAACAGTACAGCACGTTTGTTAATCAATGCAAATTGCACTTTTTATGTCTTCCTACTTCCTTTCCTAATTCCACCACTAAAGCGGCTTTTGTACTGTCTCATTTAGGCGGCACCGCCGCAGCTTGGGCTAATCCTCTGCTGGAGTCTAATAGCCATGTCCTGTACAATTGTAATGCTCTCCTGTCTATGATGAGCAAGGTGTTCAACACCAGGTACACCACTCAGGCCACTGATCTAGAACTACTCAAACATAGACAAGGCAATGTTGGCTTATCTCGCCCGTTTCAACCAGCTTGCTGCTGAGACGGACTGGCCCGAGGAGAAGAAGGCGGCGGTCTTCTATCAAGGACTCTCTGAGGAGCTTAAGGATGTATTGTCCACAGTTCCTCTTATGCCTACTGTTTTTGGGGAATTGCTGGACTTGGTCCTACAGATCGACGCCAGAAAAGCAGAAAGACACGGAGAAAAGAGGGCTACTCCTGTTGTGCCCGCCTCAGAAGCCGTTTCGACAACACTACCTCTCCCTGAACCTATGCAGATTGGTGCGGTCAGGAGTCCATTAACGCCGGCTCAGCGGGAGTATCGCAGGTCCCACAATCTGTGTATGTACTGCGGTGCCTCTGATCACTTACTACCAGAGTGTCTGAAAAAACCCAAGAGAAAGGCGGGAAATGCCAAATCCCGGCAGTAGACAGAGTCCCTACGCGGGGAGGTCCACTTTTGGACTCACCCTGTCTTGGAGTGTTCCAACTCATTTATCTCCCAGTCACTTTTTCTCTGGTTTGTGAGCAGTTCATTGAGGCCCAAGCCGTTATTGACTCAGGTGCCACAGGCAATTACGCTGATCATGATTTCGTGTCTATGGCAGGGATTCCTTTGATTCCCAAAAAGCAACCAGAGACCGTTAATTCAGTTGACGGGTCTACTCTTGTCTCGGGAATGGTTACCCATCAGACGGTGCCCCTGATCATGAGCATCAAGGAAGGACATACTGAGACGATTACGTTCGATATCATTAAGGCTCTGGTTTACAAAGTCATTCTAGGTATACCATGGCTTCGTCTCCACAACCCCGTCATTGATTGGGTGACCCACCAAATTCAGTTTCCTTCTACTATTTGCAACCTCCAGTGCACTCCAGTACATGGTATCTCTCAGGCTACGCATGTCAATGCTCTGGTGTCTTCTTCTCCGCACATCGGGGCTGTTTCCAAGGTCGACATACCACCTGTTCCTACAGAATATGCTGACTTTTCCGATGTCTTTGACAAAGGTATGGCAGAAACATTAACACCCCATAGAATCTACGACTGCCCTATAGACCTGACACCCGGGGCCAAGTTACCTGTGGGATGAGTATACTCACTTACCTTGAAGGAAGACGCTGTACTAAAGGAATACATTGAAAAATCACTTGGTATGGGGTTCATCAGTCCTCTGTTCTTCGTGCCCAAGAAAGAAGGCGATTTACGTCCCTGCATTGACTACAGAGCCTTGAATGCAGTTACTATAAAAAAAATATAATATCCACTCCCACTGATATCCGTTCTCCTCGATCAATTGGGTTCTTCACAGGTGTTTAATAAGTTGGATCTCAGAGGGGCGTATAACCTGGTATGCATGAGAGAGGGAGACGAATGGAAGACTGCATTCAAGACGTGGTATGGGTTGTACGAATACTTGGTAATGCCCTTTGGGCTCTGTAACGCCCCAGCCACTTTTCAGGCTTTCATGAATGACCTGTTTCATGACATCTCTGATCAGTATGTAGTCATCTATTTAGATGACATCCTGATTTATTCACGCACCCTTCCTGAACACATCCAGCACGTCAGAACAGTGCTCCAACGCCTAAGGGAGAACCATTTATATGTGAAAGCCAAAAAATGCATATTCCATGCCTCCGAGGTTGAATTCCTGGGCTACGATCTCACCAACCAAGGGGTGCGTATGAGCAGATCCAAAATCAAGGCTATCCTCGAATGGCCAGAGCCCAAGACAGGGAAAGCTCTCCAATCCTTTTTGGGTTTCGCCAACTTTTATAGAAGGTTCATTCATGGGTTTTCGGCTCTTACAGCACCACTTACTTCCTTGACAAGTACGAAGGCACCCTACGTGTGGTCTTCTGAGGCGCAAAGCGTATTCGACCAACTAAAATCAGCCTTCACCTCTGCACCGGTCCTTAAACACCATGACCCGGATCTCCCTTTTTATGTGGAAGCCGATGCCTCCGGGATTGCTATTGGTGCCATACTCTCCCAGGAATGTCCCCATACCGGGGAAATGCACCCCATCGATTTTTTTTCCCATAAATTGACAACATATGAGAGGAACTACTACATTACGGAACGTGAACTACTGGCCATTAGGGATGCTTTTGCTGAATGGCGTCACCATTTACTTGAGGCTCGTCATCCGGTCACCGTGTACTCTGATCACAGGAGCCTGTTGGCTTTCACATCCATGAAATGTCTTACAGATAGACAAGCACGTTGGCATCTTTTTTTTTCTCAATACCAATTTCGGATAACCTATCGACCTGCCAAGGCCCAGTTATCTGGCAACGCCCTTTCTCGTCTTCATTCAGAGGGCACTCCAGCAAAGACTGATCCTCCTGTTCTACTCCAAAATAAGGTAATCTTGGCTGTACCATTCAGCCCTCCTTATGCACTGTATTTGTGCAATGGGCGATTGAACTTCTGACGGAGGTCCAGGAACTCAACATGACCCTAACTCAGGGGCTGCCTACCATTCAAGGGCGTATTTACATACCCCCTGGCCGGGCTCGTGAATTGGCGCTCCAATGGGCGCGTGATTCTATGGTTGCCGCACATCCTGGGCATAAAAAGACACTAGAATCGTTGCAGCGCTGGTCGTGGTGGTCCAACATGTCCCGAGATGTGCAAGATTACATCACCACCTGTGCCATATGCGTCCAATGTAAATCCTCCAGATCTCGACCAGTGGGGTTACTGCATCCTTTACCAATCCCTCATAAACCCTGGCATATGATATCGATGGAATTCATTGTGGAGTTACCAGAAATCCGGGGACACAATACCATATGGGTGGTTGTCGATTACTTCACAAAATATGCTATTTTTGTACCATGCTCAGGGTTGCCTTCCGCATCCCGATTGGCCAGGCTGTTCTTGGCTAACGTCTTCAGGTATTTTGGTCTCCCGTCTATCATTGTGTCTGACCGAGGTACACAATTTACCTCAAAATTCTGGAGGGCACTTACTGCCACGTTAGGCATTGATGACAGATATTAATTTGCAGCCGGCGCGCGAGAAGGAACGAACGTACCCTTGTAACACGAGTGAGCATTACGAGATAGTGTATCTCGTTACACAGAGAATTAATACGGCAAACTGTTGCCATTTACAACCTGGCTCTGATGAAGGATTTCATTCCGAAATGCATTAGCCACATAGGGTTGCATTATTGTTTGCCTCTGACACAGCATTAGCCTAATTGGTGAAGCTGCACTTTGAAAAAATTGGATAATTGAAATCCAAGAGATACTTGAGAAATAAAGGATCTTAACATAACCATAACTAGATGACAATTTTTTGATAAAGTTTCACAAAACGGCTGAACCCGAAGTGGGTATTAAGGGTGTGCGGCCCACACCGAAGGCTTAAAAGTCTTGGTCTCTCTGCTTCAGTTTACTTACAGTGTACTACACGGTGGCACTGACCAGTGGGCTGCACCCTACTAATGAACTTTTAACAAATTAAATAAATACGGGAAACTATTAGACATTGATTAAAGCAACAGCTGTGCACTCTCGTTCTCTCTTTTCGTCTAGCTATTCATCGTCCTACCATCCTCAAACGGACAGCCAGACGGAAAGGGTTAGTTCCACCATAGAACAGTATCTTGGATGCCTTTGCCTCCAGTTTCAACAGTCCTGGTTCGAGGCCTTACCTCAAGCAGAATTCGCATGCAATAATTCTATGCATACCTCCACGGGGGTGTCCCCTTTCTTTGTGCTTTACGGCCTACATCCAAGGTCATTGCCATTGGATCTCCCCTTGCCTGAAGCTTCTCCTGCTGCCATGGCATGTGTACGTGACCTGGATCAGATACATCGGGACGTACGGTGTCATGTACTCCGAGCTCAGCAGCAGGCGAAGAGATCCGCGGACGCTCACCGACTCCAGGTGCCAAATTATCAGATTGGCATGAAGGCGTGGTTGTCTTCCCGCAATTTGAGAATTGCGGGTAAGCGTTCTTTGCTGCCACGCTTCGTGGGCCCTTTTCGCATTTCCGCTGTGATCAATCCCGTCGCGGTTAAACTTGACCTTCCACACTCGTGGCGTGTACACCCCGTGTTTCATGTCTTCCTGCTCAAGCCTTTCGTTCCATCCACTCGGATGCCTGCACGCCTGGCGCCCGTCTTGGTGGATGGGGAAGAGGAGTATGAGGTTTCTTGCATCCTCGATTGTAGGATCTCTAGGGGTTCTGCCCTTTATTTGGTGGACTGGAAGGGTTTTGTTCCCGAGGACCGTACATGGGAGCCTTTATCTCAGGGGTCCCCAACCTTTTGTGGGCAGTGAGCAATATTTGCTTATCAACTGAAATGGTGAGCAACAGCCGTACCACGACGGAACATATTGTCTTTCAGGTGATGGCAAAACTATTGCAACCCAAATTGCAGTGGTAGTAAATGGAATTTTACAAATAGAACATGGTAATGTGCAGCAATTAAATAGTAAGTCTAGGTCCAAATCTAGGCCAAGCGATTTTGCAATAGTTATTAACTGAATTTGAAATTAAGCTGATGTTTTCAAGGAGTGCAAGTGGAAAATTGAGCATTTGTAATCACAAAAGGCCATTAACACTGGTCAAAACATATAGGATTTAAAGTGTACATTACTGAGGCTTTAGGGTTATTTTTCCAAGAAATATTTGGGAAACGGTGGCAAATGATGCATTTGTGATCAAGTTAGGCCAGTCATTTTGGTCAAATAATGGAGCATTCACATACCGCTGTACAGAGTGGTTTGGTAGTTCTACCTTTGCTATTTGGAGAAACATATTGACATTTTCACTAGAGATTAGTAACAAGAAATGAATTTTCCTATGCAATGTATTCAATCAGGGACAATGTGGTAAGACCCTTGTTTATTTGTGCATTATCTAAATGCCATATGGGCAAAGCATCAGATGACAGTTTTTTCACAGGAACACTGCAATGAGTAGTGGCGGCTATTGAGTTTTTGAATTGGAGGGGAATAAATATTAGCTCAGAATATGTGGGTGTCACCGAGCATAGAGATGGAGCCCCAACCAACCAACAGGTGGTTAGGTTGGTTTTGGTTTATCCACTGCAAGAACATTTTTAAAATAATGGGTTAAAATGGTGCATTTTACAGTACACTTTATTTGCGAAATTGGATAAAAAGCAACACAGTTCATATATTTTGTATGAAGTACATGAATAAGCCCAACGTAATGCCAGTATAAGAACCCATTTCATGCTATCCCTTCCCGTACATGTTCATGCAGGCTGCACCAATATATGCCAGTTTTACCACATCAGAACTCTGAGCTAGGAAAGAAATTCCATGCCACAGAAAGAGGTATATCCAGACTGGCTATACAATGTAGGCCAGTCTAGCCACATAATAACTTATGCTTGTTTTTTTTATCCTTGACACCCAGTGCAAAAACACCATGCCACACTAGAAATATATGACCAGACAGGCACCACCAATGTAGGGCAGTCTAGCCAACTAATAGCACTTAGTATGTTTGGTTTTACCTTTGATGCCTAGTACAAAATGCCATGCCACATTAAGAAAGTGAATGTAGACTGGCACCACCAATTTATGCCAGACGAGCCATGTAATAACACTTATCATGTTTGCTTTACCCTTGATGCACCCTTAAGAATCGTTACTGTGCATCAAGGGTAAAGCAAAAAACAATTCCACGCCCCCAGCAGCCCCAAACCTAAATTTGGTGGTGCTCCCCCTTCATACATGCAGGCACACATGCTCTCAAACACACGCATTCATACAACATACACTCTCTCATTCACCCGTAAATTCAGACATCATTCAAACAACTCCTTGCGTGCATCCATACATAAAAACAAGCACTCAAACATGCACGCGCACATACATAAATTCAAATACATTTCATACACAAAAGTACCTTCACCTACACAGACAGCATGCACGTGCATGGAGGACCGAATGGCACGTCCCTCTTCTCTGAAGGGTGAACATGTTGACTGATAGGAGAGGACTCTGTCAGTCAGTGTGTGTTTGCTGTTAGTGCAATAATGAGAGGTGGCAGGGTCAGAGTTCCAACAACACACCGTCTTTTCATTCTTGCAAGCTACCAATCAGAGCACTTTATTCAGAATTAGAAGGTTTGCTCACTGTAGCAAAGGCAGGTACATAACATGGGGTTGCTACGCCTTTTCAGTACAAGCAGCCAAACTGTGGAAGCATCAACGCACTTACATCCGAAACCAGAGTGTTGTCATGATATCAAAACACTTGTATTTCAACTTTAATTAGATTGGACCATGTATCTAGTTTGAGTTTTGTTTTTTGCAGTGCCAAGATGCCTTGGCAAAGTGTACATTGGCTTTATGAAAACCAATTATCGTACAACCAGCATAAAATTTAATTGGAGTATGGAACATTTCTAACAAATGATGTGAATGATGGGTACAAACCCACAACTTCCATGTACAAAAAGGCCAATTGGAACTTGGGTAATGTTCACTCATTTGTCCATTATGCACCTGCCCAGCATCTGTTAGCATCTATACTTCCCCCAAAACATGGTATCAAACACTTGTGTATGAGCACAATGCAATAAAATATCATATCATATCATATGAAAAGAAGAGGCCCAGTTGGTTAAAGTGCTTCCTGGACAAATGAAGTACCTTCTCCAGCCAGTGCTCCTGTTCCAAGTCATGTAGCGATGGTGGAGAGGCCAAAATAGGCAGGCCTTGTAAATGCAGGTTAAATGGATGGTTTTACTGATGATTACAGCAGCAGGAGCATTGTTCATTCCTGTCTTAACAGGTTGCCCTAGGTTTGGCACCCGGGTTCAACTGATTGTCCACCTCAATTGGTTAATGCAAACTGCACACCCAAATGACCCAGGCAATGTAGGTACAGGAGGAGATGGTTATGGCTTCTGATGTTAATAGTTAGATCTTCATGCGGCTGTCCTTATCGACAGCTTCAACATTCACTTCATGAGCTTCCTACCATGCTCTCTATGCTATGTAAACCTATGTACCACCCATCCCCTGGCCTTAAGTCTACTGTGATGCCTCCACAACATGTAATATGTCATCCCTCTGCTAGCCTTCCCTCGCTTTCCTAGTTCATCCTACACTCACATTCTTTTTGCTTTACTGTAGCACCTCCTCATTCTTGGCCTCCATACGGCAGTCCAGAGCAACTGGCGAGCAACATTTTAGTGTGCTGCGAGCAACATGTTGCTCCTGAGCAACACGTTGGGGATCACTGACATCAACCCCTGGTTCCTCTTGAGGATTTGGTGTCACTGATAGTACTGAACACATCAATACACCCTGTGAGCTGTCCTATTGTGGGTACATACTTATTCCCATACCTATGAAAGGATTCCCAACCTCAACTGTGACACCTTCTATTCTGGGGGTCAATAACTGCCCTGTGTTTTCACTCTGCTGTATCTGAATGGGTGCGACCTGTGACTGCCCTTGTGGCAGATTCAATGGTGCTTGCTCTGATTGCAAAGCCTGTTGTGTTCACGGTGTCTGTGTCTGATACACTGTCTGATCTTGACCGATTCCATCCCTGCTTTGTGGGCTATATGCTGGTGAATAAACTGTCCCCCCTCTTGAGAAGAACAAGTTACTTCTTACGTTGTAACGTTCTTTCGATGGGATGTTCCTCCGACGTATTCCTTACCTTTGATAGATCATCTCCCAGCTTGCTGGCCTCGGAAAAAAGTTTTCAGTAGAGGGCGCTGCGCGTCCACGTCCCCCGAGCCGATATCCCTCGACGGCCTCCGTATCGGCGCCGACGTCACCACGCGTATAGACTCCCGCAGCATCCGTTGCTCAGTTCGTTTTGACATTAACAGTTGTTTTACATGAATTGGTTATTGACCTTGAAGGAGCGTAAGCTGCAACCACAAGTGAAGTATTACTGCGGGGATGGATGAGAGGGGCGATAAGGAATATGTCGGAGGAACATCCCATCGAAAGAACGTTACAAGGTAAGAAGTAACTTGTTCTTCGAAGGGATTGTGTCCTCCGACGTATTCCTTATCTTTGATAGACTCCCATAGCAGTGGTGTGCAATTGGAGGTGGGAGTAAAACGCCATGTTTCCTTTAGGAATGAACCGAATGTAATACGGCTTTGCCAAACCTAGTCTCTTGACTAGAGGAGGAATCCAGGTTGTAAAATCTTGTGAAGGTATGTGCGGACGACCATGTGGCAGCCGCACATATGTCTCGAACCGGAACCCCTCTTTGGAGGGCCAAGGAGGCTGCGATACCCCTGGTTGAATTAGCCCTAAGATTTTGAGGAGGCTCTTTCCCTGCCAGTTTGTAACATGATATGATATGATATGGCATTTGTAACGCGCCTATACACAGGTGTTTCAAGGCGCGACGAGGCAGGGAGGGGAGGAAACAAGGGGAGACAGACAACGATCCTACTAGGCCAGGTGTCATTCAGATCGCGCAAGTGCAGGGGTGGGGGAGGGGGAAAAGTGCAAGGGGAAGGGGAGGGGGGGAAGTGCAGTACAAGGTAAGTGGCGTAAAGTAATAAATAAATAGGGCCAGCTGGTGGCAAGTGCAAGGTAAGTGCAGAACAAGTGCTGGAAAAAGGGGGGGGCTGTAGGGATACAGAGACAGTCCCGAAGTGCAGAGGGGTTCCAGGGCATCAGTGCAAGTGGAGAGTGGCTGGGCCCAGGACCGAGGCCGTTAAGAGTGGTCCAGTTGCAGAATCAGTGCAGTTTCAGTGAAGAATATTAGCTGTTCAGCAGGGGAGAGGGAGAGAGAAAGCAGAGGCAAAGAGGAAGGTTTTGAGGTGCTTCCGGAACCGGAGATGGTTCTCCTCAAGTTTCAGGGAGGCAGGAAGGCTGTTCCAGAGGGAGGCCCCTGCCGCAGAGAGAGATCTACCCCCAGCTCGTTGCTTCGAGAAGCGGCTGACCCTGAGGGAGTTGGAGGCGGATGAGCGAAGGGCTCGGGAAGGAAGATATTTGGGAAGAGAGAGTTGAAGGTATTTAGGACCAAGGTCCCAGAAGGCCTTGTGGACAATGCAGAGGGTTTTGAACTTTATCCTCGCAGCCACTGGGAGCCAGTGTAGAGATTTCAGTCCTGGAGAGATACGGTCCCTGGGCTTGAGGCCAAGGACAAGTCTCGCAGTTCTGTTCTGTATGAGTTGTAGAGGGCGGAGAGTGGAGGCAGGCAGATTAAGGTAGAGGCTGTTACAGTAATCCAGCTTCGAGAGAACCAGGGCTCGGGAGACAGTGAGCTTCTGGGGGAAGGAGAGGAAGGGAAGAATACCTCTGAGGAGGTACAGCTGGCTAAAATAATCCATCTGGAAATGGTTTGTTTTGTTATCGGTAGTCCCAACTTGTGCCCTGAGTAACCCATGACCATTTGGACTGCTTGCCTAATCCTAGCAAGTCTACTGATCTAAAAGCTTAAAGCCTGCCTTGGGTCCAGCCTATGTAGCCTTTCTTCCTCTTTCCCCGGATGGGGAGGCAGAGAGAATGAAGGCAAAGTAATTTTCTGAGTGATGTGGAATTCAGAAACCACCTTTGGGAGGAAATTAGGCTTCACCTGTAGGACAACCTTGTCTTTATGAAAAATTGTATGAAGGGGTTTACAAGATAGAGCTTGTAATTCGCTCACCCTTCTAGCAGATGTTAAAGCCACTAATAAGATAGTTTTAAGGGTGAGAAATCTTAGCGAACAAGAGTGGAGTGGTTCGAAAGGAGTACCCATCAGGAAATGTAAGACTAACTTTAAGTCCCATAAAGGAACCTGGAAAGGTTTTGGAGGGTAGACATTAGTTAATCCCTTTAGAAATTGTATTACTAAGGGTAATTTGAAATACGAAGGTTCCTCCGCAGTGCGCTTGAAGATTGATAGCGCTGCGAGATAGCCCTTGATAGTGCCAACCTGAAGGCATGAATATGACGTCATCAGGGAGGTCCCAATCCTTGTATCTCAACCTTTCAGAAGCCAGGCGTGAAGGTTGAGGGTTCTGATGTCTGGATGGAGAACCTGACCTCCCTTCTGTGAGAGAAGATTCTCTTTGAGTGGAAGACGAATTGGAGGGCAGATGGACATGTCCAGAAGGTCCGGGTACCACGTTCTCCTGGCCCAGTCTGGGGCAATTAGGATCATGGATCTCCGGAATCTTCTCAACCTCCTGATGATTTGAGGAATGACAGGGACTGGTGGAAATGCGTACAGTAGTGGAAACTCCCAGTCCACTACGAACGCGTCCCCTAGAGCTCCTCTCGGGGGAAATTCCCTTGAACAAAACAGATCGCACTTTCTGTTGGTACTGGTGGCAAACAGATCCACTTGAGGGGTTCCCCAAAGGGCGAAGATCACCTGAAGGACATCCTGAGCTAGTTCCCACTCGTGGGAGACTGTGCCCTGCCTGCTCAGAGCATCCGCCGTCAAGTTCTTCTCTCCGGCTAGATGGACTGCCGATAGAGAGATTCCTTCTTGAATTGCCCAAAACCAGAGCTACATTGCCTCTCTGCACAGTGGTAGTGATCCTACGCCTCCTCTTTTGTTGAGGTAGTGCATGGCCACTGTGTTGTCCGTCATTATCAGGACATTTTTCCCCTGTACAGATGGCAGAAAAGCTTTCAGCGCTAGTCTGATTGCTCTCAGCTCTAACAGGTTGATATGTAGTCTGGACTCCGATGGAGACCAACGACCGCTGATGGTCAAGTCGTTGGTATGGGCCCCCCACCCCGTGAGTGAAGCATCTGTGACTACTGTTATCTCCGGCCATGGTTGCCAAAACAGTTCCCCCTTCAAGATGTTTTTCTGGCAGGCCCACCACTGAAGGTCTCGAGCCACCTTGTCCGGAATCTGAAGGAGGTCTGTCATTCTCCCTGAGAATTGTGACCACTGAGTCCACAGTGCCCACTGAAGAGATCTCATTCTCAGGCGAGCCTCTGGCACAAGGAAAATGCAGGATGCCATGAGGCCTAGAAACCTCAAAAGGTCGAAGGCTGGGAGACGTTGGGCATTTTGAAACTTGGTGACCATCTGCAGAATATCTTGAGCCCTCACCTCTGGTGGCGAGGCTTTTCCCAGGGAAGTGTCCAGGACCACTCCAATGAACTGGAGTCTCTGTGATGGTATCATCTGTGACTTCTTTAAATTGAGGGAGAAGCCCAGTTTGTGAAGGAAGTGGCAGACATAATCTAGCTGGATCTGAGCTTGTTCCGAAGATACAGCTCTGATCAGCCAATCTTCCAGGTAGGGGTAGACGTGGATCCCTTCCCTCCTTAGACTTGCAGCCACTACCGACATTAGCTTGGTGAAGACCCTCAGGGTGGAGGTCAGCCCAAATGGCAGAACTCGAAATTGATAATGAGAGCCGCCAATTGCGAACCTCAGGTATTTCCTGTGTTTGAGATGGATTGGCACATGAAAATAAGCATCCTGGAGGTCCAGAGATACCAGCCAGTCCTGGAGCTGGAGGGCCTGAAGGATCTGAGAGAGAGTTACCATCTTGAACTTGTCCTTCCTGAGGAACTTGTTCAATTCTCGTAAGTCCAAGATAGGTCTCAGTCTTTCTTCGGTATGAGAAAGTAGGGGGAGTATCAGCCCTTGTTCCTCTCCGCTACAGGTACCGGTTCTATGGCACCTTTCTCTAGCAGGTCTACAATTTCCTGCAAGAGGAGCGGATCTGGAACTCTCAGAGAGCTATTCCCTGGTGGATGACTCTGAGGGATGCATAGAAAAGGCAGGCAGTAACCTTGGGCAACTGTCTCCAATGCCCAAGCATCTGACGTAATAGCCTGCCATTCCGTCAGATGTTGAGTTAACCTGCCCCCTACTGGTGTTTTGTGAAGAGAGTCCTCAGAGCGGTTTGGAGGCGGCTGATGCAGATGCCGAGGGTAAAGAGGCACCTGCTGTGGCTTTTGTGTTTTTACCCCGTCCACCTCGGGTGAATTTCTTCTGACCCCTTTGAACCGGCTGTCCTCTGCCCTTTCCGAATGCGGAATAGAAGCGAAAGGACTTACCTCTCCAAGAGGTTCCTGAGGGGCGATATGGTGTCTGACAGATTGCAGCTCCTAAGGATTTTGCTGCTGCCTTTGATGTTTGTAGTTTTTCTAAACTGTCATCAGCCTTCTTACCAAACAAAGAAGAGCCGTCAAAGGACATATTCAAGAGTCTGCTTTGCACATCTGGAGCAAAACCAGACTTACGCAACCAAGCAAATCTCCTGGTTGTTGTACTTGCCGCCATGGCCCTGCTGATACTGTCAGCAGAATCGATGCCAGTCTGAAGGGATTCGCACATTGCGTCCTTACCATCCTTAATGATGTTGAGAAACGCTTCCCTTTCTTCTCCCTCCGGGAGGCAGTCAGCCGCTGATGAAGCACACTCCCAAAGTGTGTGGCTGAACCTTGCGAGCGTACAAGTAGCAGTGATGGATTTCAACGCCATGCTACATGCGTAAAATACTTTTTTGGCCATAGAGTCATATCTCTTATCATCCCTGTCCTGTGGAACAGTAGGGTAAGCCGGATTACTACCTGCTGAAGTAGCTGCCTGAACAACCAGACTCTCCAGAGTTGGGTGTTTGGATAAATATTCAGGGTGAGCAGAAGACACCCGATATTTAGCTGATAGTTTTTTTGTTAACTGCTGGGCTTTCCTCAGGTGTTTCCCAGTTTGCCAATATTCTCCTTTGTAATGCCGCAAGAAATGGCACCACAGGATCCTCCTGTGGACCTTTGACCAAGATGTCTGTGAGGTCGTCATGCTGAAAAGCAGATGAGGGTGTGGACCATCCCATAAACTCTATTATTCTTGCCATCAAGGTTCTGTAAGGGGTTTCAGCATGTTCCCCTGGGTCTGGTGTGGCAAATTCCACTTCTTGGGAAGTGTCTAACCCACTTGCTTCCTGTAGGGTTTCATGGAGGTCTTTCAACCTACCTTCCTCAGAGGTAAATTCCTCTAGTGCAGGAGTTGCAGATCCCTGCAACGCAAAAGGTCTTTCCTGATCTGAATCCTCCCCTTCTTCATAAATAGAAGATAAGACCCTGGAGTGGTCAGGTCTTGAAAATGGTATAAATCCCATTTCCAGAGCAGAAGGAGCCAAATTTGTCATGATTGGTTGAGAAAACGTCGACATCGTCGACGCAGACGTTAATGGCTTCGAAGGCATCGAAAAAGGCGTCGATAAAGGTGGTAGAGGCCTCGATGAACCCGAGAGTATCGGGATTCTACTCGAGGTTGTCGACGACATTCTCGTGCTCGAGGCTCTGGGTATGGCCACTGGCTGTGAGGTGGCCGTGGGTTTATCCTTTCTCGGCGTCGACGTCGGCGTCGAAGACGGCGTCGACTCGACTGACTTGTGCGTTGAAGAACCCTTCGATAACGGCGTTGACGATGCCGATCTATGTGTCGAAGGGATCTTCGACGACGGCGTCGAAGACGCAACTTTGCCTTTACTCGAAGGTTCGTGACGCTCTCGAGTGGCTTCTTTCGCCGGGTACTGCGATTCACGGCTTTTTGATTTTTTGGGTCTTTCAACCAGGATATCACCCTCAGCAGTCTTCGAGGGGGTCGAAGCCGCTTTCTCGAAGACGCTTAGCATCTTTTTCCTGAATTCCTCCCACTCAGCCTGAGAGCTATGTTTTGTGGGGCAGGAGACCCTTTTTGGGGAAACGGAAGAAGACGAAGACACGAAAGGGGATCTTCGACGTCTCTTTTTTGAATGCATAGATCTCGAAGAGTGATGGGAACTGCTTCGAGACCTAGAACGAGAATGTCTTTTATGATGGCGAGGAGATGAATGTCTCGACTCTGCCGAGGAAACTTTCGAAGAAGTTTTAACTGCCTTACCTCTCTCGAGCTTCCCCTTACGCTCCTTCAAGGCTTTCGCCGTCATGGACATACAATCCTCGCACTCCGAACAATGGTGCTCGATTCCCAGGCACCACAAACAGATCCTGTGAGGATCCGTCAATGACATTTTCTTTCCACAGTCTCAACATTTTTTGAAGCCGGACCGTGGAGTCGTCGGTTCGGGTGAGGAAGCCATTGAGTACGAGTCGGTATTCACGTGGAATATATCGATATATTTGACTGAAGAACTGAGCAATGATATTCCGAGGCCCCACGAAGCGCGGAAAAACGGAACTGAGCAACGGACGCTGCGCGAGTCTATTTATACGCGTGGTGACATCGGCGCCGATACGGAGTGTCATGAGCACTGCTCCCGAGAAGCCAAGTCAAGCCCAGCATCCCCGGAAGCAGGCTCACGACCCTCGTCCCCGGCTCCAGCAAACCCCTATTGGGGCCCTTTGAACCATGTCCTGGCGCCTCTGGCACCAGGCTCATAAGGAACCTCAGTCCCGGCGCCGGGCTCATAATTCTTGCAAAGGTGCTTGGGTGGACCTACCTGTAGCAGACCATGCTGCATACTCACCTTTGCAAATGCTGGCAGGATGAAGTCCCCAGCCTTCTGCTGGGAGAAACTATTCCCTGAACTGGGACTACTTTCTTACCTGGGTGGGGCTGGTGCCACTCCTTAGCTCTGGAACACAGGAACTCTTTTACCTGGGCGAGGCTGAGGAAGAAGACACCCAATCACTCCAACACTATTTAAACCACACCCGATTGCGAAAACGTGCTTCGCGTTATTCTGCATCTGCAGCAGGACGCTCACTGAGTCAGCTCCAGCATTCCAGTGACATCTCCAGCTTCAGCTCAGCAACCTGTGGAAGAAAGACACGAGAACTATACTTACCATCCAGGAATCCAGATACCGGCAGAACCTGCAAGCAAAAGAAACATAAGGTTAGCAAGTTGCAACACGTTCGCAGCCGCGCTCGCTTACCTGATCCATCTGTGCTTTCACAGATTCTTCGCGGCCTTCTCTTCAGCAGCCTAACGGCACCTGTAAAGACAAAGAACATTGTTAAGTAGGAATTGGGTGAAGGCGGCCTCATTTACTTTTCTTACCTGCTTTTGTGCGCGTATTACGATCTCTTCAACCGCAGCAGCCCAGCACCTGAAAACAAGAAAAGACATTATTTAAGTGCCATTAAAGACTGCAAGAAAGCCTAACACTTACGTGTTTCCCCACGTGCATCCGCGACTGGGAAAACGCCCGCAAGGTCCCGACACCTGCAAATAAGAAAAGAACATTGTTAGAGGTGCTATAATAAGGTCACAGATCATTATACTCACGTACTTCGCACGTGCAACGGCAACGGACGAACAACGCCCGCAACATCTCAAGACCTGAAAACAGAAAACAAGGGACATTATTGAGGTGTCATTGAAATTCCCATACCTACGTACTACCGCACATGTCGCGCTCTCAGTGACCACGCCCTCAGCATCCAGGCACCTGAAAAAGACAATGCAAAGACTTCATTAAAGGTGCCCATCTCTTCAAGACTATAAACTCTTTATACCTACTGGCATCCGCTCGTGCAGTAACGGCGGCATCACCTTTTGGCATCTCAGCACCTGTGCCACTTCTAAGGCCACAAAAGACTTTGAGGACCTCCAGTGACGTAACTGGAACCCACGCACCCCTGTATAAGTCGCAGGATGGAGAGCACAGCATTTATACGCCTAAGGTGAGAGCTCACCAGGACATTGGACTTTCGGACAGTTGGCGATTAGTGAGGAGGAAGTCCAGCCAAACGGTCATTAACCCTTTTTTCTTCCGCCCGCAGAAACCTTACCCTGCAAGCCAGATGGTCAATAAGAGGAAGCCCAGTCCAGAGAGTCATCCGAGCTCTACGCTTCTCAATTGAAGAGACTATAACAGTTCAGCCGGGACCAGCGCCTCCGTGGGAATCAGGTGAGCGTTACACGGAGGCCGTCAAGGGACATCGGCTCGAGGGACGTCGACGTGCAGCGCCCTCTACTGAAAAAAAAATTCCAAGGCCAGCAAGCTGGGAGATTATCTATCAAAGATAAGGAATACGTCGGAGGACACAATCCCTTCGAATTGTCCATTTTGTACATACACTTGACTCCCACATGTTCGCGCTATATGTCCTGTCATTCCACATGTCCAACATACAGGAGGAAGTCTCCTAACCTGTCCTCCCTGCATGCCTTGGTTATCATTCTGTACATTTTGAAAACCACCTTGATTATTCGGGAAACCTCCCTGATTATTCTGGAAGCCTCCCCTTCCTCTGAAACCTGGTCCTCTGCCTCTCGGCACAAACCCGTTTCCTCCCTGATCCGACTGATGTTGGTTGTTCACCTGTGGCATACCTGCTGTGTGCTGTGATCCTTACCCTTCTTCACTAGTCAGCACTGCCCCTTCTAGAGCATATTTGGACAATTTCTTCTGCACTAGTTTAGCTTCCTCGACCAAACTATTATCCTCTTTCTTCTGATTTTTCTCTTCCAATAATCGGCAATGGTGTGCAATGGTCAGTTTTATCTCTGGCCATGGCTTCACTTCTATACCCACTAGTTTCTTAAGCTGTCTCTGTACCTGTTCTGGCAATCCCTGATATAGAATATGATAGAATACCAGTTTCCCCACGGCTCTTGAGTTTCCAAGGACCACTGCTCTTGGAAATTCTGAATATAAGCAAGCAGATCTTCGCCATCCTGCATTTGGCATAGTTGCTCCCATATCTGAAGTATCAGGATAATGTACTCTAAGCGCTTTCCAGACAGCCGCTCTGCAATTATGTATCAAATGGCATGCCATTGTGTGCTGTGTTCTGTGCAGTGACACGCGAATATCCTGCTCTCGTCCAAATATCATCAGCCCTTTCCCAAAGGATAGCTGCTAGCAGACCCTTAATGTCCCCTATGGCTAGAGTATTTCCCTTGGTCATTTCCTCTAGCTCCTTTATCTATTTTCCTGCACCCGACGTTAAGCTGGGCAATTAACATCTTAAATTGTCCTTATCTGAGACCACAGGATGTACTGCGGTCTGGACCCTCCTTTCTCTAATAAAGGAAATTGAGAAGTCCCAAAATTGCAATCGTCTCCCATCGTATGCCTATCCATAGCCAGGACAATGATTCCTGATCACCTTCTTCCTCGCAATGACCTTAATCTGCTCACGTATGGTGTCGATTCCCCCCCTCACTATGTGATCACCCTTTAGATTGTTTTGTGCATGCCATAGGCTCTGGCGTTCTTTCATTCAGTAAGACCACCTAACTTCTTTGTCCATTTGAAAACATCCCTCCGAACCACACGCACCAACTCCCTCCTCCCCACAGAAGGTTTTCCTTTCTTCGTCTGACATATCTTGTCCTCAACTCGTATGGCTGTCCTCTTTCTCATCCCTGTTTAGAGTCAGCCTGTCCAAAGCCAAAGCTTGGTGCTCTATACTAAACAGACTTCCCGCCTTGCCCCGTGGCTGGGAACTCACCAATCGATCATCTTTTCCTTTATTTTTCAATTCACTTTTTGTCCTCATCTCTTGATAGGCTTTCTCGATTGTATCTCCAACATCTCCTATCTCAAAATCCTCCTCTAGGTTTATCTTAGAGGGCCCTGGCATCGGTTCTCGTGATGGGAGAAACTCCTCTATGTCCTCCCATGCTACTACTGGATTCGGTTCCATTAACTCTTTCTCAATGTGATCAATGTCGCGTGCTCTCTGTCTTCTCTTTCATTCCATTTCCTCATCAAATGCCCTTCAATTATCTGCTTCTTCTCCAACCCTTTCTTCCTCCTGTCTCTTTGCTTCTCTTCTCTTGTGTTCCCTACGCACCTTGTCGTCTTTGCGTCTTTACATTCTTTTCTCTCTTAATTTCTGTTCTTCCTCTTCTCTTTTCTAGCCTGTCTCGTTCTTCGATTGCTCTCTTCCTATTATCATATTTTCTTTGCTCTTCTGCTCTTTCTTTCTTAACTGTTCTTCCTGATACATTTGTTCTCGCCTTTGTCTACTCTTTCATTTAGCCTCATCTTCTTTCAATGGTTTCACGCGTTCCCTATCTTTTTTATTTTGCTTGTCCTGATCTTCCCTTTGCTGTACTTCCTCGATGCTCTTCCCATAAAGTTTGAGCAATATCTGACCGCCCATCCATTCATTCTGTATGGGAGCCATCTGATCAGTTTTGTCTTTCTCTCCTTTCCATCTCTTAATTTCTCTTTCTATATCTGGGGTCACTTTTCCCTTTATCCCATGGTACTTTAGAGATCACATCTTTTTCTGGAGCTCTCTCTGGGCTCTCGTCACTGCTATAAGCATGTGGCTCATACATCAGATTGCTATATCCTGCTGCTGCTTTAAGCTTTCTCTGCGGATATACTCCTTCATCGTTTGCACTATAACCATTTACTTCAGGGGCGGTAGGGGGAGCGGAAGGCTCAACACCCCCCTCTTTACACTGCTTAAGCATCCAGTCTTCAGGAGGCGGGTCTTCCCTTTCCTCCTGGTACATTTTCCAGAGCTCTAGACTAGCTAACCTCTTTTCCAATTTCTTTCCTGTATATGCAGCATGCAAATACGTGGTCATGTGTTACAAAACTGCCTTTGACAGCGATCCCCCTTGTGGCCATGGCATGAACAATTTATCTGCCATGCCCTTAAGCCACTCTGCACTGTACTGCTTAAGCTTAGGTGCGTGTTTTGGCAACTGTTTGCACAGGTGTATGAGCGGAGTATCATACTCCATTGTGACAAGTCTCAATTGACTGTCGATACTTACTGTTCTTTTTCACAGACAATACTTTTCAGAAAAACAATACAATATGAGCGTGAACCAATCATCGCTGCTCCAAGCCTCTATATCTCACTTTACTTCACTCTACCTACTTAGTCAACACTCTCAATGTCTAAATAAATAAATACATTTTACTCTCTCCTCTGTAAACACTATCTGCTATTTGTCGCTCTTCAACATTTCACTTTTTTCTTTGCACATAAAAATACATAACATACAATACACACAGACGAACTGGCCGGACCACATATATCTCTGCCAATGCTTCTCGTGGCTACTCCTTGCCCCTAAAGTGACTACTGATAGGGAGTTTGAATTGTTTCCCTTAACAGATCTATCTGTTCATAGCCTAATATATCCACTTGGATTTTGAAACAACTCCTTCTGGCGTTCCTGAATGCAGGATTTCGGGCTCTCAAATCGATCTTCGTCCATATACTTTACTTGACACGCTTTGTAAATAACTTAACACCCAACCAACCCTCTGTTTCTTATCCCCGTTATCACTTTTCCCATGCAATGCACTTTTGCCACATTTCTCAATCTACTCACCATTTGTCTTTCAGTCCTAACCCTTGGGATCGTCTCCTCCTTAACCATCACTGTAGCCTTCGGTCTGCTCAGCTGCCTGTAGAAACCGGGAGGGGATTCGGTGAAAGAGGAACCCGTTTCACCTATGTGCCACAGGGAGCCTCGCAGTCCTCCAGCTAAAGGGCGGAGGACGCCCAATAGTACGAGACACTTAAAAGCTTACTGGACCGATGGGGACTTTAACCATCCTACCTCTGCTACCACGTGAACCCATGGACCTGGGTGCTTTAAGGCGAGGCAGCAATACTTACAGGCTGATGGGGATGCAGAAGTTACTCAAACATCAGTAATAAAAACGACTCAGGAAGTTTGCAAAATCTTGGTTTTGTTTTAATATCAATTATCTAAAACAGGGAGTACAACGGACATCATCCGACGCGGCACAGCACGATCTCAACACATATTACAAAAAACACAACTTTTATAGTCAAGGTTGGTAATTATTGATGTCACACTATGTGGCAAACTTAGGAAACCTATCTGGGGAAGTGATTGGCTCTCAGTGAACATCTAAGTATACGTTCTATATAGCCGGGGGTTGTGATTAGGTCTCTACGTCAGGTGGGCAACTAAGCCCATCCCAAGTGAAAAGTCATCTTCATCGTCACTAAATACACAATTTTTTTGGTTACACAAACTATGGGGCTCTCTTATACGTGGCCCTCTACAATTGGTTGGCACGCTTGTACCCTTCTGGAATATTCCACACGCTAGCAGCACGCAGGATAGCATCCCAGGTGCATGGAGGGTTGGCATGGTCTAGCCTCCCCACCCAATTAGCCCAACATCTATCATCACTCCTACAGTCTGGCAGTCAATTAATGCGTTGAACTTGGCCTTGCAGAAGCTTTCTGTGCCTGAGAAATAAAGGGAGTGGGGCATTGTTCTGTCTTCTGGTTTTGGTGCAGCTTGACCCAAGCTATTTCGATCTCGACCATGTAACTGGAGACCACTCTTTCGAGCTTTTTTGCTGCATATAATACCATTAAATGATGAACTCTTGATGCCTTCGATGTTTTTTCATTACTCTTAAACAGAAGTTTGTTTCTTTCTCATGTTCGTTGTAGCCTTTTTGACATGCGCTCAACTCACTGTGGCCTCGACTCTTGAATTTCTCTGTCGCCATCGGTTTATTTGCAACTGTGCCACACTGAAATCCTTTCCAACCATGGGGTTTCAAGCCTTGCTAAAGTGCATCGTGGAATATCCAGGTTCTATATATTCCTATATTTATACATTGGTGCATCGCGGCAATATATTCACTACGTAGCCAGCCTGTATGATTACTTTGTCCTGCTTGCGTTACTGCATCTGTACAAGTGTAAAATTACTTCGCATTTTCTTCACTGCTTCTTTGAACAAGCATCTTCATTTCAATCCCAAAATGTTGCTTAACTTCAATACTTTATCTTCAGTTTCTATTGAGTGTCTATATCTTCTTATCTTGCGTGTCTTTTCTAGGTGTGTCAGTTCTTACTTCGCATGACATCACCAATCTCCTTTCTCGTTTAGATGCACACTTCTTCCGGAACCCCAACCAGAAAAGCACTATTTCTTCATGCATGCATGTATGGTTTTCTCACTGGATACTTTGGGCCTCAATCCAAGTGCGGCGGTAAGGGGTTAACGGCATCGGTAAGGATGCCTGTGCCGTTAACCCCTTACCGCTGCATTCTGAGGTCCCTTAGCGGATCCCGCTAAGGGAGGCTAGTAAAACCAGCCGCGCTTAGCGGGAGCCGCTAAAGGACCAGGGAGCTAATAACGGGCCCATTACTAATGGGCCTGTTATTAGCTCCCTCCCCATTCTCATTGAGCCCTATTGGGGCTCGAATGGGAATGAGGATAGCTTCCCTGAATGGGGAAATACCGGGTCCTCCAAGGTTGGAATGACCCAGTAACTCACCATTCAGGGAACCCGGACCCGAGTTTGGAGGCAGCCATGCCGCAAATAGCGGCATGGCTACCTCCGAACTCGTAATGAGGCCCCTTGTCTCGAAGATTCTTTGTGGTACAGGCATCCTCACTGGTATTGCTTGTGTAGCCATTTCCAGTTCCCAGCATATAGGCAACATGGGGGTGGAACCTTTGATGGGGGTACTTGGCTCCTCCTCTACACTCTGCTGACACGGTTATACTCATGGTGTACAGTACGGATGTCACTGTACGACCTATAGCGCCTTGGAGTGTTTTGTCTAGGATGGGGGCTATCTGTGGATGTCTAAGGAATGTCAGCAGCATCTGCCGCATGGCCACCCTCAGGCTGTAATATAAAAATACATCCAACGCTGAAATTTCCCCCTTTTCCCTCAGCTCCTCCAATGTTATAAATATCCCATTCGGGAAAAGATCACCATAACAAGACTCCCCCAGTTTGTTCAGTAGGGCTGTAAATCTCACCTCACATGTAATGGGAATCCTGGGTGTATGTATTATCGGCAATTTGGGGGAGTATAGGACATCTCATTTGGACTTGTGTTCTATAAGAGCCCATGCCCTGCAGGTAACTTCCACCATATTGTGTGTGCTGTATCCTATCGGGTGCTGTAAAGATGACGGAACGCAGGAGCGAAGGAGCTGCTATTGCCCTCTCCACTTCCACGTGCCTCCTGTCCCCCTGCACCTTAAACCAATATTGGAGGAACCCAGCCTGTACCACATTGTAATTAGTTTCACATTCCTGCAGCGCTAAATCCCCCTCATGTATGGGTGCCACCAGTTTGTCCCAAGAGACCATGGGTTGTTTACCTGCCCATATAAACTGCAATATTGCAGATTTCAATTCTCATAGGTATCCTCTGGGGATAGCTATTGGGGCATTGTGGAAGACGGATAAGAATCTGGTGAGCAGCGTCATCTTGATTAGGGAGATTCTCCCGTAGAGATTAAGAGGCAAGTTTGTCCACCTTTCCATAGCACTCCTGGCCTGCTCTAAAGCCTTCCGATAGTTATGTGTATATACCACGTCTTTATCCCTGGCTATATTGATTCCAAGGTACAGAGTCTGAACCATGTGTAATAGAAACCCGCACCCATCTAAGTATTTCTCCACTTTGTCTGTTAGTGGGAACAGGACCGATTTCGTGACATTCACTTTCAGCCCAGAGAAGTCCTCAAACCGTTGGACATCTACACCGGCGCTAAACCATGGCGCTATTAGCACCATGGTTGGTGCCGGTGTTGTAACGGGTCCGACATGGTTCAATGGGGAATTACCACCCCATTCCAAGGTTGGCGGGGCGGTAATTCCCCATTGAACCATGGCCCTTCCCCATTCCCATTTTTGCCCCATAGGGCTCTATGGGAATGGGGAAGGCGCTAAGTACGGTGCCGCAAATTGCGGTACCGTACTTAGCACCAAGGTCCCTTTGCGGGTCCCTACTTTAACGGCTGGTGTAGACCAGCCGTTAAGGTCGGGTCCCGCAAAGGGACCTCGTAGTAAGGCGCTAAGTGTATAACGGCGCCGCAGCCTTTTACATCGCTGTTAAACACTTAGCGCCAGGGTCGTAATGAGGCCCCTTGCATAATTGGGCCCACGTTACAACAGGGATCCCTGACAAAGATGACCATGTCATCTGCATATAAAGAGATTACCACTCTATGGTTAAATAGTTGGATCCCTCGGTGTAGGTGGGTGTGTCTTGTCCTCTCCGCCAGAGGATCTATTGCCATGGCAAACAGCAGAGGCGAGAGAGGGCACCCGTGCCGGTGCCTCTCCCCAGCGAAATATTCAGGGTAAGCTGACCATTCATCTTTATCCTAGCAACAGGGTGTGCGTATAGCAACGATAACACCCAATATAGTGTCCCCCCAGCCCCATCCGGCGCAACGTGGTGAATAGAAATGGTCACTCCACTGAGTCGAACACCTTGGTGGTGTTCTACATGGCGCCACCATCGGGTCCTCCTGATGCAGAGCCGAGATCAGCCTGAACATTCCCGTGAGCTCATAAGAGGTGGAGCGCCCTGCAATTAAACCAGACTGACCAGCTCTCACTATCATTTGCATTAAGAAAGCTAGCCTATAAGCCAACATTTTAGCTAATATTATGTTGTCTAAATTAATAAGAGAAATTGGCCGGTATGAAGAACAGTCATTTTGATGTTTATCAGGCTTAAGTAATACCACCCCCACTGCTTCCATCAAGGACTCGGGTAGATGACCATCCTGTTGGTACATCTGCAGTAAGTACAGGCCATGTTTAGCAGCATTGTGCCTATAAAACTCTGCCATGAACCTGTCCGGCCCCAGAGATTTCCCAGATGGGAAGGATCAGATCTATCAAAGTACCTGCTCCAATGTCAGCCGGCGATTCAGCCACTTTCTCTGCCCATCCGTGCACCAGTGGAGGGCTACTTGTTCTAAGTAACCATCAATCTCCTGCTTAGAGACTTCAATCTGGGATGAGTATAGATGGTTATAAAACCAGTGGAACTCCTCAGCAATCCCTTCATCTGTAAATTGTTCCTTCCCCTGTTCCTTCGTTCGTTCGTTCGTTCGTTCGTTCGTTCGTTCGTTCGTTCGTTCGTTCGTTCGTTCATTTGTTTGTTATTGACAGAACTTGACCCTTAAGATTATCTAATCTTGTGGCTCTCGTGAGCATCCGACCTGGTTTTTGCCCTCGGCCCTATTGCTTCACTGTGTCCTTCCTCCATAAGAATTTGGCCTCCTTCTGCGCCAGCTCACGGAACCCCTGTAGTTGCCTCATGATCTCTACTTGCTCCAGGTGTGATGGAGTGGGTGATGCTACCTCTAAAGCTTGTATGACACTTTCCTTGGCTGCCAGTTCCCTTAGAATTTTTCGTAGCACCCCAGATCCCCTGGATGTACACTCTCCCCATATTCCGCACCTGAATCCCTCCCATAGAGTCCCTGCAGAGCGCACTGACCCGTTAAATTTTAATCAAGGGACTGAATACTGTTCTGCAGTTGGTTGAACATTTTTTTGATGTCCTGAAATGCCATTGTGGGATCCTGGGGCCCCGGGTGGGGGTGTCCCTCCGGGGAGCCATCCAGGGGCTTGAAGCTGGTGATTTACGAAGGGGTGTCAAAATGCAGTTTGGACTGTTGCTTGCCTCCTTTACCCGATTTCGACATTGTGTTGTTTCCCTGGGTTGGTTCACTGACAGTGTTGCATGCCCCTCCTCGTACTCTCCCCCATGTTATCTCCCCAATAGTCATGCAGTGTTGTCCCAGCACACCAGGTCAGCCTGTCGAGACCCCATGCGTACCTGGCTGATGAAACGGGTATCACACTGATTCCAGGTTGTGCTCCCAGGAGGAAGGTTGCAGCATCGCTTAGATTCCCCGCCTTCTTTCGCTGCACTGGCTACTCCTTGCTCATAGCTGGGGGTGCTTGTGTGGCCACTATGCAGCGAGGGTGGGAGTTCTAAAGGATATGTCCAAAGCTGCGCACTGCCCCAACGTGGTTATGCCTTCAGGATTGTCCTCCACACTTGCTGCGATGAAATACCCCCCTGTCACTAATTGGGGGGGCAGGTATGTTACAGCAAGGTTAGTCGGATCTTAGGGGGCTCACCAGCAGGTCCCACTTTTGTCCCAGTAGCTCTGCCGGTGCCCCCTTCTACTGTCTTCACTGGGGCCGGGGGGGCCCTACCTGCAGCTGCTGCCCTTTCAGCCGCAGTCTCCCAGAATAGGTTTCCCCAGGGCTGGCTCTCGTTAAATCGGCTGCGCCGGCCCCAGCTAGCTCTGCCCCGCCCTAGGTGGGCTTGTCCCATACAGCACTCTCTGGCCCTCCAACTATCTTTGTCGCAGCCTAGGGTCTCCTCCCGTCTTGCCCCATTGCACTGTCTGAATTCCAGGCCTCCCGCAGTGGAGTTGGAGGGACGCTAGTTACCCAATGTTGCTCACCACTCTTCCTTAATGGGGCCCCCAGCACTGGTCAGGGTTATGGAAGGATCCAAGAACACTGCGCCCGGGCGTACCTGGGCTCCTCACGTACCACCAGCAGGCCCAGGTAGAGATTGGTCCTGCCAAGGTTATGGTCCCTCCTTCGCCGGCCTGTTAATGCCCTGATGCGTTTGTGGCGGGCTTTCTCACCAGTGTGGCCATTCAAGCAGCTGCCTCCCAGCAGCGTACGGCCAGCGTAGTGATAGCATACTCTGTGCCGCGACAGCCTGCTCAGGACCTCGCGGTGACAGGGGGCCCCATGTGGCAGGCTGCAGGTCGGGACTGTTGGTCTCTGGGTGGGGTGTTCCCCCCGCTGATGTACCCGAGGGTGGAGAGTTACGGTCCTACCTCTCCAAGCAGGAGAAATGCTCTGTGCAAGTGTGCAGCTGATGTGGTGTCACGTGACCCTGCGCGCGCAGGCACGTGACACCGGTTTAATAAAGGAATCACCGGAACTGACGGAGCCAAGTCAGTCCGGGTTTAGGCACCGAGCCAACGAGTCGGTGTTTTATTACGCGCAGCTGTTCCCGCGCTGCGAATCCAACCAGCCCGCCCCCGCGCATCGGCGGAGGCCTCAGCAGACACGCCGAGGCCCTGGCAATCCTCCAACATCACACTGGCAACGAAGTGATCGACACCCACACCAGCTACAATATCCTGCAGCTGAGCATAACGCTGCACACACGGTGGTTGAAGCCCCACTCTCTGATCAGGAGAGGGGCTCCCACACACGGCTGCAGCTGAACCATCCTACACTCCTGGGAGAATCCAGCAATTTTCAACAGGTACTGCGCAGCGGTAGACAGACTAACCGCGACGACCCCTCTAACGTCGAGGTGCCACACCGCCACCCCAGGCCCACGTCCCAACGCTTAAGAGACCGCACATACATCTAGAATGTCGAGTCCAAGCACCAGCCCTGGGAGAGCCAGCATGAGCCCGTCTTCCAGGAGGAGCATCTCCTATGAACATCCCGACCCAACGCAGACATCATTTATGCCGCCATTTGACCCGTTCACCTCAGGCGCCGCCATCAGATGGGAAATCTGGCTCCAACAATTTGAGATGCACCTCGAAGCCAGAGATATCACTGTGCCAAAGAAAATGCGCACGTTCCTCCTACTTAACATTGGAGCAGCGGCCCTGCGACTCTTCAACGCAACACCCAACCACGGCAACGCAGACAATTACGACGCAGCGAGATCGGCACTCACGAACATGTTCAAGCCTGACCTCAACCCAGACTACGAACGGTTCCATTTTGCATGACGAGACAGAGAGAGAGAGAGAGACAGTGGACAAATTTCACGCCCGCCTTCGCGAAATGGCGGTAGGCTGTGAATTCCCAGACGAAGAATTCGCCATCCGTCTCCAGATCATCAACGGGATATCCTCCGAAAAACTGAGACGGGCCATATTATCGGAACGCAACATACGCCTCTCACGCATCCTCGAAATGGCGCGTCTCCGTGAGCAAACGGAAGACCAGGTAGCAGTCATGGAAGCAGCAATCCAGAAACTACCTTTAGACAGCCCCGGACCTGCGGAAGACGTGGCAGCCATTTCCAGACGCCAGAACGCCCGCACGAGGCAAGATTGGAAGCCCCACCCACCACAAGGGCGAGACAAAAGCTGCAAATGGTGCGGAGGCCCGTGGCACAAAGGCGACTCCTGCCCCGCATGGGGATCCACGTGCAGGAAATGCAACCGCCTCAACCATTTTGCCACAGTCCGTTTAAACCCACCAGACAAAGACCCTGCCCCACGCCAGACACAAGAACGCCGGAAAAAGTTTGCACCCAGAGAATCCTCACAACTCCAAACACGAAAAGGCAAGGCCAGAGCCGTCGACGAATCCCAAAGGTCCCCAGACTCGAGCGACAGCGTCGACAGCGATAGCAGCACGTCCCCCGAAAGAGGTTGTAAAGGTAGACGGAAGAAGGGAAACAAACGGATACACCGAATACATCTCATATCCGCAGTTGAACCACATCGATCACGGCAGAGGAAAAGACCGTCGTGCACCGTCCTCTCCAATGGAGAGCCACTAAAAGTGGTCATCGACACTGGCGCAACAGTGAACGTCATGCCGGTGGCAGCATTCAACAGACTTCGCCCAAAACCCGACCTCCAACAAAAAAGAGTCAGGCTATATGCCTACGGTTGCAAGAAACCCCTCCCCGTGCGAGGGTCATTCAAGTCAAACTTCGCCCACGAGAACACCAATTGCCGTGCACGCATATACGTAGTAGACGCCGGCTGCGAGACGCTACTGAGCTGCAGGACAGCAGAGAAGCTGAAGCTAATACACTTCGCGTTCAGCCTCCAACAAGATGAACTCAGCAGCCTACTGAAACGACACAAGAAACTATTCCAGGGCATCGGGTGCCTCAAGGGGAGAACCATCAAACTTCACATAGACCCCACCATTGAACCGAAAGCAGTTCGACACAGACGGATCCCGTTCCACCTAAGGAGCGCGGTAGAAAAAGAACTGGCCAAGCTTGAAGAAGAAGGGATCATCGAGAAAACATCTGGACCAACCCCGTGGGTCTCACCCATGGTGGTAGCACAAAAACCCAAACAGCCGAGCGCAGTAAGAATATGCATAGACATGAGGCTTCCCAACGTCTCAATCGGAAGAGAACGCCATGTAACCCCCACGATCGACGAACTCATCGTTGACCTCACCGGAGCAATTGTCTTCAGCAAGCCCGACCTCAGATCAGGCTATCACCAGCTACGCCTATCCAAAGAATCGAGGTACATTACCACCTTCTCATCTCACCTCGGCCTGATGAGATACAAAAGGCTCAACTTTGGAATATCCTCTGCAGCGGAAGTGTTCCAACATGAAATCCGCAAGGTCATCACGGGTTTAGAAGGGACCACCAACATTAGCGATGACATCCTAGTATACGCCCCAAACAAAGATGTACACCATCAACGCCTAGCGGCGGTCCTGAAAAGGCTGGAAGATGCAAGCCTAACACTCAATGCAGAGAAATGTGAATTTAACAAGAGAACTGTGTTTCTTTGGCTACATCTTCAGCGCAGGAGTATCCCCCGACCCGTCGAAAGTGCGAGACATCAAAGACTCCAAAGCACCACAATCAGCCTCCGAAGTGAGGAGCTTCATGGGGATGGCCACCTACTGCGCACGCTTTATCCCCGACCTCGCAAGCGACGCAAGTCCGCTCAGAGAGTTAACAAAGAAAGACCAGAAGTGGGAGTGGACCGCAGTTCACCAACAAGCGTTCCAACAAATCAAGGACACTCTATCTACCTCCACCACCATGGCATTCTTCGACATAGGAAAACAGACCGAACTCCTCGTGGATGCCAGCCCTTGTGGCCTAGGAGCAGTGTTGACCCAAACAGACAATGAAGGCAGAGTGTTCCCCATCGCATTTGCCAGCAGAGCCCTGACAAAACCCGAACAAAATTATGCGCACATAGAAAAGGAAGCTCTAGCCATCTTGTGGGGATGCCGACACTTCAAGGTTTACCTGCTAGGCAAGCAAGCAAAAATATTCACGGACCACAAACCATTAATCCCGATCTTCCGAGGCTCAGCCCCCCACCCACCGGCACGCATAGAGAAATGGATGCTTCAGTTACAACCGTATAACATTGAGGTGGAGTATCGCCCAGGATCGGACAACCCAGCAGACTACCTGTCCCGTCACCCAAGGCCAGCTACTGACAGTGAACAACACCACGCGGAAGAGACCGACGAGCATGTATGTCAGGTAGTCGCTTGCGCGAGACCAAGAGCCCTGACTCTACAAGAAGTTGTGCGTGAAACAGAAGAAGATACCGTCCTACAGCAAACGGCGACAGACATCCAGTCCAGCAACTGGAAAAACTATCTCATGTCCATTGCCCAACGCACAACACCGGCTCAGACCAAACTCAGAGCGCTATTTGGGATCAGGCACGAACTCTCAATAGCTCCGGAAGGAGTACTACTGAAGGGGTACCGCATCATAGTACCAGAATCCTTAGAGGAAAGGGCTCTCAAGTTAGCCCACAGCGGGCACCAAGGAATCGTAAAGTCAACAGCCTACCTCAAGTCCAGGATGTGGATGCCAAACATGCAGCAAAGAGTGGTAGAACTAGTTGAATCATGCGCGGCCTGCCAAGCATCCAGGAGGCCCGAACACCCTGAACCAATCAGCAGTACCCCAAGGAGCTGCACACGCTGGGACGCGGTCAGCATGGACCACTGCACCATTGCTGGAGAAGGATACCTGCTCGTAGTGATCGACGAGTTTAGCAGATATCCAGAAGTCGAACACGTAACCTCGACTAACGCTGCAACCACCATCCTCGCGCTGGAGAAGATATTCGCCACCCACGGAATCCCGAGGAAAGTGAAAAGCGACAACAGGCCCTCCTTCACCAGTCAAGAACTACGGGACTACTTTAAAGAGGTGAACGTCAAGCACCAGCGGATCACCCCGAGATGGCCCCAAGCAAATGGAGACGCGGAAAGATTCATGGGGTCACTTAACAAGGTCATCAGAATTGCCAAAGAACAAAAGCACCCGTGGCTGAAAGCCGTATACCGGTTTCTGCGGACACACAGACAGACCCTGCACTCGGCCACCGGGATCAGTCCCGCCGCCCTCAGATACAGGCAGAACTACCCGTACACCCCCACTGGACAGCCCCAGAACCTGACATCCCAGCGATAGACGCCAGGCGGCTAAGGAGAAACGAACAGGAGAGCATCGCCAGGCGAGCCAGTCACCGAGAACTGATCCCAGGAGATACCGTTATCGTCAAGAACCGCGCACCGCCCAAGAAAATGTCCCTTAACTTCGAAGTACGACCATGGACAGTCAGCACAACCAACCACAGCATGGTCACCGCCACCCGAGAGGGAGAGACCGTGACACGCAACGTGTCACACTTCAGGAAGGTACCGCCGGAAATGTGGGAAGAGCCATCAACACCCCCAAAGGAAGGCGAAAGAGAAACACCGCAAATTCCTCGAGGGCTGGCACCAACGGAGAGTCGTGCTACACCAGGAGACATAGACAGATCGCGCTCACCCGATGGGAGAACCGAAGCGGAGACCACGGAAAAGGATGTGCCCAGAGAAAGAAACACCCGCTACCGTCTGAGAGAAAAACCCAGCCGTCATGCCGTCTCCGAGGGTACATAGTAGACGGAATCTACAAGCGATCGCCAACGCCATGATGAACCCCGAAGAATGAAAACAAGAACTTTAAGTCGCATGTTATTGTGCAAGTCAGAACAGTTTATAAGACCCCGTGTTGATTACCATGTTGTTAAATATAATGCACAAATATCTCCAAGTTGGGGAGGAATGTGGTGTCACGTGACCCTGCGCGCCCAGGCACGTGACACCGGTTTCATAAAGGAATCACCGGAACTGACGGAGCCAAGTCAGTCCGGGTTTAGGCACTGAGCCAACGAGTCGGTGTTTTATTACGCGCAGCTGTTCCCGAGCTGCGAATCCAACCAGCACGCCCCCGCGCATCGGCGGAGGCCTCAGCAGACAAGCCGAGGCCCTGGCAATCCTCCAACATCACAGCTGACACTGTTATGGCCAGTTTGCCTCTCCCCAACGTGGCTTGCAGCCTCCCCCTGTGTGCCGTTGGACTTCCAAGTCTCCTGCTGTGAGGCTGGAGGGAAGCTTGCTGCCGAAGATTGCTCGCTGAGCTTTCCAGATGAGCCCACTTGCGCTGATCAAGGTTGGAGCTAGTACCTGTGAATCCAATAGCACTGTGTCAAGGCTCGCCGGGCTCTTCACCCACTTCTAACGGGTCTGCCTATGAAACGGAGTAATGGTCTCCTCCCTCGCCAGCCCATCGATGGCCCGATGTGTCAGTATCAGGCCTCCTCACTGGTTCCCGGAGCCCAAGGCACGGTATCTCTGCTGCACCGGGCCATCACGGTGAACGCCTCAGCTGTGCCCCGCCAGCCAGCGCCAGCACCTCTCAGCCTCCAGGGGTCTTGCGCAGCACGCTGCAGGGTCGGGACGGATGCTTGTTCGGACCGGATGCTTCCCTGGCTGATGTGACACGTGGGGTGGTGATTTTAGCTCCCCGCCCCGGTTGATGAAATGCTCCTCTCAGGCTCCCAACAGGCACCGGTACAAACCGTTCGCCTCTCTCCAAAGTAGCTCACGACTACACTGGAGTCAGGATACGCTCGGTCCAAGCTCCTCCTCCAACTGGCTCAGGCCGCAGTATCTGTGGGTCCCAGTCGCAGCAATCCGAATCTCGGACGCATGGGCTCCATTAATCTCCAAAATGCACCAGTTTGTGAGTGGAAGTATCATACCCCCTCCCACCCCCAGGCAGCGTCTCAGTGACCGGGCAGAGGGGAAACGACAGGATATTAGCAGTATATATGTGAGGTGTTACGGAGCTCACAGGCTTGCAGCCGTTTTGGTGGGGCTCTCGAGCGCTCTCCAATTACAGGGTATTGTATGGTAGTCTGGCAAAAAAAAGAAACATTTAAAAAAAAACTAGTGAATGCAAGTTTAAGCAGCATTTTTGAGTTTAGACATTATTTTTTTTTTCTATGAAGTGTTAGATATACATTTGGAAAACAAAAGTGTGGCCAGGAGGTAGAAAGCCTACTTTTAACAGTAATGGTCCCACCCTAGTGAAAGCCATGGACCATGTCCCGGGAGGATAGCTCAAGCAGCAACGTACTCGCCTTGGAAACAAGACGACACGAAGCAACACAGGTTTCATCCCTGGGGCCACCCTTCACAACCTCTGGGTATTAATTGCGTTATAAATCCTCCACTAAGATATATATACCTCTAACAGCGCCTCGATGCCGCCGGGATGTGTGAGCGCTTTAAAAAAAAGCAAATAAATGAATAAATTCTTGTGGTGTCCCTTTCAGACCAGAAAAAAACAGCGCAAGCAAGCAACCCGGACGACAGAGCAGATTTGATAACCTAGCCCCCAGCTTCCTCAGCGAAGCTGTGGGCTCAGTAAAGCTTTGTTAGGGCTGAGGCAGGCCAGGTCCGAGATCGGACCCGGCAAGAGCCGGCCCATTGACCAGCGCTTTGCATACCTTAATTATTGGCCCCTGTACTCTGATGGTCAGAGGTGCTCCTCAGCGTGATAGCAATGGTGCTGGAGAACAGTCCCTCTTAAAAGAGTTAATATACATATCGCATTTCACGTAATTGTGCCATAGTTTAAAATCTATGTTTACCTTAATATTGAAGGCAAAGTGAGAATTTTGAAGGCCAGCTTTGTTACTTTTGAAATATATGACTCAATATAACTCTCCTGCTCCCCTTACGGCTGATGTAGCCCTCAGCCTCGCTGAGCGCGGCTTCACCAGCATGACTCAACACTTCGGAATCAGAAACTCTAACTGGCCTCCTTACTCCTCCCTGCGCGATACCTGACTAACTTGCTACGCCTTGTAAACTTCACGGAATCTGCAGGACCTTGATTCTTAGCATCACGCTTTTCAGGCAATTTGTATACAACTTGCTTGATCTCACTCTTAGTACTACGCCACACATATAACTCTTATGTTAGCTGCCGGATTTGAGCCATAGCTCTGTTCTACACTTGAAACTCGCCTGTAACTCCTGATAACACTTTGTCTGCAAGTTACCTGATTTGACATGGCAGCCATGCGCTGCCCTATTTGCCTAATGATGCCTTATTTGACGTGAATTGACTTGCAGTCCTGCTCTGCACCATCTGCCGTATTTGTACCACAATTTAGCCGATTGACTTGACAGCGCGTGACTTTCCCAGGTGATGTACCGTAACCGTAACCTTTTGTGGTCCTATGTGCCCGTATCATTAAGTCTGAGATTAACATGTATGCAACAGCACCTTGATGCCTATGGGTTTAGTGCGATATACAAATGTAAAAAAATAAAAATAAAATAAAGCCTGAGCTACGAAACAAGATAGCACATAGTCCAGTGCTGCTTGATCATTAATGTGCAATGGCGGTGTACAATTGGTGGGGGTAGTGAGGACCTGATTTTACACTTTAATTATGCTCAATGGGGCCTGGTTTAAGCACCTATCCAAAAGTCTTAAGTTCAGCTGATTTTACTCACTGTTGGGTCTGAAAGATGCATATTGGCCATGTTTCAGTGGGGGAGGCGGTTGAGAGTTTCTTGACTTATTTGTTCTTTACATACCCTCTGTGAGCACAATGGCACCTGTAGCCTGCTCTCCTGAGGGGGGTGTTTACTGTTGGGTCTGAATGATTGGATTTGGCCATGTTTGAATGGGAAAACCAATTCTGCTTGCGGCTACAACCTGAAGTGCGGGATGGGATTACAGCAAATTTACGCGAGGAGCATCAGCGAGGACCTGAAAGCATGCTTTTGCAAATCTGCAGTTTTTTTTACTTTTTTACTTTTTCAAAAGAGTCACATTATAAGAACAAATAATAGTAATATAATTTTGGTGCCTGAGCAGTAGGCCTGTTCCTTGGCAAGCACAAATGTCTACTCTGATTATCTTATTGGGGCATGCGACATGGCCGTAGCACATGTCCCATGTATTGTAGAGGCTGGCCATGGCTGCAAGCCATGAGCACTGTCCATTGGTCACATTATAGGGGTATAGTGGACACTTTAGGGCATGCACACAAACGCTCATGCCATATGAAATACAGTCCGCTAGGGAAAAAAGGCCAAGAGATTCTTGCAAGGATAACAAGTTTTAATCACACAAAAAATAGGTGTGCCAGCAAAGTACTCTGCTGCTCAAGACCGTTCAACCAAGGCGGAGTTCGCAATTAGTAACTATGTAAGACAATGCTACTCTATCATTATGGCATGCACTTGGAAACTTGGGGACTGGCGCAGGTGGATGCTTAAGATCATGCTGACCTTCACATTCTTCACTCAGTCCATATCATGCTCTCCGCACCCAAGGCTTCTACCCTCGCTTTGGGACTATAATTTATTCCAGGAAAATGGGGTGGTTTCACACCGACCTTCACATTCTGCGACCTGATGATAGATTCTCATACATCAGAATGTCGCATTTGGCAGGAGAGATAGAGGTACACAACCCCACCTCTATGATGAGATAATGTAATATTGAAGCTCTCCTTCGTACAAATGCGCCAAACTAGGTCAAATGGTGTCTCCAAAATTGAGATTTATTTACAAATGCCCTTCATGGTAACACGTGTTTCGGCAACACAAAAGTGCCTTTTTCAAACCAGGGCTGTAGGATAAGTTGACAAATTAAACATGACACATTGTCAAGTGCACACATTGAATAATCAAATAATGAAATAAATAATGAACAATGAACATTTAATTTCCACATTTTGCCAACAAAATTATTGTAAATGTCACCAGTTTGTTAATAGACAGAGAAGACAAGGGGTGGGTGAAGGGGAGGATATTTGTGGTAGAAAATATGCACAAATAAAAATAAAAAATAATAATAATGAATGAAGATCATGATTATGACTGATAGTTGTTACTAACACATTTTACACTCATATTTCTAAGCTATTGACAAGTTCTAAAACATTTATTAGAAGTGGCTGACTTCAATAATGACAGCATCTGATACCTTGATTTTCATCAACTGCCTTTGTATCAGGGTCAATTTATTTAATAATTTTCCATTGTACCACTTGTAAGCATGCAGACATGCTAGGTATCTCATAAGGCCATAGAAATTAGGCACCTGTTAAAATGCACCGTACATAAAGTGCAATGCTCACTGGTATTCTGACCATGCATACGATATCCCAGCTTCAAATCAGGTATTTCCTTGAAAAATGGGTTTAAATCCTATCCAGCCACAAATATAGACATACGACCAACACTGCAAGGCTAACGTACTTAGAGAAATGTTAAATTATGCAATTGTAAATCTAAAGTCGCCCCTATTGATAATTGTATCTCTGATTCCACATGGTGCACTAACATTCAGAAGGCACTATTAGATAAAATATTGCTGCTCCAAACTAAACTCAACCAAAAAAAACTTCTCTTGCCAATAAACCTTGATCACAAGACACACACCGCCAATAAGACTAGCCCGGAACCTTCTATCCAACCATTCTGTTTCTCCCCATTAGACACTTGGGAAGTGGTCAACATCATCAGGAAACTAAAACCATCCAATTGCCAAGGTGACGCCTGCCCTGCGCCAATTATTAAAGCGGCAGCGCATGACCTTGCCCCTTTCATCACCAGCCTTATCAATGCCTCCTTCAAATCAGGCACCATACCGGACAATCTAAAAGATGCCTGGGTCATCCCACTTCTCAAAAAGCCTTCACTTGATCCTAGCAACCCCTCTAATTACAGACCAATCACGACAGTGCCTTTCCTACTAAAAATTCTGGACCGAGCCGCCTATCTACAAATTCAAGCATATCTTGAAACCAACAACCTCCTGGGCCTTAGGCAATCTGGCTTCCGCCCTAGACATGGTACAGAAACTGCACTGATTGACCTGGTAACACAAATGCACGACATAAAAGACAAGGGTAAACTAGCACTCCTATTACTCCTAGACCTATCAGCAGCGTTCAACCTTGTCAATCACCAAATACTATGCCAACATCTAAAATCAGCTGCACACTTCTCAGACTCTGCTACCTCATGGATCAAGTCTTTCCTTCCTAACAGAACCATGAGAGTTTTTTCATCTTCAGCCTCAGCTGAACCATCTCCTGTAACCTGTGGGGTTCCTCAAGGATCTTGTGCGTCCCCGACACTTTATAATGTCTTTACTAAGCCATTATTTGATATTCTGGATTACATGGGTGTCTCGTATACAAACTATGCCGACGACACCCAGATACTAATCCCAATCTCAGGTAATCACTTTGAGGACTCCAAAGTCCTTAATGGAATTTACTCAGTAATCCAAGCCTGGATGGCACACCATGGACTGTGTTTAAACGATGAGAAAACTGAGATACTAATACTTGGTTCCAGCACTAGACTGAACAAATTAGACCCTTCATTTAAATCCTTTATTATTGACGGCAACACCATTACAGCCTCCAACAATACCAAAACTTTGGGTATTTACCTTGATGACACTCTATCCTTCAACAGACAAACTAACGCGGTGGTTGCAGCATCCGCTTACACTTGCAATCTACTCACCGCTTGTAGGCCTTTCCTGACAACACCCAATTGCATTACTCTTGCCAGAACCTTAGTCATGTCCAAAATCGACTACTGTAACGCACTCTTTCTAGGGACCAGTCTGAGAAACTTGAATAAATTACAAGTAACGCAGAATAATACTTTTAGAGCCTCACTTAACATCCCAAGGAAGTCACACATCTCCGATACAAGACGCAACCTTAACTGGCTTTCTGTCAAACATAGAATCGCCCTTAAAACGCTTGCCCTCACACACAAAGCCAGAGCTCACCTTGCACCAGCTTACCTTTCCAATAGATTCTTGCCACATACCTCCTCCAGGCCACTAAGATCGGCCCAAGCCAACACTATGTCCATTCCTAGATTCAGGCTTCAGAACTCAGGGGGCTCCAGCTTTCCTGTCCAGGCGGCTAAGTTCTGCAACACACTCTCAACCTCTATTAGATCTGAGCCGTCCTTCCACCTTTTCAAAAGTAAACCCAAACTTTGGCTGCACGACCTCGACAGCTAGTCGCCCCTTCACATCATAGTAGTATGACGGCGGCCGCGGCTATACCCTCATTATTGTGTTCTGTATACTCTGTTGTAACTGGATTTTTGTGTAACTGCATTTTGTCTGTAACTGGATTGTTTAAGAGCTTTTTGCTGTAAGTTATGCGCACAGTTGCCCCTGGGCTGGTAGCGCTTTATAAATAAACAAAATACAAATACAAATAAAGTGGATGTTAGAATAATAAGGTAAACTGTCATTTATTTTCCGTATGATATTGGCCAAGAAGTCATATTGTACACACCTCCGAGTCTAATCGAAAGTGAGAGTACAGTATCCAAAAACGTCCCACCATTAAGGTGCATACAAGATAGCCCAAAAGATGGCCAACAGGTTCATGGCAACTAAGGAAGGACTACCTTGTTGCCATGACGCCTGCCGACAACACGAAATCCGAGGTCTTACATAAGTAGCAACACCGAGAGGATGCAGGTTGATTCATACGGCCCAGATGCCCAAACCTGCACGGTAAGCCCCTTTTTTTCCTTATTTTCCTTTTCTTATGGTTCACACACGTATTACTTAGCACAGGAGAGTTTGCTGTAACAGACGGCTTTTCAGCATTACACGCGAGTCATACGAAAAACGCGAGTAAACATTTAGGGCCTGATCACGACTTGGCCGTTACCGCCGGCGGTATTACCACCGGCAGTAATAGCCCTACCGCCGAACTCCCCGGCTCTAATAGCGCCGGATCACAAGTTCGGCCATTGAGCCCATTCGGGAATGCCCCATCCCCCATTGGGCTCAATGGGGAATTTTCGCGCTCTTACCGCCGGCGGATTTACCGCCGGCGGTAATAGCTTGAATTTTCAGCGGATTTCCCCGGAGCTCAGAGCTGGGGTGAAATCCGGCGAAGCCCTGATCCGGCGGACCCTTAAATCCGGCGGTATTAGTGCTACCGCCGGATTTAAGGGTTACCGCCAAAGTCGTGATCAGGCCCTTAGACACTACGCAATCAGTTAGCCTGCAACAATGTCCGTAAAAAGTGCTAAATAAGCATACCATAATGCAGCAAGAGCACCAGGCTTTAAAGAGGAAAGAGATTGCACAGTCACTGTAATCTACTTAAGGCAAATGATGTATGGCAAAAAACACAAAAAACAAAAATGCCACGTAGCAATTTAACACTAGCCAGCAATAAATTAGTTATATCAACGGGTAATCAGAATTATCTCTTTTTTAGGGATTTAACCCGATTACTATATCGAGAACAGACGGCAATTTATCATCACGTTGTATCAAGCTAACAGGTAACACCATCATAACAAAAGAGCGAATGGTGGTGTGTGTTTTTCTGTTTATTTTTGGGTTAGAGTTATTGGCACCCTGTGTCCTTTGAGACACGTATAATCTATAGCTGAGTAATATACAAATTATCACTTGAAATTCAGGTGGAATAATTGCACAGAAAGTGCAGATGAAAATCAAGGTATCAGTTTGTGTCATTATTGAAGTCAGCCACTTCTAATAAGAGTTTTTAGAACATGTCAATAGCTTAGAAATATGAGTGTAAAATGTGCTAGTAACAACTATCAGTAATACTCATGATTTTCATTCATTATTATTTTTTATTTTTATTTTTATTTGTGCATATTTTCTACCACAAATATCCTCCCCTTCACCCACCTCTTGTCTTCTCTGTCTATTAACAAACTGGTGACATTTACAATAATTTTGTTGGCAAAATGTGGAAATTAAATGTTCATTGTTCATTATTTATTTCATTACTTGATTATTCAATTTGTGCACTTGACAATGTGTCATGTTTAATTTGTCAACTTATCCTACAACCCTGGTTTGAAAAAGGCACTTTTGTGTTGCCGAAACACGTGATTTTTGATTATAACTGAAGAATTAATTGAATTGAACAGTATGGTTAACGCCCGGAAGAAGGAGATTCGCTCCGAAATGCATTGGCATTAAAACAACCATACAAAAAATTTAACAAGTCTGCTTCTTGCCTGATTAATACCTAGCAGTTCATCAGTTAGTGACTCAAGAACTATTTATGAGACCATTTTTGAGTTTTTCCTAACTCCGCTCTGGACATCTACCTTTAAGTTGCACACGACCTTCCAGTTGGTTCAAAACCTTTATTTAGTTTTGCACAAACGTATATCAAAATAAACGAACAAGCTCCCCAAGAGCTCTCATGGTGAGCGCCAGACTTAGTTGGATGAGTTCATCCAACTTCTTTTGCATGCCGAAACACGTGTTACCATGAAGGGCATTTGTAAATAAATCTCAATTTCGGAGACACCATTTGACCTAGTTTGGCGCATTTGTACGAAGGAGAGCTTCAATATTACATTATAATTTATTCCACCCTGTACCTTGTATTACAAAGTTTGTCATTATGCAATAAGGTGGAATGGTTGTGTTCTTTTAGATCTTTATGACCGCTAGGTTTATGGTTGGTGGTCTGAGGTCACTTACTAGGGGAATTCAGGGGTCTTGGACTGGGGCAGTTGTGGGTGTCATAACTCATGTTGGGCTGGGTGGGGGTTGGAGGTCTGCTTTTGGCTTGGCTGCGATAAGCGCTCATTGTGAGGTGCCTGGTACTGTCTTGCGGTCTTGCCAGGAGAATTCCTTCTTCGGTTAACACCTATTAGCAACAGTTATGGAACAAAAGAAAGTTTCTATGGGAGCTAGCAAAGTGGATCTCCCTATCATCAGCGCTTGGGCCAGTTCAGGTTTGTTCGTTCGGTCTGTGTTTACCGCGCAGCCATGCAGGGCCAAATGTTTCTCCCATAACTACAAAAATGACGCTTTCTTATGTGGGCACTAAGTCTACGAATTTGTAATATTGCGTTTGTTGAGGATTTCTTAGCACGCCCCCTGGTACATCGCAAGTGTAGTTATGGGATTCGACTTACTTTAAGGCACCTAGGGGGTTGGGAGAGGTTAATTTCCTTCCCAACACACTGAACTAGGATGTAGAGTCGGTGCAGTGGGTACCATGGGTGATCTAGTGGGGCTGGGGTCATCGTTGAGCCTCATGCCATAGGCAATTAAAACATGACTTGCATCCTCAGCATGCGCTGCTGATAACAACACACATCAGTATGCGTTGCAAAAAATATGTTTGTTAAAGGAGGATTATAGTTCTTTCATATATGTTAAAAGAGGAATGATTAACTATTAATAATGAAAAACTATGAAATTCAGTGATCAAACTTTAACAGGACGTTATGGTTAAGTTGCTCTAAAACTCCCCTATCAAATTCATTGAAAAAACATTCTTAAAGGGACGTTATGTTACAAGTAAAATTGAAAACCCCAAGAAATTCACCAGTTATGGTAAGCTAAGCAACCATAACTCGTTCCACCGCCATGCACTGCTAACATTAACACCCAGGACATCAAAGATGACATCACAAATTACATCATCATAGCTATTATTATTTTTTTTAAACTGTTTATTTACTGCACTTGGTTTATATCGACATTATTACCGTACATTGAATAGAGAGACATGGTCAAATCGTAGTACAAACATGGTAAATACACATGTACCAACAGGTATCAGCAAAGTTGGGGGTTCTGACAGTTCGATTTTGGGGAGACTGGGCGGCCCTGGATAGGTACGCCCGCAATTCAGCCCAAATGTTCTTAGGATTGCTGGCACCAAGGTGATGTATAATTATTCAGTATCATTGGCCCAGACAATGTCCTGCCTCCATGTCTCTATCGTGGGGGGTTGTGTGTCCATCTCATGAGGATAGCTCTCTTGGCCAGCAGCAACCCCAAGTTCAAGAATCTGTGCTGGGTTACACCCATCCGGCCGACATTGCCTAGTATACAGTCACATAGAGACCAACAGGGTAATTCATAGAATTTCGCAGAAAAGTGTCGCAAGCGGCTGGCGCAGAGTGTCCGCGTGCGATTGACTGCGCCAGGCACGTGCGCTAAAACCGATTTCCGCGCACAGCGTATTCATGGATTTTAGGCTCCCAAACCAGCCGTGGCGCAGAGTATCGCAGCGACCCTGCAGCAGCGCCAGTAACGCCCCCAAGAACGCCCTCGCGCAAGGAAAAGCCATCAAAATCGCTAAATCATCGCAAAGGGCTGCGCTAACCCTGGACCAGTTTACAGGGCTGCCAAACAAGGAACGCAAAGCGGGTAACGTGCATATCAGGGGTACGCGGGAAGTTATACACGCGATTAGCCAGGGTACGTGTATTACAGGGGTACGCGGGAAGTTTAACACGCGATTGGCCAGGGTACGTGTATTACAGGGGTACGCGGGAAGTGTAACACGCGATTAGCCAGGGTACGTGTATTACAGGGGTACGCAGGAAGTTTAACACGCGATTGGCCAGGGTACGTGTATTACAGGGGTATGCGGGAAGTTTAACACGCGATTAGCCAGGGTACGTGTATTACAGGGGTACGCGGGAAGTTTAACACGCGATTGGCCAGGGTACGTGTATTACAGGGGTATGCGGGAAGTTTAACATGCGATTAGCCAGGGTACGTGTATTACAGGGGTACGCGGGAAGTATAACACGCGATTAGCCAGGGTAAGTGTATTACAGGGGTACGCGGGAAGTTTAACACGCGATTGGCCAGGGTACGTTTATTACAGGGGTATGCGGGAAGTTTAACATGCGATTAGCCAGGGTACGTGTATTACAGGGGTACGCGGGAAGTTTAACACGCGATTAGCCAGGGTACGTGTATTACAGGGGTACGCGGGAAGTTTAACACGAGATTGGCCAGGGTACGTGTATTACAGGGGTAGGCGGGAAGTTACACACGCGATTAGCCAGGGCACGTGTATCACAGGGGTACACGGGAATTATCACATGCGATTTGGCTGTGTACGTGTATTACAGGGGTACACGGGAAGTTTTACACGCGATTCGGCTGGGTACGTGTATTACAGGGATGCGATTTGGCCAGGTACGTGTATTACAGGGGTGCGCAGGAATTATCACACGCGATTTGGCTGGGTACGTGTATTACAGGGGTGCGTGGGAATCATCACACGCGATTTGGCTGGGTACGTGTATTACAGGGGTGCGTGGGAAGTCACACGCGATTAGGCTGGGTGGGTCCTCACAGGTGTTCCCTGTACACCCTCCACGGCCCCTGCAGGCAGCCTACAAAACAGGGGACTACCCTGCACACCTGCTCATGTCCCCCTGCACCCCCACCCCCCAGCAGTGCAGGGGCAGCCTCCACCAGGCCCCCACTCATGTCTCCCACCACCCCCACCCTCCCGCCACCAGGGGCAGCCTCCACCAGGCCCCCACCCATGTCTCCCACCACCCCCACCCTCCCGCCACCAGGGGCAGCCTCCACCAGGCCCCCACCCATGCCTCCCCCAACCCCCAGCAGTGCAGGGGCAGCCTCCACCAGGCCCCCACCCATGCCTCCCACCACCCCCAACCCCCAGCAGTGCAGGGGCAGCCTCCACCAGGCCCCCACCCATGCCTCCCACCACCCCCAACCCCCAGCAGTGCAGGGGCAGCCTCCACCAGGCCCCCACCCATGTCTCCCACCACTCCCACCCCCCCGCCACCAGGGGCACCCTCCACCAGGCCCCCACCCATGTCTCCCACCACCCCCAACCCCCAGCAGTGCACGGGCAGCCTCCACCAGGCCCCCACCCATGTCTCCCACCACCCCCACCCCCCCGCCACCAGGGGCAGCCTCCACCAGGCCCCCACCCATGTCTCCCACCACCCCCACCCCCCCGCCACCAGGGGCACCCTCCACCAGGCCCCCACTCATGTCTCCCACCACCCCCACCAGTGCAGGGGCACCCTCCACCAGGCCCCCACCCATGTCTCCCAACACCCCCACCCACCAGCACTGTGGGGCACGTGGGCAGCAGGCAGTCAGGCAGCAGCAGATGGCAGGTGGGAGCGTGCTCAGGGCTCTGGGGGGCAGTAATTTGGCCTCCTGGCCAGGAGCGTGGTCTCTCGTGTGTGAACGCGTGGACAGCCTGATAGGGAGTGAAATCCCACACGTCAGCAAAGGCCCTTAGCGCGTAAACCCGTCAACAGCATATGCGCGCCTATAGTCACCTGCACGTGCAGGAAATTGTTGCGTGACACGTCCCAGTGTCAAAGCGTGTGATTGGTGAAAATGGATCTACACGCAGAAGTGACAAAGCGTGTGATTGATGAAAATGTATCTACACGCAGGAGTGACAAAGCGTGTGATTGGTGAACGTACACGCCGCGTAAGTGACGCTGTACGTGTGGGCCTGTATATAAGGTACATGTAGAACACCATTTCCTTGTACGTGCTTTTCGTGGAGAGCGAGTGGGTGAATTCTGTACTTCTTGTCGTTTCACACGCGATTTACTTCACAGCGTTTCCAGTTCGTATTCCCTGTTACCTCTGACAGCTTTTTCTCTTTTTTCTCTTTTACTGGTTTACCTGGGCCTGTTGCCTCAAACAGTGTCCCCTTCTACTGTTGTCCTGTCTTCTCAGACAGCGTACACATCTTCTTTTGGCGGGGGTTTAGCCAGCCAAACGCGCTCATTTTTCACGCTCTTTTACCTGGCAGACGGTGAGTCACGCACGTATCCAACTTCTGTGCTTGCCCCGTGTGTAGCCTACCCCTTCAGAGGTCATTCTAGGCTGCGTGTGACACGCATACGTTCATTCTTGTGTTTCTGGGTGCCACAGCGTAGTGCAGGTTTTTCTTTCTGCACACGTGGTCTAGGAGGGGTTGCGTGCACGTCATCACCCTTTTTTGGGCCTCCTGTGCGTTGCGTGACCCGTCATCTTTCCCCAGGGGTTACAATCAGCCGTGCTAGAGCACTAGAGTACAATTACCATCTGGTACCCAACCCCTTTGACCCCCAATTGCCCAGGACAATTGTCTACAGCCACTCCCATACGCACATTAATATCAGTGCCATGGCTGGGAGGCGAGGATTCCGTAAGGGTGGCAAAGGTGGAAGAGCCACAAGTGGTGGCCGTGGTGGATCCGGTAGGGGACGTGGTCGTAACTTGCAGGGTGAGCCTGTCCCCCCATGTGTGGAGGACCAGTCAAGGGCACCCATCATCCCCCCCCCTCCCCCCCTCCCGTTGAGGCTGAAGTGGCTGACACCATCCATGCTCAGCCCTTGTTGGACCAGCCCATTGTGGCACCAGACCTGGCTGACTCCATGGCTGACTTCCAGGTCAGCAGGGCTACGACACATGCGCTGGTGCACGTTGATGCCATCATGCCACGTGGATCTGGGGCAGCAAGGTCATCTGCTGCACCAAGGAGGCAGGGCGGAGAGGCTGCAGGGGCAGCTGCGGCTCCATCCACCCCAGCCCTCACACACCCAGCCAGGACAGTGTCGGTCCTAGTCCATGCTGCTGACATTCCCCCTGACACCATCACACTAGAGCCAATGCCTGCACCAACTCCCATGCTGAGTGTGCAATCCCACACTCCTGATACAGAGTCCACCAGGGCTCCTGCCCCTAGTGTCCAGAGCGGCGCAGGACACTCAGGATCACCACCACCTTCCAAGCGGAAGAGGAAGAGTGCTCGTCCGGCACAGGCTGATGCCCCAGACACGGCTACACAGTCCGGCCCGTCCAGGAAGCCCAGCTTCACGGATGACGAACTGAATGCACTTGTCGAGTATGTGTCCGGACATGACAACGAGATGGTCATTGTTGCAGGATCCAAGACCACACCTGCACAACGCCAGGCACACTGGCAGACCGTTGCGGACATCGTAAGTGCCCTTGGAATCGTGAGGCGCACAGCCAATGATTGCTATAAGCGCTGGAATGACCTAAAGCGCAGGGCAAAGAGTAAGCTGGCCTCAAGTCATGCCGCAACTCTAGTGACTGGAGGTGGGTCTCCAGTAGTAGACATGGAACTCACTCCACATGAGTCAGTCGCTGGGACCTACGTCACGGAGGAACAGATCCAAGGCGTGGGAGATCTGGCTGATTACGAGGCATTGTCCGGTGAGTGCACATGCATGTGTGTGTCATCCATGTGCATGGTGTGTGTGTGAGGGCTTCTGTTCGGGTGCCAGGTGAGAGTGTGTGCGCCTGAGTCGTATGGGTCAGCCATGTGCTTCATGCAATCCTTCCTGCGCAGCTGCATTTGGCCATAGCAGTATCCCTTCTGCCAACAGTAGACATCTAGCACAACTGCACGCCAGTTGCCCTTGAAGTGTCACCTTGACACAACATATTTGCTTCTTTTTCACTGTTCATTCAGTCAGTTTGTTTGCATTCCACCACTTTCACTAGGCATGTCGCTGTCCACTAGTCACATGTCTGACATGGGTATGGTAAAGTGGAGTGACTTTGTTACCTGGATATCATTTGTACACACATGTCCCTGTGCAATTGGACCATTTCAGACTGGCAGCTCCAGGTGAAAAATCTGACCTGTTAGAATTAGAAAAGCAATTACATGCGGGAACTGGACTGAATGAATAGGTGCTGCCCTCCTCTCCATCTTCACTCAATAGCAATGGTACATGCCATCTGTGTGATGGCATGTGTGTTTCACCTGGCAATCACAGGCCAATGTGTGATGCCACTGCCAGGCAGCATGCAGAAAATGTGTTCATCTTCCATCTTGGTGTCATCAGTGTGTGCCATTTGCCTGCACTTCATACGCAGTGAGGGTGCATGCATGGGAGGGTTTTAGTCATGTGGGACATGTGTCAATCAAGTACTGGTTCTCTTGCTTCTCAGCCCTCAATGTGTGCCATGGTGCTAATGCCTGTTTCCATTTCTTTGTTTTCATGTCTTTGCAGGGGAAGACGCACCTGATACTGCTGGGGTTGTGGAGATGGGGCAGACCCAGGAGGTGTCCCAGGGCCGACCAACCACCAGTGAGGGACGTGGTGTGGTGGTGGGGGAGAACCCACAAGTGCTGCAGGTCGTGCTCTCAAGGGGTGTCTCTGGCTGCACCTCCCCCGAGCTGTACTCAGGTGTTGATTCGGATGAGACCTACGTGCCGTCGCAGGTGAGTGTTCCAGGGAGGGATTCTGTTCTGTCTCACCCACCTGCACCAGGGTCAGTACCCTCCATGGGGATGTCAGTGTTGGCAGCTACGCCTTCGGTGGTTACGGATGCAGGGTCACACTCCGCGACATCTGATCCTGTTCCTGGGCCAGCAGATCAGAGGGGGAATGCAGTCCTGCAGCCTCAGGCAGTGCCGGCACAGCAAGGCGCAGTTCGCCTTGCCCCAGACAGGTGTGGTGCCCGCCGACGTGGTGGCCGTACGCCACCCGGCAATACCGCATGGGAGCAATCCATTTACGGTATGGCTACCCAACAGGCTGCATCATCCGAGATGATGGCTCAGGCCATGGATAGGGTGGCCACTTCCATTGTCCCCCCAGAAAGGCTGATGGAGCGACTAGAGCAGGCAACCGACTCCATCTGCCAGTCACACAGGGAGGACATGTTGGGGTCCAACAGGGACAGGCGGGCGGCATTGGCGACTCTGCAGGAGGCCATCTCCATTGAGTCCCAGGGCCACAGGGAAGCCCTGAGGCAGGAGCTCCTACACCTCAGGACGACTCTTGTTGAGCTTGAGGCTTCAACACACCAAAGGACAGAACAGCAGCTGGAGCGTCTCACCCGTACGCTCTCAGCTGAGATGCAGGCAACGAGGGCGGAGGTCCGGGCATCCCGTGAGTTGTTGCATGGGGACCTCCGCACACTCATCCTCCAGAACCAGACCTACCACACCCGCATGCTTGCAGCCATGGAGGAGCAGACTAGGGCCTTGCATGGGCTGCCTCCCATAGTGCAACCACCTCCGGATGCAGCTGCACAGGGTGATAATAGCGACAGCAGTGATACTCCCACAATAGGGTAGCCGTGTGGGCCATGAGCCCATGGAGGTGTTTTATCTTCCCAGGATCCACGCAGGTGGGTTCTGTTGTGCATCCTGTCCTCGGACCTCCTGGGTGGCCTCCCCAACCCCCCCGGGCCCATCAATGGGCATTTTTGATTGTTTCTTATTTTCATTTTTATTTTGATTTCTTTTATTCCCAATTTTTTTGGGACGATGTGTTGGCTTCGATCTGTTGGCTTCGATCTGTTGGCTCCGATCTGTTGGCTCCGATCTGTTGGCTCCGATCTGTTGGCTTCGATCTGTTGGCTCCGATCTGTTGGCTCCGATCTGTTGGCTCCGATGTGTTGGCTTCGATCTGTTGGCTTCGATCTGTTGGCTTCCGTGGTTCCTGTGGGCATACGCTGCATTGTGGCTGGGCACATGCAGGCTTGTAATGTATTTGATTCAGATGCTTGGGTTTGAGTCACACACACCCCTCCTGCTTCCCGTTTCCATGGGCTTGCAAAGGGTGTGCCCAAGTGACAGTGAATTACACAGTGACGTTGGACTCCCATGAGCTGTGTGGCCAGTCTGTAGTCAATACTGTGTATACATTCATAGTGCATATTGCTGTTGTGTTGTACACTGCATGTTGCATTGATGTGTAACTCTTCTTCTGTGTCTACCTCCCAATTTGCAGGTCCCTTCCTCAAGTCCACACAAGGACCTCTAGTCTGGAGATGGTGACCATGTTGGCAGCAGTGCACCTACAACTCTACATGGCGCCAACACTGCACAGTTGGTAGTGGTGGGGGTGCAGGCATTTCCAGGTGGTGAGACTACTAATATGTAACATTTGTGATGTCATGTTAATGGTACTACGTGCTCAAGTATGTTGTTGGTCCGGCATTGCTGTGAGCATATCAGGTGTTGCAGGTTTCTAATAGTGCCACTGTACATAGTGAGAGTGATGTCATGTTGTGGGGATTACTTTGTTTACCTGCAATTAGCATGACATGGCACGGTGTGTCGTGTGGCAGTGCTGGGGTTGGGTTGGCTGACATGGCACTGTCCTCTTGTTGCATTTTGCAAGTGGGTATTCATTTTAGCTGCTTCAATGTGTAACTTCACAAAACTGCATTGGTGGTGTCTGTGTGGGTAGGGATGCACACATTGTGACACTTCCAGGTGAACAATCTCAGGCTGACATGGTATTCCCGGTTCATTCTCCAGACATTCATGATCAGTGTCAGGTTGAGTCATCATTGATTGTCAGATGGAATGTGCCAGGGCAGTGTGCACTCCACAGGGGTGTGATTTCTATGTGAAGTAATTAGCCACTAGCTGTGTACGGGCTGCCTCCCCCCGTGCCCTTTCCCCTCCCATGCGCAGCGGCTGTGCATGTGGTTGGGGATGTGGGGCCACCACCATGTCCACGGCCAGGCCCCGGCGTGTTGCAACGTTGTGCAGGACACATGCTGCCACTATGATCCTGCACACTACTGGGGGAGCGTATAACAGCTGCCCGCCAGAACGGTCAAGGGAGCGAAAGCGTGACTTTAGCACCCCGAATGTGCGCTCCACTATGCCCCTGGTTGTAATGTGGGCTGTGTTATATCTTACCTGGGGTGGCGTGGTGGGGTTCCGAATTGGCGTCATCATGTGGGGGCTGAGAGGGTAGGCACTGTCCCCTGTGGAGGTGGGGATTGGTATCATTGGTGAGGTTGTGACCTTGCTCAGTATCCAACATGCATGCATGTGCAGTGGCATACATACTCACCAAGCAGCCATGTATCGCCATGCCGCCCAGCTTCTAGGTCCCGGCTTAGGGTGGACATTCGGTAAATGAAGCTGTAGTGGGTGGAGCCGGGATAGTTGGCATATACTGAGGTGATGATTCCCTTGGCATTACATGCTACCTGCACGTTGATGGAATGACAGTGCTTGCGGTTCCTATAGATGTGCTCAGATGCCCTGGGGGGACGTAGAGCCACATGGGTGCAGTCGATGGCACCTAGCACTTTGGGGAATCGTGCCACTGCGTAAAAATCCAGGGCGGCAGCATGCCTTTCTGCAGGTGTTCTGGGCAGGTATATGTGCCTGCGGACTGATGGGCGTGCAGTCATGATGTTCAAGACCTGGTGTAGGCAGCGTGACTGGGTGGCCTGTGACACCCCACCCACTATGGCACTTGTCCGCTGAAATGATCCAGTGGCTAAGAAGTGCAGTACATTGAGGACCTTCTCCAGGGGGCTGAGTGCTTGGGAGCACAGGGTGGGTGATGTGAGGTCATCCTCCCACTCACTCACCAGGTCCAGTATGATGTGTGGTGGAAACCTGTACCTCCCATACACCTGGTCATCAGGCATCCCGAAAAGGCTGGTTCTGGGTGTGAATATTCTGGCCCTGACTATCCTCCTCCTCCTCCTTTGGTAGCCCACTGCCACTGCTGCTAGGAACGGTATGTTCATCCTGGCGTCTGAGCTTGTAATTGTTAAAGTCCGCAATTTTATGCTTTGCGCGTGTTCTAGGCGAGCGTGTGACCCGCGCACCCCTGGAATCCAGTTCCCAGTCCAATAGCGTGTGGAAATTCACACGCACCACGGGATACAGGGTGCGCGGGCGCACACCTGGAATCCAGTTCCCAGTCCAATAGCGTGTGGAAATTCACACGCACCACGGGATACAGCGTGTGACCCGCGCACCCCTGGAATCCAGTTCCCAGTCCAATAGCGTGTGGAAAATCACACACACCACGGGATACAGGTTCGCTGACGTACTTGCGTGTGTAAGTGGCCGCGCACCCATTAAATACACGTACATAGGCCAATCACGCGATGACACTCTGACGTGCAGTATTTCCACGTGTGTTCCGTCATCACGTGCTGAGTGGGGAACGCCCGTGCGGGTCACGTCAGACGCGCTTACGCGCTGAGGGACTCTGGTCCAATAGAATCGCGTATGCGTGCTGACGCGCTTACGCGCTAAGGGCCTTTCCTCGGATTTCACGCTGACGTGCAGGATTTTCACGTGCCAAATCACTCCGTATCAAGCTGGCCACCCGAAAACACACGGAACACCACGCTCCTGCCCAGAAGGCCGAGTTACTGCCCCCCAGTGCCCCGAGCAGCCTCCCACGTGCTATCTGCTGCTGCCTGCCTGCCTGCCTGCTGCCACCGTGCCCTGCCATTTGGTGCCTGCACATCAGCCATCTGCAGGGGTCCAGTTGCTGTGTCCCCCCCTGCTGGAACTGAAGACTCCCAACTGGGATTACATCGCTCCACAGCCCAGCCCCAGGACCCAGTTGCCCACCCACACCTGCCTCTGGGGTTGCCATGTCGGGCACTTCCACATCTGGCACCAGTGGCAACCCCAGGCCAGAGGGGCAGAGGGGCACCAGCTTCACTGCCACCGAAGTTGGTGTCCTGGTGGAGCATGTCCTGGGGCAGTATGATGCCCTCTTTGGATCGTCCCGCGCCAGCAAGGAAGGACGGGAGAGGATCTGGGCCGACTGTGTGGTTGCCATCAACGCGGAGGGGGTGGCAACCCGCAACGTCCAGAAGATCAAGAAGCGCTGGGAGGACTTGAGGTCCAGGACCCTTGTGAAGGCCCGGCGCCTCGTGGAGGGGGGCCGGGGCCGCATGAGTTCCATCCAGAAGAGGGTCCTGGAACGCGTACGCCCAGCGCTCCACGCCCAGGTCCTTGAGAGGGAGGCCCGTCTGGAGTTGAGCGGTATGTGTCCAAGCATTACTGTGTGAGACAGGGCATGTTGCGGTGTGCTGGTTCTATGATACTTGCCTGTATGTGTGCCATGGGCCATGTATGCATGTATGTGTGCAGGGACATCATGGTAATGCATGTGCGACCAGTGATGTGTGACCCACATGGTTGTTGCATGTGTTGAAATGCGGCATGGGGAGCCCTATGCAGATTTTGGACATGAGAGCATGCCAGTCTCTGTACCTGGACATGGATGGGGGTGAAGGATGGGTGCTGATGCCAGGTACATATATGGTAGCCATGTCTGTGTGCCTGACCTGCGTGTCTGTGACTTGTGCATGCCATGGATGCATGACACATGTGTGTGACAATGCACAGATTCAGTGGCGCACCCAACTTACCCTTGTTTCGCCTGTGTTCGGTGTGTTTGGGGCCAGATGGATGTGACTGAGGTGAAGTGTGTGCATGTGATATGCATGAGCCATGATGCATGTGAGTTACATATCATTGAATGTTTCTAGAGTCCATTGGACATGCATGGAAATGTCCATGGCATGCACCATGCCTGTTACTGTGTGTGTTTTGCCTGGACTGACCCATGTGTTGTGGAGGGACATGATGGAAGTGTACTTTGACAGTGGTGCTCATCTGCTATTGCTTCCTGTCTAGGGGACCATTGTACAGTAGCCTGATGCTTGTGTCCTTTGTCTCCCTCTACGCAGCGGCTAGTGAAGAAGAGGGCGGAGACGGCGCTGTGGAGCAAGGCGGCGGGGATGCCCCCACGGCTGCAGCGGAAGGGGTGGGTGAGCCCCCACAGGGGCCTGCTACGGCGGGAGACGGTGAGGAGCCATCCAGGTTGGTGGTTTGCACAGAGGAGGAGGAGGCCGACACTGGTGCACACATGGGGCCTGGTGGGAGCATCCCTGCTGGTGCAAGTGGTGCAGTCCAGGGCCAGGGGCAGGAGGCAGCACAGGTCACCGTGGAGGGGCCTGTGCATGTCACTGTCCCTGACCCTGTGAGTGCACCACCATGCACCAGCAGGGATGCCCCGTCCCAGGCCCGTCCGCAGGTAGAGGGGATGTCCATGTCACCTGACTCCCCTCCACCTGCGGACGTGGTAACCCCTGGCCGCGTGGAGAAGGTCCTGATTGGGGTCGCGATGCGCACGGCTGTGATTCGTGATGATGTGCGTGCTTCCCGGGAGGAGCACGCACGTCATCACGAAGTGCACCGTGCCGACGTGGCCCAATTGGGATCGGCCATGTTCGGGGGTTTCCTGCATGTGTTGGCCAATCTGACGGCCCTCTCCTCCTCTGTGCAGGCTATCCACCGGTCGTTCTCCTTGCCGTCTTCCGGCCCAGATGCCACCAGGGCCCCCTGTGGACCTGCCCCGACCAATGCAGCCAGCTCGGTGGGGATCCCATCCCTGCCACAGTTGGGAGTCGGAGGTCCAGCAGGGGTGGACAACACAGCAAGTGGACCCCAGCAAATGGAAGATGTGACGGCATCATCGGGCAGGGCACGTGCACGACGGCGTCGGTGGTTTCCATCAGCCTGGATGCCGTCGTGCTGGCAGAGGCAGTGGCGTCGGAGGCAGCAGCGGGCTCGACGTAGGAGGCATCATGGCTCGGGGCCATCAAGATCAGAGGGGCAGGCATCGGCCGGAGGGCAGGGCAACCCTGGGATGGTGGTGTGTTCCGTGTGGGAGGAGTTTGGCCAGCGGATAGGTGCGGAGCGGCAGCGGGCGGAAGAGGAGCGGCTCGCCATGGTCAGGGCGGAGTTCTCCATGCGTCGGGCATTGAGGCGGGCTGAGCGCCTCAAGGAACCTCGCAGGGAGTTTGAGGTGGACATGGGGTTGTCCCTGCGAGACCTCGGGGCCAGGACAGAGTCCCGCCTCCAGGACATCGACATGGAGTTCGATGATGCCCTGGCCAGCAACATCACCAAGTGAGCCGCAGGACTTGCCCGCTGCCTTTGTATATAGTTATTTAGTTATTTAGTGCTAGGTTTCCTTTATTTATTTTTATTATTTTGGACCGCTCGGACAATGGCCACTTTTTTGTACATATATTTTTCATTAGTTAGTGGTAGGTTTCATTTTTGGTGTTGGGCTCATGGACCCTGGAACATTCCTGTATATAGTTTGTTTTTTTGGGAGATACATTTTTTTAATTTCTTATTGTTTTCACCATGACGTAATGGTTTTTCATTAATTTCCTATTACATGATATTGCTTTGGACAAATTCATTTTAATTTTTTTTTCCTTTGTTTTTTTGTTTATCACTTTTGTTCTCGGACATGGACCATTTATTTACTTAGCCACATCGTTGTATGTTTGAAATTTCACTTATTTTTTGTTTTTAATACATTTTTTATATTTTCTTACACTTGTGTTATTTTCTCATTGGTTTGTTACATGTCATGATATGGGTTTTGACATTCACTTGCACCCATTGTGTATGTGTGTGTGACGGACATGTGTTCTTTTGCATACTTGGCATTGGGGTTGTGTCATGTGATTGCATTCACTATGTGGGTGGATTCAATCCTTGCCTGGGTGTTTGTGCTGGGTATGCTGGCCATTACTGCCATGATTGTGTATCGTCAGGACCTGGGGCCAGGGGGACATGTGTGGGGGCCTGCTGGCAGGTTCCCCACAGTGCTGGGGGGTGGGGGTGGTGGGAGACATGAGTGTGGGCCTGGTGGAGGCTGCCCCTGCACTGCTGGGGGGTGGGGGTGGTGGGTGACATGAGTGGGGGCCTGGTGGAGGGTGCCCCTGGTGACTGGGGGGGTGGGGGTGGTGGGTGACATGAGTGGGGGCCTGGTGGAGGGTGCCCCTGGATGGTGGGGGGTGGGGGTGGTGGGAGACATGGTTGGGGGCCTGGTGGAGCCTGCCCCTGGATGGTGGGGGGTGGGGGTGGTGGGAGACATGGTTGGGGGCCTGGTGGAGGGTGCCCCTGGTGACTGGGGGGGTGGGGGTGGTGGGAGGCATGAGTGTGGGCCTGGTGGAGCCTGCCCCTGCACTGCTGGGGGGTGGGGGTGGTGGGAGACATGAGTGTGGGCCTGGTGGAGGGTGCCCCTGGTGACTGGGGGGGTGGGGGTGGTGGGTGACATGAGTGGGGGCCTGGTGGAGGGTGCCCCTGGATGGTGGGGGGTGGGGGTGGTGGGAGACATGGTTGGGGGCCTGGTGGAGGGTGCCCCTGGTGACTGGGGGGGTGGGGGTGGTGGGAGGCATGAGTGTGGGCCTGGTGGAGCCTGCCCCTGCACTGCTGGGGGGTGGGGGTGGTGGGTGACATGAGTGGGGGCCTGGTGGAGGGTGCCCCTGGTGACTGGGGGGGTGGGGGTGGTGGGTGACATGAGTGGGGGCCTGGTGGAGGGTGCCCCTGGATGGTGGGGGGTGGGGGTGGTGGGAGACATGGTTGGGGGCCTGGTGGAGGGTGCCCCTGCACTGCTGGGGGGTGGGGGTGGTGGGTGACATGAGTGGGGGCCTGGTGGAGGGTGCCCCTGGTGGCGGGAGGGTGGGGGTGGTGGGAGACATGAGTGGGGGCCTGGTGGAGGGTGCCCCTGGTGACTGGGGGGGTGGGGGTGGTGGGTGACATGAGTGGGGGCCTGGTGGAGGGTGCCCCTGGATGGTGGGGGGTGGGGGTGGTGGGAGACATGAGTGTGGGCCTGGTGGAGGGTGCCCCTGGTGACTGGGGGGGTGGGGGTGGTGGGTGACATGAGTGGGGGCCTGGTGGAGGGTGCCCCTGGATGGTGGGGGGTGGGGGTGGTGGGAGACATGGTTGGGGGCCTGGTGGAGGGTGCCCCTGGTGACTGGGGGGGTGGGGGTGGTGGGAGGCATGAGTGTGGGCCTGGTGGAGCCTGCCCCTGCACTGCTGGGGGGTGGGGGTGGTGGGTGACATGAGTGGGGGGCTGGTGGAGGGTGCCCCTGGTGACTGGGGGGGTGGGGGTGGTGGGTGACATGAGTGGGGGCCTGGTGGAGGGTGCCCCTGGATGGTGGGGGGTGGGGGTGGTGGGAGACATGGTTGGGGGCCTGGTGGAGGGTGCCCCTGCACTGCTGGGGGGTGGGGGTGGTGGGTGACATGAGTGGGGGCCTGGTGGAGGGTGCCCCTGGTGGCGGGGGGGTGGGGGTGGTGGGAGACATGAGTGGGGGCCTGGTGGAGGGTGCCCCTGGTGACTGGGGGGGTGGGGGTGGTGGGTGACATGAGTGGGGGCCTGGTGGAGGGTGCCCCTGGATGGTGGGGGGTGGGGGTGGTGGGAGACATGGTTGGGGGCCTGGTGGAGGGTGCCCCTGGATGGTGGGGGGTGGGGGTGGTGGGAGACATGGTTGGGGGCCTGGTGGAGCCTGCCCCTGCACTGCTGGGGGGTGGGGGTGGTGGGAGACATGAGTGGGGGCCTGGTGGAGGGTGCCCCTGGTGACTGGGGGGGTGGGGGTGGTGGGTGACATGAGTGGGGGCCTGGTGGAGGGTGCCCCTGGATGGTGGGGGGTGGGGGTGGTGGGAGACATGGTTGGGGGCCTGGTGGAGGGTGCCCCTGGTGACTGGGGGGGTGGGGGTGGTGGGAGGCATGAGTGTGGGCCTGGTGGAGCCTGCCCCTGCACTGCTGGGGGGTGGGGGTGGTGGGAGACATGAGTGGGGGCCTGGTGGAGGGTGCCCCTGGTGACTGGGGGGGTGGGGGTGGTGGGTGACATGAGTGGGGGCCTGGTGGAGGGTGCCCCTGGATGGTGGGGGGTGGGGGTGGTGGGAGACATGGTTGGGGGCCTGGTGGAGGGTGCCCCTGCACTGCTGGGGGGTGGGGGTGGTGGGAGACATGAGCAGGTGTGCAGGGTAGTCCCCTGTTTTGTGGGCTGCCTGCAGGGGCCGTCGAGGGTGACAGGACCCACCCAGCCTAATTGCGTGTGTAACTTCTCACGCACCCCTGTAATACACGTACCAAGCCAAATCGCGTGTGATAATTCCCGCGCACCCATGAAATACACGCGCCCAGGCTATTCGCGTGTGGAAATTCCCGCGCACCCCTGAAATACACGTACCCTGCTGTAATCGCGTGTGGGACTTCCCGCGCACCCCTGTAATACACGTGCCCAGCCTATTCGCGTGTGGAAATTCCCGCGCACCCCTGAAATACACGCGCCCAGGCTATTCGCGTGTGGAACTTCCCGCGCACCCCTGAAATACACGCGCCCAGCCTATTCGCGTGTGGAACTTCCCGCGCACCCCTGAAATACATGCGCCCAGGCTATTCGCGTGTGGAACTTCCCGCGCACCCCTGAAATACACGCGCCCAGCCTATTCGCGTGTGGAACTTCCCGCGCACCCCTGAAATACACGCGCCCAGGCTATTCGCGTGTGGAAATTCCCCTCGCACCCCTGAAATACACGTACCCTGCTGTAATCGCGTGTGGGACTTCCCGCGCACCCCTGTAATACACACGCCCAGCCTATTCGCGTGTGGAAATTCCCGCGCACCCCTGAAATACACGCGCCCAGGCTATTCGCGTGTGGAACTTCCCGCGCACCCCTGAAATACACGCGCCCAGCCTATTCGCGTGTGGAACTTCCCGCGCACCCCTGAAATACACGCGCCCAGGCTATTCGCGTGTGGAACTTCCCGCGCACCCCTGAAATACACGCGCCCGGCCTATTCGCGTGTGGACCTTCCCGCGCACCCCTGAAATCCACGCACCCGGCCAAATCGCGTGTGAGACTTCCCGCGCACACGTATTTTTTGTCAGCGTGTCCGTGTTTGTGGGTACCCCTTTGCACGTCATTTGTCCCGGAGGGCCACAGTATAGGACATTCATCATGGCAGTATATGGGTGCTATTTGTTGGCGCACCTTTTGGCGCACATTTCTTACAGCCGCTGAGACGCTACCGCCTGCTTTCTTGTGGCGGTCGTGTTTGTGCCTGTGCGCTGGTTTGAGCGTGCGCTTTTTTGACCTATTCTATTCCATGAATACGTGTTGTAGGCGAGCGTGTGGGCGTTCTGCGCACTTTTACCCTGTGCTTCCCCCGTGACACCCACATTTTGGCAAGTTGTTCCCCATTCCGAGTGTTACGCCCCGTGTTCCGCCTACTTTTGTTGCGTGCACCGCGCTATGTGCGATTTTCGCTGTGGACTGTGCGATTTTCGCTGTGACCTGGCGCATGCCGTTAGATGGCCTGTGCGCCAACGTGCGCCGCGCACTTTCTTATCGCACGTCCGATGGTTTTCTCGCGCACGGCCTTCCATGAATCGATGTGCGCTGCTTTTCGTGCGATTTTCGCAATTGCACTGCGATTTTCGCTATTCCACTGCGAATCGCACGTTTTTGGCCACTTGCGCCGCGCTAATTATTCCATGAATCGGCCTGCAAGTGTTGCCCCAATATCTCAGACAGGGTGGTTTTAACAGTGTCCCAGTACCCATATAGTTTGGGGCAGGACCACAGCATGTGCAACAGGTGTGCATCATCATCCCCACATCTTGGCCATAACTTTGTCCCGTTTGCCCGAAACATGTTTAGTCTCGTCGGGGATAGAATAGTCTATTCAAAATCTTGAAATGTATAAGTCTATACTTTGAGTTCAATGATATCCCCTTGGACAGTGCGCTTTCCATTGAGAGTCAGTCATGGGCGTAGGACATGGGGGGGACAAATCCCCCCCACAATTTTAAGTGGGGGGATATAATGGCATTCATCCCCCCCCCAGAATAAAAGTGTTTTGTTGGGCTGTGCACAAACCCAGTGCAGTGTACTGCACTGTCTGCAGTTGCAAACGTCTGCAGGCTGTGAGGCTGCTGCAGCCGTCACTCTGCGTGCGTTCATAAAAGTAAAAGTCCTTCTGCAGAATGAAAGGTACATTTATTTGCTTGCGCCTGCGCATTTGGAACGTGCCCAGGGAACAAACTGCATGTGCCCCTGCACAGGGCATTGCTGCGCAGCAGCCTTATCCTGTATTTTCTTCTAGAACAAAGGGAGAAGGCAGCGACGTGTGCTGTTGTCGTGCTGCTGACTGAGAACTTGGCTGGAGAGGAGGGAGAGAGAAACAGAGACTATCTACTCGACAGCTACGAGCTACCTACTAGGGGCCGGCGTGTATGTAGCAGTAAAATCTTGTGTTCTTGGGCAACCGATTTATAGTCAGAGCTCTGCATTCCAGCTATATGAATGCATCACATGACCCAGTAAAACAAAAGAGTGATCAATAATCATTGATACAACATGCAGAATTCTTTAAATTCAACCAAACTGCAATTATTTGTCTATTCTGTCACCCCCAAGCCCTCTGGGTGCCACCAATAATATTGTGAACCTGACAGACATGGTCCGGCGCTGTTCTCATTGGCTGATTTGCTCATTGGCATTCCATGCATTTAACCAATGTGCCTAAGATGTAAGGGTGCAATGAATGATTACTGCTACAGATGGCTGCTAAGAGCGGTTAACCTTCAGGTGCGCTTGGACAAATCATCTGAAAGCGAGGCAATGCAAGCAGAGCTGTGTGTGGTCCTGTTACAGTATGAAGCGAAAATGATTCTGGCCCAATGTCCGTGTCTGCTAAAGGGCGATCTGTTTTAATCACCAGTGTCCACCACTGCACCAGCCGTGCCTTTCAGCTTCAGGTGTATAATGACAAAATATAGAGAATAGAATGATTTGAAGTTTCTAGACGGCGGGAACAGTCCCAGAATCCATTACCGCCTTCAATTACCCACATTTCTGTGTGTGAAGGTTTTGTACGTCAGCATGTAATCCGCCGGAGTAACTAATCATATATTGATTTAGATGCTGCTGGAAAGGGAAATCTAATTGTTAGACTGTGAAAGCTTCTCTGGGAATCTGCACTAATGATTGCGTTTGTAATCCCATTTGCAGGTAAAAGTTCTGCAAAGCATGCATGATGTGAATATCAATTGTGCCTTGTGCGGATGCCGCGCTGGCAAACTGGGTTTACAGGAGGAGAGGTGGATAATAATGTAGCTAGCTCAGGGGCAGCCTGGGATGTTAAATACCATGTTCCCCTTCGCACGCATCATTGCCTTATGACTTGATGCAGACAAAGATTTCTACATTCATTGCTAAAAAAATAAAAAATCCCGTTTCGCCAGTGTCACTCGCTCTCTGGCAAGGCCCACCCAAGATCTGTAATTGCCCACTCAGCACACTGTGTGGCTATTTACAGATGTTAATGTCACTGCGGTGGGCCCAACTACATTAGGTAAAGACCCCACTTGTTAGACCATCCTGGCTACGACTCTGGTTTCCAACACCCGACTATAGATGAATGACACATTTCCCATCGTGAAATGTAAACCAAATCGATATAATTAATTTAAAACACAAAACCAATACCATCAGAAATCCCATGTTTATGGACCCCCAGCAATAGATGGAACCTTTTCTTGCATGTGCCTCTCAGTTACAGATGAGGCTGTCAGAGGCGGGTGGCTTCCTGGGAGTTCCAAGCAGTGTCTTGAAGTGGCGCTGCAGCTCGTGTTCACTTCCATCACTACTCGAGACACAATTAGCATTTTTAGAGGTTATTATCCCAGTCTCTCGAGGTGATGCACTTGCGCGATCTGAATGACACCTGGCCTAGTAGGATCGTTGTCTGTTTCCCCTTGTTTCCCCCCCTGCCTCGTCGCGCCTTGAAACACTTGTGTATAGGCGCGTTACAAATGCCATATCATATCATATCATATCATAGGTTATGCAGCTCTCAAAACATGAATGCCGTTGAAACATGAAACCTGGAGATCTTCGCCCCACCTTGATCATACATTCCGCCCAGTACCAGTAGACATTGATTGTGCAAGTTTATATAGAACACAGATACTTTTTTTTACCTGCAGACCTTTGCAGCATGTAAGGCAAGCACAGGTGCGTTGGTGGCTCATCTGGAAATGCAGGCCCTAATGCCTGAACCTCTGCACGCATCCGCAAATAATACAATACCTGCACAGGGCCCCCCTCCAACTGCTGTCTTCAATACTTCCCATTCCACAAAACGGCCCTCCATACATAGATCACCGGCTGTGTGGATGCACGCAGCGCTCCAGGTTTTGATTATACCACCATCCTCTGTTGGGGGGAGCAGCGGAATTCCCCATAGGGGCAAAAGCCTGTCGTATAGTGTTGTCTGAGTTCCCCTAGCCAACATTTTACCCCTTGCCCAGCAGGTGGCCTCAGCAGGGTCCTGTTGGTGCCTCGCCTGGTATGTATTGCCTATCAGTAAAGATGTTATGGAAGTGGGACCAGCACGCACCTTCTCAAGGCTTGAGTGCAGTAGGGGAGGCCCCGGATCAGCCCAGAAGGAAGTATAGTGTGCCTGCGCAATCATGTAATACGGCTCAAAGACAGGTGTATTGAACCCCCCCTCTTCATGTGGCCTGGTCAAGTGTGTCCATTTCAGTCGCAAAGCCCCACTCCCCCAAACGAAGGAGGAACATGCGGCTGTCAGGTCATGAAACAGTGTGCAGCCCGGCCATAGTGGAATCTTATTGAACATGTAGAGCAGTTTGGGGAGCACCACCATTTTAATTAGGGATAGTCTTGCAGCCATTTTCATAGGTAACCTCCCTCATTTCTGCCGTTTTACCTTAAGGACCCCCATGTAGGACTCGTAATTCAGTTCACGGGTTAAATCAGAAGTACGTGACACCATTATCCCCAAATAGCGGATCGAATGAGGAGTTCATTTCAACCCCATAGTGTTTGTGTGTTCTGTCAACTCGTTTGACAGAGTAACAATTTGCTACTATTCAGGTGCAGTCCATAGTGCGCACCAAACCCCACCAGAGTACCTTAGCCAAATTAACCTCTGGGTCTCTTATATATAATAGTATGTCATCTGTGTTGATAGAGATGACCTCGGGTTTCCCCCTCTATCCTTATGCCAGCAGGACTGTGTTCGGTACAAATCTTATCTGCTAGTGGCTCGATTATCAGTGTGAATAGCAATGGGGACAGTGGGCACCCTATCATAGTTATTTCTGTAGGGTTAAGGAGTGATGTAAAGTATACGTCCAGTGTTTTATTTAATTAATGTTTGGTAGGACTGTTTTATACTCACATTTTATCTTTTCTATCTATTAGTCATGTTATGACAAGATTGAAGACCAGTGGGTGAAAAATATTAGAATAGAACGTTATGTGTATATATGGGGAAGTTTGAGCATATTTAAAGCCTACAATATTCTTCGGGGAGAGTTTGAAAGTCTGAGAACAGAAAACGATTATTATTTGAAATACAGTACATTACATTGTATAGTGTATTAACGCTAAAATTAAGCAGCACATAATGTCAACACAGATTACAAGTAAAATTAAAAACATCAACACCACACACACCGGCTGTCTGCGTTATGGTTTTGGCTCATTAGTTCGAGAAACTAGAAAAATACAAGACGTGTTGGCAAAAGGCAAAGAGAGTGTTACCTGAACCATCAGGAGTGGATCGGACAAACGTTGGCAACATTTTGACTGTTGCTGTTGGATTTGTGTCCTTCCCCAGACCCTTCTTCATCTCCGACTGGAAGCGGGAAGTGATATCTAGCAGCACATCATCTGAGAGGCGCATGTGATAAAGAAATCTGTCCACCTAAGAAACGAGAGAGTGAGTGTTCATTAAGGAATCAATATGATACAACATTATAAATTATGAAATGTGGATGAACTGGTTGAGCACGAGAATTTGGAACAAAAAGAGAGCCCAAAGAAGTCAGCAATTTACAATAGTTTTACAATTCTTATATAATAGTTTACCAATGGGATAAAGAACCCGCTACTGTACGTTTTAAGGCTATTGTAAGTCACAGAAGAGTTCTGTGCCCAAACCGAGAAACAAAGGTCGAGTTCCTTCATATGGTCACAGAACTCTTTTTTACATAGTTGTATCCTCTTTAATACATAGCCTCTTGCTTGATTTAATGTACGAGATCTTGCAATTGTTGATACATTTAATCAATGAAGAACCTGTGTAGATTAACAAAAGACAAAAATACAGCTTGCAATTTCTTTATTTTATTTCTTTATTTTATTTTGCATTAATAGCAGCGCACAAAACCTTCAGGTATCTAGGGTTCTAGGTGCTAGTTACAGTAAGTGCAAAGTGGCAAACACGTTTACAAAGTACAAGACCACACACAACATGTGGGTGGATCTTGGAGCATACTCTGGCAGAGCCACGCCTCATGGTACAGGGGGCTACTGCAATTGGACAGGTAAGTATAAGAGATACGATTAGTGTGGGTGCACAGTTTGGCAAAGCCATACCTCATTGTACGGGGGGCTACTTCAAGTGTACAGGTAAGCATAAAAGACAAAATTAGTGTGAGAACACAATCTGGCAAAGCCACACGTCATGGTATGGTGGCCTGCTTCTGGTGTACCGGGAACCATAAATCATTAAGGTCTCTGAGCAGCAAGATGGCAAATAATTCTCTAACCGCATCTAACAGGGAAACGGGCCTAGAATTTCCACGGCCTGAAGGACCCCCCTTTTAAATAGGGATGATACTAGTTTGGGACCAGGACTCAGGGACAATGTGCATCGCATATATAAGGCCAAAGTGTGGTTTAAGGAAGTAAGCCCAGGCAAGGTTTCAATTTATTGATGGCCCATACTAGATCTTCAATGTTCTAGGCACAATCCTCAGCTGCAGCCTTGCCTCCAGCAGGATCGGCCAAATTAGCAAACTTTTTCGGAATAGAACATTTCCTAAAAAGAAAGTACACTCAAGATTGTTCCTCAATGGAATCTGCTGTGGAAGAGTTGCTTGTGCCCAATTTGTTGTAAAGAGACGCCCAGAATGGTCTAGAATTATTCATTAATAGGGTCCTCAAGATGGACTGATTATCTCTTTGATATAATTGAGATTTTAGAGATTTAACAAAGTTCATATGCCGTTGGTAAGCTAATTTCTTGGCCCTTACATAGTCTTCCACAGAAGCTCCTTCATGCATGCAGACTTGCTATTGTTCCATTTTTGCACTCTGGACGGTTTTATCCTAAATCATGCTGATAAAAATGAGGATTATTGTTAGATCGAGTGACAGACTGAGAGGAAGCCTCACTAATGCACTTGATGATACAAACGTCTAGGGGTTTAACGTCCATGCCTATGATGTGCCCACTCAAAGGAGAGATCCACCTTTATCACAGTGTTGAAAAGAAGCTTGTGTAGGTTTGCCTATCCCAGTGACAAGCCAGACCATTCCTGTCTTGCAGTAGTGGGACCAACAAAGGCCATACTTCCTGCTTCCCAACTGACATTTTCAACGTAAATCTATTTTTTATATATTTATTTTATTCATAAACGCAAGTAAAAAAGTCAATTCATAGACAAAAGAAAAATATATAACAAAATCTATCCAATAATAGTGAAATAAAGTCCAACCGTGAAAAGAAATTGGATACAATTCAGTTCCAACCCCTCCAACCCCCCTCCCTCCAAACCCCCCAAATGTTCAAAATAATTGTAAATACTGATCAAAGAAACAGACCGTAAAATGCAAAGTAACAATAAAATATTACCAAAAAACAGTATAAGATCAATAAACCAACATCAAATTACAATACAAAACCAACCTGCCCCCCTCACACTCAACATACTATAACAAATACTGATGAGACTAGTACCGATCTAAAAACCTCCCCCACATCTTCTCAAACAGATAAACTTTCCTAATCCTCCTGTAGATTGTTTTTTCCATGTTAGCAAGTTTGTTCATTTCATCAATCCAATCATCTATAGACGGAGAGACCCTGGATTTCCACCCACGTAAAATCATTTTCTTGCCAATCGTAGCACCTCTCTAAAGCCATTTCTTCTGAGAAATTGCCAAGTCATCAAGCAACTCATCTCCGCCCAGAATCATCGTCTTAAAGTCAAAGTTAATCTTTTCACCAAGTACCTCCTCACAGATTATACAAATGTTCAGTCAAAAATCAAGCACTCTTATGCAATTCCACAACATGTGCTCCAGAGTACCAACCTGGGGTATACAACCCCAACATTCATCAGAATCAGACAGACCTCTTTTGTACAAGCATTCAGGACTCCAATAGGCCCTGTTTCAGATTTTAATTTGTCTTGATCTGTCACCAGATTAGCAGAACAGAGATTGACATTTTTGCACATACTTTGCCTAACTTCAGCCTTAAGCCTGTTGTCCAGACCAACCTCTTCTCTTTTAGATTTCACCGTAAAGATACCTAGATTAAGATCATTCATCCAATCCACCTTCCCAATAGCCCTTTTCAATTGTCTATAAATTCCATTTGAAAAGCCAGGAATAATCCATTTTGTTGTAACTTCTTTAGCCGTAACCCATTTCCCGTCTTTTCCAAGATCACTGATCCATTTGACCACTCCCAGGAACCAGTCTGGCCAGAACAATGATCTCCCATTGTCTTTGATCACAGTATTATACCAGATAGAGGCATTTGGCGCCTTCAAAACATCCACCCCTAACAACTCTGGTAAATCTCTCCAACTGTTACGCAAAAATACAGTAGTGGGCTTTTTAATTCCTCCCGGAATTGTCAATGTAGAAAGGATTGCCCTGGGGTTCAATGGACGTGCACGGCCCGCCTAAGCAATCGTCCAATCATCTGGACAGTCACCAAGAAATAGAACAATGAATTGAGCCGTGAACGCCAGATGGTATGCATGGAAATTGGGTACCCCAAGTCCACCCGTAATTGAAGCTTTCAAAGTAAGTTTTGGCGGTTTTTGATCCCAGATAAAATTCTGTATCAGCCTGTCTATCTCTTTACAGTAATGTGGGTCAATCTTCAGTGGCAACATACTAAGTACATAATTAATTTTTGGAGCAGAGGTCATTTTAAGGGCATTCACTTTACCCCATAGTGACAGATTTAATAATGCCCACCTCTCCAGATCCATCTTGAAATCCTTACAGAATTCCTTTAGATTTTCGTCTACCATGTCTTCAACCCTAGGTGTCAACCAAATCCCTAGGTATTTTAATCTCTTCTCACACCATCTGAAACCCAAAGCTGTAATTGAAGATTTACAACATGAAAAAGTTATAGGCATTACTTCAGACTTCGTCCAATTAATTTTATACCCAGATGCTTCATTAAATTTAGAACACATTTCCATCAAAATGGGTAAATAATTCCTGAGATCCTTCAAAATCAGCAATAAATCATCTGCGTAGAACCAGATCTTCTGTTCCACTCCCCAGCAATTTACTCCATTCAACCCACGCTCACATCAAAGAGCGATCGCCAAGGGCTCTATCGCAATAATGAACAAAAGCGGTGAAAGAGGGCTGACCTGCCTCGTGCCTCTTTCTAAATTGAACGACGATGACCGTAGCCCATTAGTTTTAACATCCGCCGTTGTATTAGCATATAACAAAGTAACCCAAGATATAAAACTCTCACTCAGGTTCATTTTGCGTAAAACAGAGTACAGATAATTCCAGATGACGCGGTCAAAAGCCTTTTCGGTATCTAGGGAAAACACTGCCACATCAACCCCGGAATCCACGGCCTGCCTCATTGTCTGGATTAGTTTACGAATGTTACTCGAAATTCGCCGATTTTGAATTAAACCGGACAGGTTTTCATGGATTAATTTAGCAAGAAGTTGTTCGAGCTTCTTAGCAAGAATCTTGGCCAATATCTTGTCAATGTTAATCAAACTAATGGGGCGATAGCTTGAAGGCAAATGTTCATCTTTCCCTTTCTATAGGAATACCGAAATCATGATGTGGTTTGTAGTGGGAGGTAAAAAGCCATCTCTCCGCAATGACTCAAACATATCTTTCATCAATTTGAGGGTGGACTCTGGCAGGATTTTATAAAACTCGACTGGGAGCCCATCCAAACCCGGTGTTTTCCCCATATTTAACTAACTTATTGCTTCCTTCAAGTCATCTTCAATTCTAAATCAAGAGACAATCGATCTGTACTTGAGAGTTTAGGAATATCAAGGTTCCCAAAGAAACGTTCTCCCACACCTGATATGCCAGATTCATTGCGATACAAGTTCATGTAAACATTTCTAAAAATTGCATTAATCTCTTTGGGATCCAACGTGGTCAAGCCATTAGGACTTGAGATCGATGTTATGGCTCTATAAGAGTTCATTTTCCGAAGTCGGTGCGCTAACTATCGGTCACATTTTTCCCCACTTTCAAAATATGAACACTTAAAATACTATAGACTCCTCTCAGCCCTTTCAGTGAGAATAGCATTCATTTAATTTTTCAGTTTCCGTAATTCCACCATCAAGTCTCTTTTTTTGATAAATTCTTTTTCTTGGTTTACAACAACAATGCGGGCATACTCGTCGTCCAACAAACAACCAGAAACAGGATTAACACATTCAGACAGAAAGTCAATCAGCCAAAGTTAACAGAAACATTATGCGTGTATTAGACAGTGGTCAAATGGGTCGGGTCATCGTGGATTGGATGGGCGTGGGCCAGTTCGTCGCACCATCAAGTCTCTTGAGAGATCCCAGATCTTCAAATCTAAGTCTTGTCTTGTCCTTTCCAGGCTTTTTTTCTTACTGCAGGATAAGCCAAGTAGCATGCCCTGCATAGAGCACTTAAAAGCTTCCCATACAGTTTTAGCATTTAGCTCCCCAGAGGGATTTTCACTTATGAAATAATCAACTTCCGAAATAATTTTTTCAAGAATGTTTTCATCATATAGAATTGTTGTGTTCAATCACCAAGTAAACATCCTATGCAACTCGAAGTCTAGTTTCAAATGCATAGTCACCGGAGCATGGTCTGTTAGTAAAATATTACCAATTCTGCTAGAACGATAATTTTCAGCCAGTTTACCAGCAGTAAACAACATATCTAGTCCTCAGTAATTGTCATGGGCAGCAGAATAGAAGCTGTATTCCCTCTTGAACGGATGCTCCAATCTCCAGTTATCCTTCAAATTATGTTCCTTAATGAGAGCCTGAAGCGACATTTGTTGTCATTTATCTTGTGCCTCCGTACTTATCCAAAAGTGGGGTCCAGAACCACATTAAAGTCACCACCCAACAGGACATTCGGAGTATTCAAATCTAAAATAATTTGAGTTACAAGTCTGAATAAAGACCCATTGTCCACCGATGGTGCATAAATATCACGAAGGGTCATAACTTCCACCTGAATTTTCACAAGTAAAACAATTACTCTTCCATCTTTATCCAAACGTTCCTTCACAATCTGTAAAGGCAGATTCTTGCGAATTAAGATCGCAACTCCTCTAGACCTAGCATTAAAAGATGCACCATAAGCTTCCCCAATTCATTCTTTTTTCAAGCTGCTAATTTCATCTTTCAATAAATGAGTTTCTTGCAGAAAGCAAATGTCGACTTCCATGTCATCTAAATGATAAAAAAAATGTTTTCCTTTTGACCTCATTATTGAGTCTGTTTACATTCCAATTCGCAAAACTCTATTCACTCCCAGTCTTTCCAACCATTCTCCGATCCACACTCGCACACTCAAGAAAAAGCACTAGCCTCAATATCAAGAAAAAACCCAAAAAACCTAATCCCAACCTCTTAAGCAAAAAGCAAAGTCCAGCACAGCCCTCAACGTAGAAAACCTACAAAACATTTAACAAACCCTATGTCCTAGGCGCCTCTCCTAATCGTTAACAAACTCTATCAGTGGAATACATATCTAAGTCAGAAAGTGTACTCCTTAAACACTCCTTGCTGGAACCTATCTACACTTAATACCTAAAGAAAGACATATATCTCGAAGGGTAAAAAGAGCCTAAGAGAAGGCGGCCAGTCCAAAAGACAGAAAATGTTACAGAATCAAATCGAGGAGAAAAGATGTGGACCCCAAATAGGAGTAAAGGTGACAGCCCAAATACAAAGTAAAGGCAAACCGTAAGAACTGCAGAATAAATGAATCATTAAAGTGTTGCCAGTGCCCTGAAGATCACACTCACTTCTCATAGCCTCTCTGACACACAAATGCCTCAACAATGCCCCTCGTTACCTTGTCAACAGAGTTAAGAGATACACGATTCACCAGAAATACCAACGCCAATCGGCTTACAGTCCCTAGATTCAAACTAACCAGAACTGGTGGCAATAGCTTCCAGGTGAAAGCAGCCCAACACTGGAACTCCCTTCCACCTACCTTAAGGACACCACAAACATAACCCCTCTTTAGACACAACTACAGCCAATGGATAAAGGAAAATGACTGATAACATCACCATGCTAGCCCTCCTGTGTACACTACTGTTGAATGACTATGCCTTTATCTGTAGCTGTACCTATACTGTCCCATGTATACACCTGTAAATTACTGTACAGCACTGTAACCAAGCCGAGAATAACCTTGATGTTCCCGCGTCCTGATACCCTCGGGTCTGGCGCGCAATATAAATGAATAAAACAAACAAACAAACATAACATATGCACCGAATAGTCATATTGAGACGGAAAAAGCAAAGTGTAGTCAGTAGTGAGGACTAAATACCATGTATACCAATTTAGATTTCCAATACTTGAAATGCCCTGTCCTTATAAAAATGACAAGAAATTAAACCCCAATTATAGAAGTAGTATCAACCAACATGCGTCAAGAGCCTTGGGGCCTCATTACGACCTTCGCAGAATGGGTTAACGTGCTCCGCTAATGTAGGTGGACCCGTTAAACCCGTTCCGCAAAATTACGAGGTCCCCTCGCGGGACCCGGTAAGGACGCCTGGTAAAACCAGGCATCGTTACCGGGTCCCACGAGGGGAAAAGGGAGCTAACAATGGGCCGCTCGTAATCGGCCCGTTGTTAGCTCCCTCTCCCATTCCCATTGAGCCCTATGGGGGCTCAGATGGGAATGGGGAAGGTCCGGGCCCGGGTTCCCAGAGGGAGGAATTACCGGGCCCTCCGAACTCGGAATGGCCCGGTAATTCCCCATAAAGGAGCCCGGTTTGGCGGCAGGCATGGAGCTAGTAGCTCCATGGCTACCGACAAACTCGTAATGAGGCCCTTGAAATTGATATCACCATGCATGGAAACACAAGAACAGTTGCCTTTTTTAGATTACACAACACAACCAAAGGAGCGACATGTGGAACAAGACAATCTATGCCATCAGCGCACAGATGAACAACAGATTATATACCAACACTGAAAAGACTGCAGATCGTCTCGACCCTAAAAATCGCCATTCTCATAGAAGTTCAAGAAATACCATACCATACAGCATGAAACCAATGTCGGAATGTAATAGAAAAAAAAAGGGACAAAACCGAACATGGGGGCACATAGATCATATTCAACGTAAATCTAATGATCAAATGATCTCCCACGAGTGAGTTCACAAAGGACAGATTACTACTCATTGAGGCTAGAGTACAGCTGACAAAAAAGTAATCCAGGATTTTGAGGAACCCAGATGCCAGCTGTAAGCGGAGGCCCGTCACTGCTCCAGTTGGATTTAGAAGATGCAGTTATACAAGAAAGCATCCCATATCAGTCCACACGTAATTTGATAATAATGATTCTGATTGGATAAATGTGGGGTGCACGCAAGTTGATTGTACTCATTGCCCTTGCCACAATAGGCATCAAAGTCCCCACCTATAATGATTGCAGGTTGATTGCCTTCCGACAACCATGTGCCCAATATGGAGGATAGAGACTCAAGAAACTCATGTATGTAGTGCTTAATGGGGTTCCAATATATATTGACTAATAGTAATTCCCCCGCTTTGTTCGGCAGGGAGACCTTGACAGCAAGAATCGCCTCCCCAAGAAACCACAGAGAAGAACTCATATTTACGCTAATGTCAACTGCAATCAACTGACCACCACTAGGACGATCCTTAACCAAACCGGTCGCTGGAGAGCAAAAAGTTGAAAACCCCTGCAGAATAAAGTTCTCAGTAGACATAGTTTCCTGTAAGAACAACATATTGCATTTTCATAGAAGATCAGAGCCATTCCACAATTGCCAGAAATTCGAAAAGCCACAGGCATTCCAGGACAGAACATCACTTTCTAAAAGGCTAGAGTTGATTCAAGCCTTGGGTAAGAGTCTCAAAGGTTTTAATGGCAGACTCTACCTATGACCAATCTTGAACCTCTTTGATGTTAGAAAGGAGGGGCGTGAAAGAACTGGAAGCATGTGCAGGCACCAGAGAATGGCCAGCCACAGTGTCTGGAATAACTGATAATTGTGGAGTGACACCAATGGGAATCAAACACTGTTTTACTGCATCACTGGAGTTGAGTTCACACAAGTCTTACCCAAGACCATGAATAGTAGCCCTTTGATCTCAAACCAGTTTTGCCACAATTTCAGAATGGAAATAAAAGACCATGCAATAGTTGTTCACCATCGGAAGAGAGATAAACTCAATGTCCACAGAATGTAAAGATCTTAACGGGGGAATCAAGGAAAATATGTCCAACAACTTTGATCGATTCAGCCGAATCGAACCATGCATGTGTAAGTTTGCCTCCCAACCCAAGATTTTGGTGGAACATGGTGCCAGTCAGTCCAAGGAAGAAGTGAAATTGCCAGCAGAGACATTTGTTTTTGGTAGCACTCCTATAGAAGACGTGCTGGAAAGCCCCGTGTGGTAGTGACGAGCAGACCGGGCCTCAGATGGTTCAGTGGACCTTACAAGATGATTATTGGACAGCTAGGGCAAATGACCTCCTGTTGCCTGCTGAACATCCATATTCGACCGCAGGCTGCTCCCTGGAACTGAGTCAGGGATCAGTACAATCGTCGTTGTTGATTTTCTAGACTTGGAAGGCCAAAAGGAAGTCATGTTTGCTTGTTCTCCTCTAACAAGTTGTTCAATTGATTTAGAAATAATGCAAGGCAGAGGATCAGTCAAGATATTGCAGATAGACTGTGGCTTACACTCCGATTAATAAAATTATGAGCGACAGGATCAGTGCCTACTGCGCGCGACCACACAATAGGACTAGTGGGTTGAACAACTAGCCTCGATCATTTGTCTTGCACTGTTTGTGCCCATTCCTGTTGCTTAGATTTATTTGCAGTGTTGATAGTCAAGGCCAAGTCAAGGTTCGATTGGCAGTTTAAATCTATAATAATGTCTTTTGCTCACAGGAGTGAGGCAGGACAAGGCACACCGAGAAGCACCCTTGATGGAGATGTCATCTTTGGGCCCCTCTGCTTGTACGACACAGGGACCGAGCGGCAGGGGTCAACAAGCACCCAGATGTCCATGGGTTTGCCTCCCTCATATTCCCCCTCCTTGAGGAGTGGAGATACAGTATACAGAAGGGATCCACAGCACTTGAAAGCTCCCCCCAGACAGGTGTCATCTAGTCATGTAGATGGAGAAAGATATCAGGGTCTCATCACAGTCCATTTCCCCTGAACACCTGGGGACCTCAGGACACTGGAAAAAGGGTTTCCTAATATCAGGGAAGAGACACAATGATTTTTGAAAGAATTTCAGACAGTTATGCAGCGTTACAACCCATCGTGGGCTGACTTGAATCGACTTATGAGAATAGTGATCCCGGTGGAGACAATGATTAGTAGAACAAGCTACTTGGCAAGTTGCAGTTCCAGGCACGGGCGCCATGGTGCAGGCAAGGGAGACGATAGTGATGGCGGTTGCAGAGGTATGCCCTTAAAAAAAACGATTGGTCAAAATTTCAAATTGTAACCAGAATAAGGGTGAATCTCCCGCCGATTAATTTGATAGATTGAAGGTGGTGTTCACTCAGCACTCGGGCATTACAAAACCAGAAGAAACAGCACAGTAAGCCATAGCAAACTCATTTGTTTCTGACCTCTTACCAAAAGTTCAGGTGCAGCTTAAGAACGTGTGCCTAGGCTGGCAGACAAAGCTGTCAGCAAAGTTGGTAGTGGTGGGGAATCATTGTGTCTCTTGTCAGGAACAAAAGAAGGAAATGTTTGAGAACAAACGTATGTTACAAATGCAGAGCCTTCCGGGCCAAAAACAGGGACAACTTCAAGGAATGGTACAACACCCTCGCAATCAGGCCCACAACGCGTCTAACAAAGGGGCAGAGCCAAATGGGCCAGCTATTAGCCAAACACACAACAAGGGTATATGGGACAGCCACAGCAACGACGACCGTGAGGGCATTTTGATCAACAGCCGTCGTGGGGAGCACAGGATCAGCAAGGACAGGGAAGTTGGCCTAACCAGCAGGCTCCAAGAGCCGGGGTGCCAAATCCCTTGACCTGGAATTCTTGTAAGCAGGAGGGTCATTGGAAAAACAAGTGCCCATTCAGGCCACAAATACCAAATCTACAAGGCAATGTGATCCCCAATAACACCCAGATACTACAGCAAGGAGGACAGTTTCAAACGCAGGCAGCCCCTCCAGGGTCTATGCCTTTGTTCCCGAATTTGAATGGTAAATCTTTTATCCCCATGGACCAAAGCGGGTTGAGGCAGGATTCAAATGGGTTCTGACAACCAGACAGGGAAGGGACTGTAGAAGCTCTTATGATTCTGGTTGATCATGAGGGTCCATATGTCCAGTGTCAGGTGCAAGGGACACCTTTAGTGGATACCAGGGTATGTAGATCTGCTCTGCAAATGAATACTTTCCCACATGTTGCTATATCCAGAGAGACATTGAGGGCAGCAGGCATATCTAACACTACTATTGTCCATCAGGTGACTGAGCCCCTTACAGTTACGCTGGGACCCATCACAGACCAGCATGCTTTTCTTCTAAGTCCCACTTCACCTGTAAATTTGTTAGGTAGAGATGTGTTGGGTGGGATGAGGTGCACTATCTATTGCACCCCAAATTGGGTCTACCCACTGATAATGCTTTAGTGGTAATGGCAACTCTCAGGGAAGATCAAGACGGGAAAGATGAAGAGGAAGATGGGCAATAGTCCGAAGACTTTAGGCCATCCATGATAATGAGGTGGGATACATACACACCACTGAACCAGTGAAGATAAAGGTAGATCAGTTTAAGAGGTTGCCCCACACTCCACAATACCCTGTGAAGCCTGCGGCAGAGGCAGGTATCACCCCAGGCATTGATTCATTGCTGAGACAAGGAATTATATTTCCCACCAGTAGCCCATGTAATACTCCTATTTTTCCAGTGAAAAGGCCAGGAAGGAATGTTTATCATTTAGACTTAAGGGCTGTCAATGCTGTGGTGATACCTTATTTCCCAGCTGTGCCAAACCCAGCTAGCATATTGTCTTGCATTCCGCCAGAAGCCACACATTTCCTGGTGCTCAATCTTTGCTCAGCTTTTTTCTCAGTCCCCATACACAAAGACAGTCAGTATCTATTTCCATTTTCTCAAGGGGGCCCAATACATGTGGACCTGTTTGCCCCAGGGGTATGCAGAGTCCCCAACCCTCTTTTCAAAACAGCTAAAGAAAGATCTGGATGATCTCAAATTGCCAGGAAAATCAGTACTGGTAAAATATGTTGATGATCTGTTGATTGTCTCACGTTCATACGAGGCTTGTAAGGAAGACACCAAAGTACTGTTAAACGCATTGGTAGAGAAAGGGCATAAGGCATCGAATAAGCTTACAGTTATGTGCCTGCAGGAGACACCATCTGGGTCATGACATCATGGAGGGATAGCAGCTGATATCCTGTTTGCTGAAAGTGGCGGTTTAAAAGATCTGCAAGCACCAGACAGTGATGAAAATGCAAGCTTTTTTGTGGGCGGTCAGTTACTGCCGGCAATGGATGACAGTGAATACTATAGAACCATTGAAATGGACCCCAGAGACGGAGGAGGCCTTTACTAAGGTTACGCAGCCATTAGCTGAAGCACTGGCTTTAGTGCTACCCAATTATAAGAAAAGATTAACTTTGTATTGTCATCAGAGGAATGAATTTGCCCGGGCTGCACTTACCCAGAAGCACGGGATTCATCATAGACCCATCACCTACTATAGTAAGGAATTGGATCCAGTTGCATCTGTGATGCCGCCCTGTTTACGATCGGTAGTGACTGCGGAAATGGCGGTGGAACAAAGTGAGAATATTGTACTGGATTCATCTTTGAAAACACAGCACATGTCTCTATCAAGAGCTAGTAAATATGAGATGCTATTATTGAACTTGTCAAACATCACCCTGACTAAATATTCTGTTTTGAATCCAGTGTCATGTTTCCTACCCCATAGGAGGAAGAGCCACACAACTCAACCCCTCATGACTGTGTGTCAGTAACTGACTGTCTGGTGATGCCCCACACAGACCTCTCTGACGTGCCGCTGCCCGACTCAGATTTTGAGTATTTTGTGGATGGGTCGGCAAGTGGTCACAGGGTATGCAGTATGTGCCCCCAGGGAGGTAGTAGAGAGTTGGAAATCACCCCAAGTAACAGTCAATATTTACACAGATTCACGATACGCGTTTGGCGTAGCCCACAACTTTGGCCAGCTCTGGAAGCAGAGAGTCTTCATGAATTCAACTTGCACACCAATAAAAATAGTCAATATGTGTTAGCACTTTTGGATGCTCTAATGTTGCTCAACGGATCGAGATTGTCAAATGTGCAGCACATCAAGCATTGGATGACCCTATTAGTTGTGGTAATGATTTTGCTGGCCGAACTGCAAAATTGACGCTACACTAGAGGAAAGTGATGCATATATTCTTCCAGTTAAAACCCTAGAGGAAGTGACTCCCTATAAGACGCTGGAAGAACATGCGTATGTACAGGAGAATGCCCCGTCCAATGAAAATGACAATTGGAATAAAAAGGGTGGCGAGAAGAGCTAGGTCAGTGGCTCTGAAAATATTAGTGTCAGACCTTGACCGGATGTATCATGGCCGATTACTGGAAAATGTTAAGCCCGTAATGTCTACTGGGTTCCATGTGTTAAAATCGCGGCAAAAATTGCAGTGGTTACAAAATATTGCAGCAAAAATGCTGTGGTTTTGCCGCCGCAATTGATGTAAAGGATGCGGGGGACACCCCTGCAACCTCCGGACCCATTATACTATTTAAGGGGAGCGGGGGACAACCCGGCAATCCCCGCTCCCCTTAAATGGTATAACGGGGTTCACCTTTACCGTGTCAAACCACAGCATTTTTGCCACAAATTTTTGTATAGGCGACATTTTTGCCACAATTTTATCACTGCATACCGTCTTCTGTCAGTGTCGTTCACAATCAGGTTCAAGCTGCTCTACCATCGGAACCAGATACTCCAGGTCATTCTTTGCAGCCCTGTGACAGTGTCCCGATGAAGGTTAATCAAAGAAAGACAGCCCTAGCACCCAGGTCGAAGGGACAGTATCTGGTGTTGCTAACTTCTAACTCGGCTGTAAAGGTTCAGGGGCACCAGACATAGGTGCATGTGAGTCACTGCAAACTGGTGGTAGTCCCCGCAGTGTAGTTTCTGTGACTTATTTTATCTGCATCTGTGCTGGTTTATGCTAAAGTAGTACTAGGAGAACATGACTATTGTGCAAACTATTTTAGCTATGAAGAATTTGACTAATATGACATTGTCTGATGTTAGGGCCTGGTTGTGGTATAAGAAGCGTTATATTGTGCACTGGCAGGGGGGTACTTGTGACCCGAACAGAGCTTGGGAATGTGGGGTGGACCTTTGGTTGGGATTTACACCATGGCCAGTCGAGTGCCCAGTGTGGGTAGTTCCTATCCCTGTGAGGCTTTACCAAATTGGAGTGACTTGAAAGCCTTGAATACTGAATTGAAAGAACCCACAGTGATGCCCCAACCTAACTGTGATGAAAGAAATTCTGGGATACCAGTGTTCCAGGGGTGAATATCGGTTTCTAAACCAGCAATCATCCCCACACCTCTAATACACCAGAAGGGATCCAAACAGATTAGAATAAACAAGAATATCTTTAAAATTATAAACCGCCTTGTCCAATTTCGGTAACGTAAACGGAACAGCAGGCCTATCTCCTCTAAAGGTCGTTGACCGTTGGTTACTTGCAACACAGCGAAAATACAATTATTACCCAATGATAAGGAGTGTCCAGTCAAGGTTGTATATAAATATCTACTTTATCATTATCGCAACAGTCTAACAACACTACGAAATATAACCTACCCTGTAAATGAATGCAGAGTACAGACAGTTTCAAAGAAGGAAAAGGGATGCACTCTGGTTATCGACAGGGGGTAGTCGGTATGGGTAATAAATTCAACAGTTTGTTAAGGGTTCTTGGCTTTAGCACAAAGTTGGAAAGGGGTCTTAGAAAATGTCTCTAGTGTACCTTTTGCTGTTGGTGTTCTTGGTGCTTAATAGGGTAGAGTCAGCTCCACAGCACTTTGCAGGCTTCTGTGACAAAGTTCGAGACGGGAGTCAGCTGTGGATATCAGGAGGCAATCCGGTTCGACGAGTGAAGCTAGACGAACAGTTGAAGTCTGGACTACACAGCGGCTCTGGGTCAGGAATCATTGTGTCAGTGCTGATCAACAGTTCTGAAGCAGTGGTCGAGACATATTGGATGTCTTTAAGCGACTGTGGCTTGAAAACGGTCAGAGTTGCAGTTGATTGCGGATTGAGGAACTAGACTGGCTCGAAAATGTCCTTTAAGGCAGACGACAGTAGATGCTTGTCAAGGCACTTCTCCCAGCTTCTTCACTGGGCTTGTGTCGTCCTTTAAGGAGGACAGCCCACAGCTCTGGAGTGTGTTGCAGGCAGCTGTCTTGTCCTTAGTTGTAGGTTCAGAGACCTTCTTGCACTCTCTGACCCAGTAAGCTTGCTGCAGTGCCTAACAAAGCATGCTGTGTGCTGGCTGGGCACTGGTTCTGGAGCGTATGGAGGGTCCTCTGAGTTCTGTTTCTGCTCTGTTCTATGGAAGAAGTTTAGGGGAGGGATCTTGCTTCCCTCTTTGGATATCCTGGCCTTCCTTCACTGGTGGAAGATGTGAGGCAGACTGACCTTCACAGCTATCTAGAGCTTCTGTGTCCTCTTTTTAGGGGCTGTGTGGGTGAGGACTAGTCGACACGAAATATGCGTGTGTTGGCAAGTAAATAGATGCCTATAGACCTATGTGGGTTCACCCCTTGGTCATTAAAAAAGGGTGAATAACTGTGTGTCTTCTAAAAATATACATATTTTAATATTTAATCAAAACCATTCGGATCCTGACCCTGGGGGCAGATACACGATGGAGGATCACCTGGGATGAGGAAATCTAGGGGGAGGGGGCGAGAAACCCTAAGGAGCAACGTGGTATTCCCCATTTGCCTTTCCCCATGAACATGATATCCTTGAAGCCTACATGGGCTTGGGGCATAACTCATCAAAAGCCCCTTCCTCAGCTTTCATAGAATATTTTAAATCCTGTTTCATGCCCCCCTGCAGCCCCCCTCATTTACAACAAACACTGGGAAGAAGAGGATACTATCAAGAGTAGTGAGGATTACCCATAAGAAACACCTTAATAAGCAGAGGGAAGACTGGTAATATTTACCACTAAGCTGTCCCTTTATTAGAATCAGGCAAGGTGAGGCACCTAACACCAAATACTCACACCTGACTCCAATTGACTTTCCCACTAAATATAAAAGGTGAAGCAAGAAGCAGCACTTGGAAAGTGTCTTGGGAAGGAGAGGGCCTAGAAGCAGAGTAAAAGGAATCGAACATTGTCAGTGGAGAGCAGGATGCCAGGGTCATGTCCCGTTGTTTGGAGGGACCAAAGTGTGGCATGAGAGCCGTGCCTCCATGGAGCTGAACTGGCAAACCCTGGAGGGTTTGCCGACTCGTATTGTCGGTGAGAGAAGAAGTGCTAATTTCCCTGCACGTGTCAGCATACCTCTCAACTCACACACTTTTGGCAGGTGTCACCCGTCACTTAGGCAGCTCTCTTACTCGCCAAACTCCCTACACGCCCATAGGAATCAATGGGCTTTCACCCGCCAAATACAAAATTGGGTGTTTTCACCCGTCCAGGGGCCATGAAAGGTTGAGAGCTATGTGTAACTGAAGTCCAGGTGTCAGAGGGGCAGAGAGGAGACCCCGACCCCAGTGCTGTATAAAGCAGAACTTTAGCAGAGGAACGTGGAAACTGGTGCGTATCAAAGATATAAAGAAACACGGTGTGCGTGTGAAGTGAAAGCTAATTGTTGAAAGGACGCATGCGAGCGAGCGGCACGCAAGGGAAGCATTGTGGTCAGCAGCATGAAACAAAGTAAAGTATTGAATCTCCTGGAAGATCGCGGAGTGAAAGAAATGCTACCGTGAACTTTGTGAACCCTAGAAGTCATATTGGTGAAGATAAACGTTAAAAGTCCAATTGATGAAAACAATCTTGGAATTGTTAAAAGAGGCCATGAATCTAGGAGAGAGGAAGACCCAGAGAAGCCTAGGGAAAGATATGAAAATCTGGGTGTTGTGAAATATTTGAAATCTTGCTCAACTCTAATTCTGAGCTCTGCTGAACTTTATTTTTTAATCCTATTGAAGCTTTGCTTTTAACTTTGGCTAAGGTTTGAACTGAACTTTGCAGAACTCTTGAGCAGCCCGAGAGTCTGAATCTTGGGGAAGGGAACTGCCAGAAAGTTCCATCGCTTACCTGACATTCCTTTTAGAAGCTGCCAGAAAGCTCCACTGCCATCTTCATATTTCTTTTACACATTGTTTCTTATTTTGACTTTAATCCCAGCACATTTTTACTTTAGAAAAAGTGAGGGTAAGCATAGGTTTGAAACAGACATCCTTTTTATGTTGACAGATGAACTTTGAACTATTTTGCTTAAGTTAATGGTCGAAACTACTATTGTAGAGATAGAGCCAGTTAGGAATTCTCCAACCGCATTTTTCTGTTCAATAAAACTCTTGAAACGTGTATCCTTGTGTCTGTATCTACCTCTTCGCACCATGCTAATCTCACAACTATGATTAAGCATTTTCAACATCCAGATACGGACATAGGGGAATTCATGAGGTATACCCAGTTATATCAACGTTTGTGCTACAATACTGTATCGAACTTGGATAAGTCAGGGTATCGATATATAGTGCTGAATGGCACTGTAGCTAGGGTATTGTTTATTGTCCCTTTATCTGCCTTTCAGGTAACCCCTGATTATCCTAACTACACTCGGGGCGCTGGAATCCTGTTGGCACATTAGTGAGAGGCGTTGTTTGGAGGACAACAAAAAAAGGAAGGAATTGATCAAATGTGGAATAGGGCTAATACTGCACTTGCAGTATAGTGAATATACAAAGGCTTACATTTAGAAGGTCAAGTTGACCAACTTGAAAAGGCCACTGGGCTCATATCTGGGGCAGAGCTTACAGTGTGCAAAGAAGTGTAAGACTACTTGAATACTCAGCTGGTATTAGTCAGAGAAGACATGAGATATAATAGTTTTCAGAGACTGCTGAAGAATGATTCAGAGATACTGTAGCGCATATGCCAGTGGACACATTTCTGGAACTACAGCGGCTGGTACTGCAAGGACAAATCATGTTTTTTCTCTGCATACGGTGGGATCAAGGGACAGTGGGTGCTGACAAGTAGAATACTACCCTGTCTGTGGGCCGGATGCAACTGGGAATGGGTGACACACCATGAGGTCTGGGAAGTCAAACCACCCATCAACGCCTGCCGATACCTCTTCTCTGCTCCGCGGATGACCCCCAATTTGTGGTATAGTCTTGGTTCAAATTGGGAATTATGGCCTTTGCAGCTCCCACCATTGCAATGATTGAGTTAACTGGATGAGGGATAGATAGTACTAGTCAGAAATAGAGTGTGTTGGGAAGGTGAGGGTATTGGATATAGTCAGGTAGGAAAACCGTTGTTAGAGTAAAGGATTATTGTGTAGAGTTAGTGGCTACTCAAGAGTCAGATGTACATTTTACAGTTCATACAGGTACCAAGCAATTTCTGGCCAGCTACTGATAGGAGGACAGTGAAGGTGTATGTTGAATTTCTGAAAGGATGGCATAGGTTAGTGTCACACGGGTTTCTTGAGGAAGTAGAGGAAGCAGTAAGGCATGTGACAGGTGTAACTAATAGTGTACAGGTCTTGGTGAGAGTGTAAAAGAGAGACATGCACATGAAGTAGCTGATCATACTGCTGCTATATGCACTCCTGGAGATGTTTTGTGTGCTGTGATTCAAGAGGTGTCTGAACAACTTTACATTACCACCATTGTGTGTCTCATGTTTTTCTCTCTTGTATTGACAGGGATCATATGATGTGGTAGAAGATGTTGTGACCAACAAGAAACTGTGCTAATCAAAGATTGACCCTCCAGCTCGCCGCCTCTTCGGTCGGCCCTTGATCACTGTCCCTCTTTTGCCTTGCTAGAAATACAGCAGGAAAACAAAATGTTGCAAAAAGAGAGCGGGCACTTGTTGGAGCATGATGAAAACGTCTGTGTTTTATGAAACATAATAATTATAGAAATAGATGGTTTCCCTACGCAAATGAAATGCAGGATTGGACCACAGCTGACGGACTAAAGTGTAAAGTGTAGAATTAATTCCGTATGGAAAGGAAAAACAGGTGAATTGGAAGAGGTGAGGCGAGTACAATTAAATATATTTAGTGCGCAGTAAGTGCAAAAGGGGGGGTCTGTAAATGTGGATGGGCCCTGAGGAGGGGTGGGGGTGATTTGTATTGTCACAACGCCATAAAGGAATTTCGTGATGTGTAGTTTCAATATGTGGGTAAATGATGATATGGGGAGGAGTAGTCTGGGATGTTATCTGAATACCTGAATTGCCACTCACTTCATGTAAGCCTCAGCATGAATTATTTTCTTTTAAATCCTAGCGGACATTTGCTAGGGAAATTACCACCTACTGGCTTTAGGCAATGCATATCCTTGAGGGCTTGCTGGAGGCATATGCGCTGTAGGACTACTGAGACAGCACTTTTAGATGCTCTCGAGGTTACTGGGTGAAGGCCACTCAACCGCCATCTTTGGACCAGACCAGCCCATTCCGGTTATGCCCTCACCTGAGGTGAACATCAGATGTCGTTAGACCAGAGCGACGGATCCGGAAGCAGAGGACCATATGGCTACGGATTACGAGACAGAAATCTAAGACGGTCTGTGAAAATTCAAAGGGATACCATTCTTATGCTTAGGGGATGGGAAAGGTCAAGTGGAAGTGACATGTATTGTAAGGAGCCCAACTATGAGGGAATATAAGGGGTAGATTTGCAGGGAATGCAGTCTGTTTATTGGCTTGCAATTCTGTAATAAATTGATTCCCGATTTGCCCATTCGTGGTAAGACTCTTTAGTCTTCTTATTTTCTTTTACTTTGATAGACTATTTTACTTTTATAATAGGGACCAGTACTGCTTGTGTTGTAGTGTGAGGCTAAGTCAGCTGTTTACCCGCTACTCATCCCTGTACTCCTACAGAGCGGTAGTCATCACTGGTGCGCAGTGGAGGGACATGACTACAGATTAATTATCCAAAATAAAATACAGTGTTTTCAATGTTAGAAACACTGACAGGCATATTTTTTATTTTGCACAATGGAGCTGGACATGAGCTCATTGGGGGTGTAAAGTCCAGTGCACTATGTGAGCTATGTCCAACAAGGGAACGCCTATATGTCAGTAAGGCTAGTAAGACTGAAATGCTTAAGATCCTCAATGTTTTTGAGAAGGCTATGATGGAAAAGAAAGTGCCAATTACGCTTGGTGGTGTAGTTATGGAGGGGGACAGCAATAGTGAGTTATTCCAGCCATTCTTCCCAGGAAGCAGGTAATGGGGTCTCTCAGAAGTCCTGAGTTTCAGTAAAGTCCTGAACTTTGGTTAGGTCGACAGGCCTTCTTTAGGTCCCAGGGGAGTATCTCTCGGGACAGCTGGAACTGACGCCATCATTCAGTTGGCTCCTGAGGAATGGTCCATGTATGCCAAAATAAAGGATGCATCCTATGGGAGCTCTGCAAAAGCCATAGAACAATATCTCAAGAGCTTTAGAGAGCTCACCAAAAGGGGGAATCAAAGTGTGTCAGCATGCCCTTAAAACTTGTGAGTTACACCATCATCTAGTGGACAATACTATCACAGACCCTAGGGAGCTTGGTGGGGCTTCCGATAAGTATGTTAGTACACACGTACAGAAGAAAGCTCAGGCAAGCACACCCAAAGCAGAGGCATCTGAAAAAAGTAAACATAACAAGGATAAGGACAGAGGTTCGGACCCTTCTTCCAGGGAAGGCCACCAATAAAATGTGAAGAAATCCAAGATCCATGGTCCGTCAGCACCCACAGAAAAGAAGGGTGGGGGTACCCCTAACAAAGGGCACACACATCCTCAGTTCCCAAAGGTTGCTTTCTGTGTGACGAAATGACACATAGGAAAGGAGGTCCAGTCTGCCAGCGTAAACCCAAACGGCCATTGTGACTGCTCGCCTCATAGAAGAGGCCCTAGTCCATGTGGGCATTTTAGCAGATGAAGTCCCACTAGGCCAGGCAGTGGCCAAATGTTCCTTAGATCATCCTAATGGGAACAGTACTAGGTCCTTCAAGGGGAGCCCAGTTCCTGCCAATACTGAGACATTTTGGATCATGTCTTCATAAATGGGGAAAAATCTCTTGCCTTGCATGACAGGGCTGCTACTGTCACAGCTGTCAGGTTACACTGGGTGCAGTAAGGCAGTATATCCCGGGCCCAGACCAACAGGTAGGGGATTGATAGACTTCTCTACTGCCCCCTTGGCAATGGTAAAAGTTGAAGGGGGAAAACCTTCATGCACTGTGATGCAGTCAAAGGCCCCTGTGATCCAGACATAGTTGCAGCATTCACTAGAGAAATAGCTCTGAGAGCAGCAACAGAAGAAACGCTTGATGCCCTAGGCCCCAAGGCTTTTTCTTCTGGAGAGCATGAGAGACTGGTCACATCAGTAGCTCCCAGCCCCTTGAGGTGCCTGCTCCTGTGAGAGACGGCCCAGTGCCAACTGAGGTATCTCTGGATGTACCAAGGAATACAGCGATCTCTTCCCTATGTCCCCTTGTAATTGATTGTAGTATCACTCTTTATCACCCCATACCTCTGTCTTCAAATGCTGGCCAGTCTTTCTCTGTCTGTTCCAGATAACTAGAAAAACCTGCAGCCTCAGCAGCGAACCAGATAGAGACCAGCCCACCAGAGATTCCCCAGGGACACCCCCAATGCTAGGACAGTCCAACCGGCAGTAGAATTAAATGAACTGCTTCATGACATGAAAGTCGGAACCAGCGGGGTGTACAATTTGGTATCCCCTCCCCACGGCAGTAACTCTCACCGGTTTCACAGCCATGGACCCACAATGTGAAGGAAGACATTTCTCTGGTGCTGCTCTTCACTGATAGCGGATTTGCAGAGCAGCTTGCTAACAGCACCTGTCACCTTCTGACTGTGTACATTAACACAAGCTGGAGCTCTGAGAACAGCGGGCGGCAGCACCCACAACTGACAATTGATGGCTGGCCTGCATGGGCTAAACGGGTGGGTTTAGACACCCTTTCATGTGGTTTACTTTTTCGAACACCTGCCAGGCATTGAAGGCAGGACAGGATTGGCATGGGGAACCAGAAGTAAGAGCCAATGGAGAAAAAGTGGGAAAATATTTTGGCTGAAGGAAACAGGAAGGTGTGGGTTGTTCGGTTGAGGTCAGAGGAGGAGGTTGCAGACCAAGAGACCAGATGGAGGAAGGACAGTGTGGAGGAGCGTGGAGGCGATTTCTAGAAAAGGTATTGTACTGTGATGTGAATGTGTGTGTAGGTTCTTTGAGTCAGAGTTGTAGTAGAAGAGTAGGGAGTGGGCAAAGGGGTGATTGAGGGAGTGAAAGGAGTGTGAATGAGAAGACATTAAGGAAGAGTAGTAGTGGGGTTATAGCATAGGGAAGATAACATTCAATGGACAGAAGAAGAACCAGGGAGAGGAGAGGTGGTGGGTGAGAAAAGAAGGGGGGAGAGAAGGAGGACGAAGGAACAGTCAAAGAGAGATTATAGGGAAAGGAACATCATAACACAGAAGAACTAGGGAAGATGAAGACCTGTGTGTCTGGAGGGTCCAACCCTTAAAAATTATACCTTCAGGAAAGTTGTTGGATCAGAACCCTAGATTGCTCCCTGAGGGAGATTAGACAGATAAGGCATTTGCCTTTAGGCCATCACCGAAAGTTAGATAGCTCTTAAATAGTAGGTGTTACCGATCACTAGCACCAATGCAGGATTGAGGGAGGTCTGGGTTAGGGTGGAATTACCCATCAATATGTTAGAGAGAGAGATGGAAGGCCACTAGGCCCATTGGAAATCAAAATAAAGACCTTTGAACCTTGTCTGGAAGTTGATATGCTCTTGAGTTAATCTGTGACACCTATTTTAGCAGTTATCTGATGGGAAGAGGGAGAATCCAGGGTATCACTATATATTTTGCCCACCAAAAATATTGCTGTATATATTGTTGTCTGGAACGCCATAGGCAATATTTTTTGGGGGGATCGTTTTTGGGAGCTGGGGTTGTGGGGGTGCCCCCTGCACATTTAAAAATAGTGCAGGGGTTTCCCCCGCAGGTTCCATGCCTTAATATTGCTGCAAAAATATGGTGATATTTTTGTATGCCGATATTTTTACGGGGATATTAACACATGGAACCGAATCCAGACCATAGTTGAGAAGAATCGAGTGCTCTGGCTTTGGGCCATATTGCCACAGAGACTTCACATGGGCAGGCCCCTCTGAACATGAATCGCAAAACATCAGATGGCGTCAGTATATTTTCCTCACCTTAAGGAAGAGTCAGACCATTGGAAGGATGAGGCTCAACCTTTTCGTTTTAGGGGAGGGGGCCTTGTGACCGATTGCCATCATGGCTATGAGGGTTTAAAAGCCTTTGCTTCTTTTATTCTTATTAACATAAATGATGCAGCTAATTCTGTTTCTGAAAGGGGGATCTGCTAATCAGACCCCCTTTCATAAATGTTCCATGCCGAAAGTATAGTGCAATTATGTGCCCTTGCTCAGATAGCCTACAGACACCCCTGGCCATAGCACTGCAGACTTACAGGGCAGGTCCAAAGATCACATATGCATTGCTGACAGCTGCTGGAATACAAAGTGACACCAGCCAGAGGTGGCTTTTTAATCTTCTGTACCTCTGTTTCTAAACGTAATACATGTATGCCTTAGTCAATCTGGTGGCCCACACATCTTTAAATATAAGCCATAACCAGCTATGGCATGGTGACTACTAAGAGCATGACATTACACAGCTACAGCAATTTGATATCACAAAAATATGCAGGGCCCAACTAGTAGAGAACTAATGTGTATTGGCATATGGACAGTCTCCACAACAGCCATGCGGAACAATGGCCAGGATGCTGCCTCATTGATCCCCCAGAGGAAAGCCAACCCCTTCCTAGGGCAATGGACAGAACCTCCCCCAGGAGGTCTCCTTGGAACTGGAGCAAGGACCTCTCTCACACCAGGGTCCTAGCCAGTGGCGCCCTTTGAAGTCAGCACGCATGGTAAGGGGACAGGGCTAGAGAAGCCATAAGGGAAGGCAGGCTGAAGGACAGGTTTCACCATCTTGGTTTCAGTTAGGGCTCTCTACAACTTCCTGTGCCCCCATTTCGTACAGGCAAGGCACTCTGGGTGTGGTGTCAGTAGACAAAGGGCACATGTTACACCAGCCTGGATTGGACCCATTACAACAGGCTTGCTTTGAACCAATCCCCTGTGACAATTTGCCTTCAAAGGAGAGGAAATCCTATCCTCCATCTAGGCATAAATTAGTTTTGCAAAATTGATTAGCCAAACTTGCTAAGAAAAACACAATTGATTAGCAATCCAACCTAAATGATTAGCATTTTTTATATCTTTATTTTTAAAGGGATGAGCAGCATGGTAATTGCCTAAATAAGGCACAGTTGCAACTAACAAAATGTTTTACAGAAGTAATCTCTGGGCCTTTTTAACCATGCAGCGCAGGCACAATTCATTTATCACAGGCTATTCAAACAACATTTAGGCTGCCTCATGCCTGCAGGTTGTTATCTGAGCGGGACAACTTCTAGCAAATAGCTGGGAATAATGTATCTCCAGCCAATCATCGGGCAAGAGAAATATTATTCCCAGACATCTTATAGCACACATCCCCACACTGAGAACACAGACTGCAAGCATATGTTCTTTGTAACGTGGGACGGCAGCAAATCACTGCAGTCCAGCGGAGGCGTCAGGGCCTTTCGACTAGTTGAAAGGTGCCAAAGTCTGGGAGGGTCCACCAGCAACTGTCCCCATGTCGGTTGTCAGGAATCTTATGACATTGCAACATACTTATTATATACTTATATACTTCTTATATTCCATACTTTAACAGGGTAATTATGGAATAAATGTGCGCTGAAAAAGGGAGCGCAAGGGTGAAAATGGCAGCGCACGCGTGCTAAAGTCACGCACGCAGCCATTTATCGATTCATGGAATGCGCTGCGCTTGTAAAACCTGGGATGTGCGCCAAATCTGCGGGTGGCGCACGCGGGCGCACACGTCACTAAACGGCGTGCGTGACACGCACAGGGAAAGCGCACATCGTGTAGCGCACACAAGAAAAGTGGGCGTAACACGGGGCGTAACACATGGAATGGGGAACAACGCGTGAAAATGTGGGCGTTACGGGGGAAGTACAGGAGGTAAATGCTTGCAACGCCCACACGTGCGCTAACAACACGCATTCATGGAATCGAACAGGGGAAAGCCGTGCGCCAAAAAAGACGCGCTAATCCAGAAACACGTACGCCAGCAGGAAGCAGGCGTAAGCGGCCCCGCACAGCATAAAAGTGCGCGCAAACAACAAATAAGCTCAGACGCTACGATGAATATACCGTTCCTCGCAGCAGTGGTCGTGGGACACCGCAGGAGGAGGAGGATAGCCAGGCCCCACATTTTCTTACCCAGGACCAGACTTTTTGGGATGCCTGATGACCAGGTGTATGGTGTCACGACCCTCGCCCAAAAACCCCTCTGGCAAACCCATTGGCCAGGTGGAGTCAGGACTCGGGCCTCTAGAGCCTGGCATCCTCTTCAAAAGCCCTCATGGGGCCAGTCCTGGCGCCTATGGCGCAAGGCTCATACACCATGAAAAACAATGTGTTTGGGAACTACTTTATTGTATTGTCAGCCAACATGGAGGCATCCTTATAGCTTGGTTCCTAAGAACCAAGATATGTGGTCTAGTGTTTTGGGTGTGGTAGCCTAGGGACTACTTTACCTGGACTATTTTGTTGGGGCTATTTAAACCACACCCGAGCAAGACAACACGCTTCGCGTTACTTTGCAGCTTGCAACGTGACGCTCACCGTGTCCAGCTATTCCCTCGAACCTCGGAGAAGCAGAACCTGCAAGGAGACAAAAGGAACATCATTAGCAGCAGCATCTTACCTGCAGTCTTCATCTTTGAACACTTGCAGCTACTGAGAACAGCTTCTTCGAATCTGCACGCCTCCCGCACAGAACGACCTGAAAGAGGAAGATAGAGGCAATATTAAAGAAAGCAGTAGAGACATTTACAAATTACGAACTGCTCAAAAGGCTTACCTGGCTGGTCGCCTCTCGGCTGGCACCACTCCGGACATTCCACTCGCGCTGAAGAACACTGAAACCTACAAGGAAGGAAAACACAGGTTAGCAAAGGCAAGACTTCGCAGCGCTGTGCATAGCGCTTACTTACCACATCATAGCGCTCTTAATGTGCCATCATTTACCAGCGGGGCTCTGTCAGGTTTCCTTCCCCTATTCAGGCTATTTTCCCTTATTCAAGTTTCCTTCTCATTATTTCTCTTTATTATCCTTTTTTAGATTAGCCTTATTTGGGTGGGAAGTTTTCTATTGTAGTTGGTTTGGCCTTAACTTGCTGATTCAGAATCCTGGTTCTGACCCAAGGCAAAATGGAGTCTCACAGTGACAGCTCTGATTGGTTAGAAGACACTGCAGAACAACAATGAACATTCTAAACTGTCACTCTGTGCCTTTCATCATCTAAACCCCAGCTGAGAGGATGTGTTTAGTGGCTGCTCCTGCTTTAGACTTGGGCCTGGTGGATTTTATCCTTCAGGTGTTAGCAGTTGAGCGCTACTTTCTTGGGGGTTCTTGGAGAAGCTATCAGTTGTCAGGAATTCGTTTTTGAAGACAGGAAACTCTGAAGATCCTTATGAATTCGCTCTGGAGATAAGTGACTTTGTTTGTACTGCAGCTCTGTTCATTTTAATGACATTTCCTTGAAAATTCGTAAAAGGTTATCTTTGTACTTGTACTATTGAATTTCCTGAGTGCGCTTGAACGCTATTTGAAAATACGCGTACTACTTGTGATCTGAAATTATCGTTGGACCTTTGCGCATGCGAGTGTATTCAACTGCGTGTGTTCGTCGCGTGAGAACTCAAGAGCGCGTTTGTTTTCCAGCGCGGGTGTTCCTAGCGTGAGATTCATTTGTCGCGCGAGAACTTTAAAGCGCGTGTGTTTCCAGCGCGTGAGTTTCCGGACGCGAAAATCTAATTGCCGCGTGAGAACTTTATAGCTCGTGTGATTTCAAGCGCTTGTCTTTTTAAACGCGTGTATTCGATCGCGAGTGAACTCATTGCGCGTGGATTATAAGGCGCGTGTGAATAGGCGCGGAAGTTCATCAACACGGATATTTTTTTAGCGCGTGTGTTTTTTCTGCGCGTGTTCTCGTTTGCGCGTGAATTCTACTTTACGTGTTTAGGTTTGCGCGTGTGTTTTCTGCTCGTGGATTTTGCTTTCCGTGCGCGTGTTCTTCAACGCAGGAAGTTTTCAACGTGAACTTCATCTGTATGGAAATAACCCGCGTGTGAGTTTAACACGTGTTTCTTCAAGAATTCACAAACTCAATGAAATTGTAAATAGTTTGAAAGAAAAGGAAAGAATAAATAAAGACAATTTAACTGGACATCTAGTGCATTTTGGAAAAGAGACAATGAACTAAACTTTCCAGATTTGCCCAAAGTAAGAAGTTGCTGTGAATTTCAAGAGTCTCAAGTAAGAGAGATTTTCAGCTTCTTTACAAGCTTCTCTAAGAAATTTCAAGAGAAGAGCCAGGTATGATTCTTAATTATTAGTTAAGGATTTAAAGTCTTTCCCATTCCTAAGGTTAAGTAAGTAAATAAAGGAATTGTATCTGCTTTTCTTATATCCTCTGCAGGTTCAGCTCTGGTTAGCCTTGACGCAGTCTGCCTGGTGTTGTTTTGTTATCCACTTCCCCCTTTCCCTTTGGGGTGTAGTTTACAGAGCTGAATTGAAATCTAGTTCTGGGAATTACATTTCAGGGGGATCTTTGGGGGTTCAGCAGCTTCCGCGGACACAGGACCTCTCAGCCTGACACACTCAACCAAGCCAGTTGGCCGCGCTGAAGCTACGCATACCTAAGGGAGAAAAATGAGACATTTTAAACAAAGAAAGGCATGCAGGATAGCAACAAAACTAAAGAACAGCAATAAGACCTACCTGAACAATATCAAACGGGCAAGCGTCAGTGAAGTAACTGGACCGTACTCGCCCATGAAAGACAAGGCGCCCCTGCAAAGAAGGCAGGACAGAGAGCACGCCTAATTCTACCACAAGGCAGAACCTTCCCCGCAGACCACATCAGGGCAAAGCTGAGAAGCATACCAGCAAGTAACCTGGCTGGGTGGCACCCCTATGGATACCAGGTGAGCGTAACAGAACGCGAAGCCTACCATAACAAATCCACCTGGGCGCCATGGAGATATCAGAAATGGGCCAATTGGCCCAATTACTAGGAGAGCTTTGTGCTGAAGTTCATTCTGCCCGACAAGAGACGAATGCCCTCCAGAGAGACCTAATAGTGACCAAAGAACGCACTGATTAGATTAGCAGGCAATACTTGCAATCACAGGCAGGACAGCCGCCTCTACCTGGAAGCAATCCAACGATGCAAAACCCCGCCATACCACCCACTCCGGTACAGATCACGTTACCTGGAACAGTGCCCCTGGCACCATAGGAAAGGTTCTCAGGCGACCCACGGAAGTATGCAGCATTCATCAATCAGTGCCGCCTTCATTTTCTTTGTAGGCCTGGAGCATTTCCAAACGACCAAGCTCAGGTAGCTTTTGTCTTATCATACCTGAGTGGTAGTGCAGCAGATTGGTCGGTGCTGTTGGTAACCCATGACGATCCTCTATTACATGACTTTGGGGGGTTCCAGAGAGAAATGGAAAAACATTTTGCTCGCCATACCCAGGAACAAGCAGTAGACAATGAACTCTTGTCTCTCTGACAGGGGAATCAGGACTTGTTAACGTACTTGTTGCCGAAGCTAGGAGGCCAGAAAACAAAAGAACCACATTATTCCATCGAGGCTTACGAGGCGAATTAAAGGACGTCTTAGCCCTGGTGGTTGACCCACCCAGAGACAGTGCAGAATTCATAAATCTGGTCATGCAGCTAGACCACCGGTTGCAGGACCGAAATGCAGACCGGTCTAAGACGGACCCTCAGAACATGTATGTTCGACAAGGGAAAACACACCCATGTACCTGAAAATGCTGTAGAACCCATGCAGATTGGAGGGATACGGCCTCCATTAACAAAAGAAGAGCAGGACAAAAGAAGACAACAACAGCTTTGTTTGTATTGTGTGAAACCAGGACATTTCCTGAAGGACTGTCCAGTAAAACCCCCAAGAAGAACAGTCGGGCCACAGAGAAGGATGAAGCTAAGGAATCGGAAAACTAACAAGCTCGACAAACGTAGAGGTCAGTTTGTCGAGTGAGAAGAAAGAGTTGCTGACCTTGCACTTTGCAATACCAGTGATCTTAATTAACCACGAACAGTCGTCAAGAATGCATGCCGTTGAAGCATACATCGATAGCGGAGCAGTTGGAAATTATATTGATTAAGAACTAGCAGCAGTGATGGGGCTTCCTTTGTGTTCCAAGCCAACTATGGACAAGGTAACCACCGTGGATGGGACAGAAATCGCTTGCGGACCAGTAACCCAGTGCACAGCCAGGATAACCTTGCTGTGCCAGGATGGACATCGGGAGTCTATTTCATTCGATCTCATCAAGACACCTCAGTTCAGACTAATACTAGGGATGCCATGGTTGGTTGCTCACAACCCTTTGATAGACTGGCGGGCACGAAAATGAACCTTCCCCGGTGACTGCTCAACTGCCTGCTATTACCAAGAGGAGAAACCCGACGTCTGTATCCCCATGACTCCCGGAGCGACAGTATCAACCCTGGGTTTATTTCTTGTCAAATACCAGAATGTATGTTCCATACTATTCGATGTAATTCACTGTGCACTTTAATGATCATGGTTTCTGTTTTTGAAAGTACCATTTTTTTTAAATGCTCCTTTGGGAGATCATGTCTATTTGTTAAACAATAACTGTACAATTAATAAATAGCCACTAAGCTATCACAGTAATTTTCTCTATATATTGTCTTTTGCTCCAAGGCAGCAACACTCGAGGCTCCGGGGTAGCCTGAGATATCAAATTAATTAGATATCCAGAGTATTTGGGTTCAACATTTATTGTTTCATAGGTGTACTAGTCTTAAGCCTTTTGTTCGTAGAGCACCACACGGAAAAAACAGTGTGTGCAACAAGATAAATATTTTTGATGGGATAAGGTCAGTTCCTTGTTTGTATAACAGCATTTTCGATGCCCTTAACCTGACCTTCCCAATACATAGGGCTTTCCTTCCAGTTTACTTGTTCAAGATACAGTTCTTACTGTTCTAGGGTATGTGTTGTATTTTATAGAATTATTTATTTGTCATTTACATTTGCACCTTTAGAGGTCAGACCTAGGATTGGTCTCTTGATAAACTCCCACCAGCGGATCCTCCAAGTCACCAGGAGGACCTGACCTCTGGCATTGGTTTGGAACCACACATGCCCTGGGCTCCAAACCCTAGGACTTGACATTTGGTCCTTTGGCCGTGGCCACTAATACATCAGACTCTGGTGGGGGTCGCATTTGGTTGCTTTGCCCTATCACTCACAACCAGGACGTGTTGGGATTTTGCTTTTTGCTGTTTTCTTTTTTTCACTTTGTCTTTTTAACTCCTTATATAGACTGTGGATTCAGTTACACATTGTGTGGATGGTTTTTTGTTTGAAAATGTTTATTTCTTGTCAAATACCAGAATGTATGTTCCATACTATTCGATGTAATTCACTGTGCACTTTAATGATCATGGTTTCTGTTTTTGAAAGTACCATTTTTTGTAAATGCTCCTTTGGGAGATCATGTCTATTTGTTAAACAATAACTGTACAATTAATAAATAGCCACTAAGCTATCACAGTAATTTTCTCTATATATTGTCTTTTGCTCCAAGGCAGCAACACTCGAGGCTCCGGGGTAGCCTGAGATATCAAATTAATTAGATATCCAGAGTATTTGGGTTCAACATTTATTGTTTCATAGGCGTACTAGTCTTAAGCCTTTTGTTCGTAGAGCACCACACAGAAAAAACAGTGTGTGCAACAAGATAAATATTTTTGATGGGATAAGGTCAGTTCCTTGTTTGTATAACAGCATTTTCGATGCCCTTAACCTGACCTTCCCAATACATAGGGCTTTCCTCCAGTTTACTTGTTCAAGATACAGTTCTTACTGTTCTAGGGTATGTGTTGTATTTTATAGAATTATCTATTTGTCATTTACATTTGCACCTTTAGAGGTCAGACCTAGGATTGGTCTCTTGATAAACTCCCACCAGCTGATCTTCCAAGTCACCAGGAGGACCTGACCTCTGGCATTGGTTTGGAACCACACATGCCCTGGGCTCCAAACCCTAGGACTTGACATTTGGTCCTTTGGCCGTGGCCACTAATACATCAGACTCTGGTGGGGGTCGCATTTGGTTGCTTTGCCCTATCACACACAACCAGGACGTGTTGGGATTTTGCTTTTTGCTGTTTTCTTTTTTTCACTTTGTCTTTTTAACTCCTTATATAGACTGTGGATTCAGTTACACATTGTGTGGATGGTTTTTTGTTTGAAAATGTTTATTTCTTGTCAAATACCAGAATGTATGTTCCATACTATTCGATGTAATTCACTGTGCACTTTAATGATCATGGTTTCTGTTTTTGAAAGTACCATTTTTTGTAAATGCTCCTTTGGGAGATCATGTCTATTTGTTAAACAATAACTGTACAATTAATAAATAGCCACTAAGCCATCACAGTAATTTTCTCTATATATTGTCTTTTGCTCCAAGGCAGCAACACTCGAGGCTCCGGGGTAGCCTGAGATATCAAATTAATTAGATATCCAGAGTATTTGGGTTCAACATTTATATTTTCATAGGCGTACTAGTCTTAAGCCTTTTGTTCGTAGAGCACCAAACGGAAAAAAACAGTGTGTGCAACAAGATAAATATTTTTGATGGGATAAGGTCAGTTCCTTGTTTGTATAACAGCATTTTCGATGCCTTTAACCTGACCTTCCCAATACATAGGGCTTTCCCTCCAGTTTACTTGAGTTAATCTGTGACACCTATTTTAGCAGTTATCTGATGGGAAGAGGGAGAATCCAGGGTATCACTATATATTATGCCCACCAAAAATATTGCTGTATATATTGTTGTCTGGAACGCCATAGGCGATATTTTTTGGTGGGATCGTTTTTGGGAGCTGGGTTTGCGGGGGTGCCCCCCGCACATTTAAAAATAGTGCAGGGGTTTCCCCCGCAGGTTCCATGCCTTAATATTGCTGCAAAAATATGGTGATATTTTTGTATGCCGATATTTTTACAGGGATATTAACACATGGAACCGAATCCAGACCATAGTTGAGAAGAATCGAGTGCTCTGGCTTTGGGCCATATTGCCACAGAGACTTCACATGGGCAGGCCCCTCTGAACATGAATCGCAAAACATCAGATGTCATCAGTATATTTTCCTCACCTTAAGGAAGAGTCAGACCATTGGAAGGATGAGGCTCAACCTTTTCGTTTTAGGGGAGGGGGCCTTGTGACCGATTGCCATCATGGCTATGAGGGTTTAAAAGCCTTTGCTTCTTTTATTCTTATTAACATAAATGATGCAGCTAATTCTGTTTCTGAAAGGGAGATCTGCTAATCAGACCCCCTTTCATAAATGTTCCATGCCGAAAGTATAGTGCAATTATGTGCCCTTGCTCAGATAGCCTGCAGACACCCCTGGCCATAGCACTGCAGACTTACAGGGCAGGTCCAAAGATCACATGTGCATTGCTGACAGCTGCTGGAATACAAAGTGACACCAGCCAGAGGTGGCTTTTTAATCTTCTGTACCTCTGTTTCTAAACGTAATACATGTATGCCTTAGTCAATCTGGTGGCCCACACATCTTTAAATATAAGCCATAACCAGCTATGGGATGGTGACTACTAAGAGCATGACATAACACAGCTACAGCAATTTGATATCACAAAAATATGCAGGGCCCAATTAGTAGAGAACTAATGTGTATTGGCATATGGACAGTCTCCACAACAGCCATGCGGAACAATGGCCAGGATGCTGCCTCATTGATCCCCCAGAGGAAAGCCAACCCCTTCCTAGGGCAATGGACAGAACCTCCCCCAGGAGGTCTCCTTGGAACTGGAGCAAGGACCTCTCTCACACCAGGGTCCTAACCAGTGGCGCCCTTTGAAGTCAGCACGCATGGTAAGGGGACAGGGCTAGAGAAGCCAGAAGGGAAGGCAGGCTGAAGGACAGGTTTCACCATCTTGGTTTCATTTTGGGCTCTCTACAACTTCCTGTGCCCCCATTTCGTACAGGCAAGGCACTCTGGGTGTGGTGTCAGTAGACAAAGGGCACATGTTACACCAGCCTGGATTGGACCCATTACAACAGGCTTGCTTTGAACCAATCCCCTGTGACAATTTGCCTTCAAAGGAGAGGAAATCCTATCCTCCTTCTAGGCATAAATTAGTTTTGCAAAATTGATTAGCCAAACTTGCTAAGAAAAACACAATTGATTAGCAATCCAACCTAAATGATTAGCATTTTTTATATCTTTATTTTTAAAGGGATGAGCATCATGGTAATTGCCTAAATAAGGCGCAGTTGCAACTAACAAAATGTTTTACAGAATTAATCTCTGGGCCTTTTTAACCATGCAGCGCAGGCACAATTCATTTATCACAGGCTATTCAAACAACATTTAGGCTGCCTCATGCCTGCAGGTTGTTATCTGAGCGGGACAACTTCTAGCAAATAGCTGGGAATAATGTATCTCCAGCCAATCATCGGGCAAGAGAAATATTATTCCCAGACATCTTATAGCACACATCCCCACACTGAGAACACAGCCTGCAAGCATATGTTCTTTGTAACGTGGGACGGCAGCAAAGCACTGCAGTCCACCGGAGGCGTCAGGGCCTTTCGACTAGTTGAAAGGTGCCAAAGTCTGGGAGGGTCCACCAGCAACTGTCCCCATGTCGGTTGTCAGGAATCTTATGACATTGCAACATACTTATTATATACTTATATACTTCTTATATTCCATACTTTAACAGGGTAATTCATGGAACAAATGTGCGCTGAAAAAGGGAGCGCAAGGGTGAAAATGGCAGCGCACGCGTGCTAAAGTCACGCACGCAGCCATTTATCGATTCATGGAATGCGCTGCGCTTGTAAAACCTGGGATGTGCGCCAAATCTGCGGGTGGCGCACGCGGGCGCACACGTCACTAAACGGCGTGCGTGACACGCACAGGGAAAGCGCACATCGTGTAGCGCACACAAGAAAAGTGGGCGTAACACGGGGCGTAACACATGGAATGGGGAACAACGCGTGAAAATGTGGGCGTTACGGGGGAAGTACAGGAGGTAAATGCTCGCAACGCCCACACGTGCGCTAACAACATGCATTCATGGAATCGAACAGGGGAAAGCCGTGCGCCAAAAAAGAAGCGCTAATCCAGAAACACGTACGCCAGCAGGAAGCAGGCGTAAGCGGCCCCGCACAGCATAAAAGTGCGCGCAAACAACAAATAAGCTCAGACGCTACGATGAATATACCGTTCCTCGCAGCAGTGGTCGTGGGACACCGCAGGAGGAGGAGGATAGCCAGGCCCCACATTTTCTTACCCAGGACCAGACTTTTTGGGATGCCTGATGACCAGGTGTATGGTGTCACGACCCTCGCCCAAAAACCCCTCTGGCAAACCCATTGGCCAGGTGGAGTCAGGACTCGGGCCTCTAGAGCCTGGCATCCTCTTCAAAAGCCCTCATGGGGCCAGTCCTGGCGCCTATGGCGCAAGGCTCATACACCATGAAAAACAATGTGTTTGGGAACTACTTTATTGTATTGTCAGTCAACATGGAGGCATCCATATAGCTTGGTTCTTAAGAACCAAGCTATGCGGTCTAGTGTTTTGGGTGTGGTAGCCTAGGGACTACTTTACCTGGACTATTTTGTTGGGGCTATTTAAACCACACCCGAGCAAGACAACACGCTTCGCGTTACTTTGCAGCTTGCAACGTGACGCTCACCGTGTCCAGCTATTCCCTCGAACCTCGGAGAAGCAGAACCTGCAAGGAGACAAAAGGAACATCATTAGCAGCAGTATCTTACCTGCAGTCCTCATCTTTAAACACTTGCAGCTACTGAGAACAGCTTCTTCGAATCTGCACGCCTCCCGCACAGAACGACCTGAAAGAGGAAGATAGAGGCAACATTAAAGAAAGCAGTAGAGACATTTACAAATTACGAACTGCTCAAAAGGGTTACCTGGCTGGTCGCCTCTCGGCTGGCACCACTCCGGACATTCCAGTCACGCTGAAGAACACCGCGACCTACAAGGAAGGAAAACACAGGTTAGCAAAGGCAAGACTTCGCAGCGCTGTGCATAGCGCTTACTTACCACATCATAGCGCTCTTAATGTGCCATCATTTACCAGCGGGGCTCAACCAAGCCAGTTGGCCGCGCTGAAGCTACGCATACCTAAGGGAGAAAAATGAGACATTTTAAACAAAGAAAGGCATGCAGGATAGCAAGAAAACTAAAGAACAGCAATAAGACCTACCTGAACAATATCAAACGGGCCAGCGTCAGTGAAGTAACTGGACCGTACTCACCCATGAAAGACAAGGCGCCCCTGCAAAGAAGGCAGGACGGAGAGCACGCCTAATTCTACCACAAGGCAGAACCTTCCCCGCAGACCACATCAGGGCAAAGCTGAGAAGCATACCAGCGAGTAACCTGGCTGGGTGGCGCCCCTATGGATACCAGGTGAGCGTAACAGAACGCAAAGCCTACCATAACAAATCCACCTGGGTGCCATGGAGACATCAGAAATGGGCCAATTGGCCCAATTACTAGGAGAGCTTCGTACTGAAGTTCATTCTGCCCGACAAGAGAAGAATGCCCTCCAGAGAGACCTAATAGTGACCAAAGAACGCACTGATTAGATTAGCAGGCAATACTTGCAATCACAGGCAGGACAGCCGCCTCTACCTGGAAGCAATCCAACGATGCAAAACCCCGCCATACCACCCACTCCGGTACAGATCACGTTACCTGGAACAGTGCCCCTGGCACCATAAGAAAGGTTCTCAGGTGACCCACGGAAGTATGCAGCATTCATCAATCAGTGCCGCCTTCATTTTCTTTGTAGGCCTGGAGCATTTCCAAACGACCAAGCTCAGGTAGCTTTTGTCTTATCATACCTCAGTGGTAGTGCAGCAGATAGGTCGGTGCTGTTGGTAACCCATGACGATCCTCTGTTAGATGACTTTGGGGGGTTCCAAGGAGAAATGGAAAAACATTTTGCTCGCCATACCCAGGAACAAGCAGTAGACAATGAACTCTTGTCTCTCTGACAGGGGAATCAGGACTTGTTAACGTACTTGTTGCCGAAGCTAGGTGGCCAGAAAACAAAAGAACCACATTATTCCATCGAGGCTTACGAGGAGAATTAAAGGACGTCTTAGCCCAGGTGGTTGATCCACCCAGAGACAGTGCAGAATTCATAAATCTGGTCATGCAGCTAGACCACCGGTTGCAGGACCGAAAGGCAGACCGGTCTAAGATGGACCCTCAGACCGTGTATATTCGACAAGGGAAAACACACCCATGTACCTGAAAATGCTGTAGAACCCATGCAGATTGGAGGGATACGGCCTCCATTAACAAAACAAGAGCAGGACAAAAGAAGACAACAACAGCTTTGTTTGTATTGTGTGAAACCAGGACATTTCCTGAAGGACTGTCCAGTAAAACCCCCAAGAAGAACAGTCGGGCCACAGAGAAGGATGAAGCTAAGGAATCGGAAAACTACCAAGCTCGACAAACGTAGAGGTCAGTTTGTCGAGTGAGAAGAAAGAGTTGCTGACCTTGCACTTTGCAATACCAGTGATCTTAATTAACCACGAACAGTCGTCAAGAATGCATGCCGTTGAAGCATACATCGATAGCGGACAGTTGGAAATTATATTGATTAAGAACTGGCAGCAGTGATGGGGCTTCCTTTGTGTTCCAAGCCAACTATGGACAAGGTAACCACCGTGGATGGGACAGAAATCGCTTCCGGACCAGTAACCCAGTGCACAGCCAGGGTAACCTTGCTGTGCCAGGATGGACATCGGGAGTCTATTTCATTCGATCTCATCAAGGCACCTCAGTTCAGACTAATACTTGGGATGCCATGGTTGGTTGCTCACAACCCTTTGATAGACTGGCGGGCACGAAAATGAACCTTCCCCGGTGACTGCTCAACTGCCTGCTATTACCAAGAGGAGAAACCCGACGTCTGTATCCCCATGACTCCCGGAGCGACAGTATCAACCCTGGGAGCAACTAATACCTCGCCAAGTAAATACCATGATTTCCAGGATGTTTTCCAAAAGGACCAAGCCAATACATTGCCGCCGCACAGGACCTATGACTGTCAGATCGACCTTGTTCCAGGTGCACAAATCCCTTGCGGCAGGATCTACGCTCTCACAGAACCAGAAAACCTTCATTTGAAATCCTATTTAGACCAGTACCTTGCAAACAGATGTATCCGTCTTTCGAAATCCCCCGCAGCCAGTCCTTTGTTCTTCGTACCGAAAAAGGAAGGAGACTTGAGAACCTGTATTGACTACCGCGCATTGAACCAGATCACCGTGAAGAACCGCTACCCCTTGCCACTTATCCCTGAGATGCTAGACCAAGTTAAAGATGCCCAGATTTATACCAAATTGGACCTTCGAGGAGCGTACCACCGGTCCGAGTCAGAAAAGGAGATGAATGGAAAACCGCCTTCTGTACTAAGTACGGCTTGTTTGAATATCAAGTCATGCCCTTCGGGTTATGCAACACTCCTGCGGCATTCCAGTGTTTCATGAATGACGTCTTAAGGGTGTTAATTGATGTGGGCGCCTTAGTCTACATAGACGACATCTTAGTATACTCAGCCTCGGAACAAGATCATGTCAGGCACGTTCGTTCAGTCCTCACCAAGGTCCGTCAACATCGCTTGTTTGCAAAGCTTGAAAAATGCTTTTTTCACATCACCGAAGTAGAATTTCTTGGTTTTATCCTTACTCCAGGAGGCATCAGAATGGACGTGCACAAGGTAGATGCCATTCTGAAATGGCCTTCACCGACGTCTCTGAAAGGGGTACAAAGCATGCTGGGCTTTGCAAACTTTTACCGCTGGTTCATCCCAGACTTCTCTCAGGTTGTGCACCCAATCACAGTACTATTACGAAAAAACAATAAAAAGTTTGCTTGGACCGAAGAAGCAGAAGAAGCCTTTCAGGAACTTAAACAAAGGTTTACCTCCGCTCCAATCCTGCGACATCCTCGTCCACACCTCCCTTATGTTGTTGAAACTGATGTGTCCAGTCTCGCAATGGGGCTGTCCTTTCACAGAGAGACCCGGAAATCGGCCAGCTACATCCTGTGGCCTTCTGGTCGAAAAAGTTCTCACCTCCAGAGATTAATTATGCCATCACGGACAAGGAACTCCTGGCGATCAAATCCGCCTTTAAAGCCTGGAGGCACTACCTTCTGGGGGCCAGACACACCATTACAGTCATCAAAGACCACCGAAACCTGCAATATCTCAAAAGAGCCAAGGCCCAGTCCTCGCGCCAATTACAGTGGGCCCTTTTCTTCGCTGAATATGATTATGTAATCACATTTCGACCAGGAGTCAGAAACGGAAAGGCGGATGCCTTATCTCACATGGGCATAGATGAAATAGTATATACAACTCCAGACCCACTACCTATTATACCTGAAGACAAACTCTTGGGTATCACGACAGCCTTAACACAAGCAGAACAACGAAAAGAAATCCAACGGACAATGAATCCTGATGCCTACCTCGCATGGCAAACTCAAAGAGAACAATATACCATCAAGGACCATCTACTCTTTTTTAGGGATCACCTATATGTACCCAAGAAGGAATTACAACAGCATATTATTTCAAACTATCACGACTTACTGATCAAAGGGCATCCTGGGATCGCCAAAACCCTAGCTAAGGTGAAAGAGAACTTTTGGTGGCCTACCTGGCGTAAGGACATCATTCAGTATATTCAGTCCTGCGGTGTCTGCGCACAAAATAAATCACAGAAACAAAAGCCTTCTGGTCTCCTACAACCATTGGACACTGCTCTAGTTCCATGGCACACTCTTTCCCTTGACTTCATCACTGGTCTACCTCCAAGCCAAGGGTTCAACACCATCCTTGTAGTTGTGGACTTATTCTCAAAGATGGCCCATTTTATTCCTCTCAAAGGCCTCCTAGAAGCAGCCACTTTAGCAAAAGTGTTCCTGGAGGGCGTGGTTAAGCTACATGGCTTCCCTTCGGTTCTGGTCTCTGATCGAGGCAGCCAGTTTGTTTCAAACTTCTGGAAAAAATGTTGTGCAATGGCGCAGATCGACGTTCGGCTATCTACCAGTCACCATCCCCAAACAGACGGCCAAACCGAGAGAACCAATCAGACACTCAAGCAATATTTACGGTGCATGCTGCACCACGAACAAAGGAATTGGAAAGACCTACTATGGATAGCTGAATATGCATCTAACAATTCTTTGCATTCAAGCACGGGACAAACGCCCTTCTATACCCTTTATGGCAGACATCCATGTACCTGCGAACTAGACCTTCCAGCCAGCTTGGAAATGGCAGCGGTAAAGACTCTACACACAACCATTACTCAGGCTTTCAAAAGCGCAAAGGAACACCTTATTCATGCCAAGGAAAAACAAAAGAGATTCGCCGACCAACACCGGAAAAAGGCCCCTGATTATCAAGTAGGAGACAAAGTTTGGTTAGCCGCTAAATTCATACCCATCAAGGGAACCCGGACCTTTCATCCCAGATTCTTAGGACCCTATACCACTAAGGCAATTATCAACCCAGCAGCCGTGAAACTGGATTTACCACCTAATCTACACATCCACCCGGTATTCCATGTGTTCCTCCTGAAACCAATGCAACCCGGCACACGGATTGGGACACTACCTAAGCGCATACTTGTTGACGGAGAACCAGAATTCGAACTGAAGGATATCTTGGACTCTAAATACTCTAGGACCAAGCTATATTATCTCGTCGATTGGAAAGGATTTGGACCACAAGATAGATCCTGGGAGCCCAGTGAGAATATCCACGCACCAAGTCTAATAAGGAAATTCCATCGGAACTTCCCAACCAAACCTGAGCCAGACAGAAGGAACACCATGGGAGGGGCCTTAGGAGGGAGTGCTGTCATGACCCTCGCCCAAAACCCCCTCTGGCAGACCCATTGGCCAGGTGGAGTCAGGACTCTGCCCTCTAGAGCCTGGCATCCTCTTCAAAAGCCCTCATGGGGCCAGTCCTGGCGCCTATGGCACCAGGCTCATTCACCATGAAAAACAATGTGTTTGGGAACTACTTTATTGTATTGTCAGCCAACATGGAGGCATCCACATAGCTTGGTTCCTAAGAACCAAGCTATGCGGTCTAGTGTTTTGGGTGTGGTAGCCTAGGGACTACTTTACCTGGACTATTTTGTTGGGGCTATTTAAACCACACCCGAGCAAGACAACACATTTTGCGTTACTTTGCAGCTTGCAACGTGACGCTCACCATGTCCAGCTATTCCCTTGAACCTCGGAGAAGCAGAACCTGCAAGGAGACAAAAGGAACATCATTAGCAGCAGCATCTTACCTGCAGTCTTCATTTTTAAACACTCTCAGCTACTGAGAACAGCTTCCTCGAATATGCACGCGTCCCGGACAGAACCACCTGAAAGAGGAAGATAGTGGCAACATTAAAAAAAGCAGTAGAGACATTTACAAATTACGAACTGCTTAAAAGGCTTACCTTCCGGACATTCCACTCGCGCTGAAGAACACTGCGACCTACAAGGAAGGAGAACACAGGTTAGCAAAGGCAAGACTTCGCAGCGCTGTGCATAGTGCTTACTTACCGCATCATAGCGCTCTTAATGCGCCATCATTTACCAGCGGGGCTCAACCAAGCCAGTTCGCCCCGCTGAAGCTCTGCATACCTAACGGAGAAAAAAGAGACATTTTAAACAAAGAAAGGCATGCAGGATAGCAACAAAACTAAAGAACAGCAATAAGACCTCCCTGAACAATATCAAACGGGCCGGCGTCAGTGAAGTAACTGGACCGTACTCGCCCATGAAAGACAAGGCGCCCCTGCAAAGAAGGCAGGACGGAGAGCACGCCTAATTCTACCACAAGGCAGAACCTTCCCCGCAGACCACATCAGGGCAAAGCTGAGAAGCATACCAGCGAGTAACCCGGCTGGGTGGCGTCCCTGTGGATACCAGGTGAGCGTAACATATGGGAGGTACAGGTTTTCACCACACATAGGGCCTCATTACACGGATGGCGGTAAGGGTTTACCGGTACCGGTATTTTACCGGTATCAGTAAATCCTTACCGCCTTACTACGAGGTCCCTTTGCAGGTTGGGGAATTTAACGCCTGCTTTTTGCAGGCGTTAAAAACCAACCCGCAAAAGGACCAGTGGAGCTAATTACGGTACCGCAATTTGCGGTACCGTAATTAGCGCCTTCCCCATTCCCATAGAGCCCTATGAGGCAAAAATGGGTATGGGGAAGGGCAATGGTGGAAGGGGGAATTACCGCCCCGCCAACCTTGGAATAGGGCGGTAATTCCCCTTTCCACGAAGGCGGTGCCGGTATTTTACCGGCATGACCCATGGCGCTAAAAGCGCCATGGTTCACCGCCATCCGTGTAATGAGGCCCATAATCCTAGAACTGGTCAGGGAGTGGGAGGATGACCTCACATCACCCACCCTGTTGAAGTGGGAGAATGGAAGACCAGGCTCCCGTCCTTCACCTCTCGCGCTTGGCCTAGAGGATCACGGCCCAGACACCCGCCGCGAGAAGAGTTTGTCCATTTACCAGACGACCAGGTACCCTGGTACAGGAACATACGGATGTGTCCATCTGCCTGCCCAACAGCCCGCACTGGCCATGCCGACACCTGCGGTTCGGATCAGCTAGACTAAAATCCACACGTCGTTAGAGATGCCATGACGACCTAGACAACGGGAAGCACTTCTGTACAAATATACACACTGAACATTTCCACACCAATCTACACGAAGAACATACTCAGTGCTCTGACGTAGGCGACAGGCATATTCACGGACGTGCATCTTTATTATTTTTATATAGGCTTTCAGAATGCAGAAACGCAAGACGCATCATGAGCTCATTTATAACGCTTGCTCACGCTTCTCTTGAAACCCATTACCACCATAGAGGTATAATGGAAACACGATACTGGTCATGGAAATATATGCTATTATAACCTAAAAGCACCTATGCACCAAACGGACTAATTATGCACCAGGCCCAAGTAGGCCTCAACCAAGAGCTCCCGTGGACATTAACAAAGCACGAGTCAGGTTGCTGATCCTGCAGAAAGAACCCAGTGGAGCAACCAGCCAAGGTCGTAATGTTGCAAACTCACAGTCCAAGAACAAATCATCAAAGGCACGATGTTGCAACCTCGCACCCCGCGCACCAACGTTAAAGTCACGCCGGCAAATTAAACCAGACGCGCAGTAGAAAAAGCAATATTAATTGTGCAGAATTCTGCCTCTTTCACGGTCCCTCCCCACGTGACCAAGCCGAACCTGACGAGATGCCAAAGCCCAGGAGAAAAAAGGCGTCTGGGTCCCTCGCTACGAGACACAGGCCAATACACTTGAAAGGCTCAATGGACATCTGCTACAGTGGGAGCGGTCAGCCTTCCACCTATGAATAAATCCTCACATTGTCTGCACGTACCCATATTGAAACGTTGTTGCAATCACAGGTACACCGAGAGCTGGGAACAACGGTGGTCCCAGGCTGGGAAGCTCACGGGTGCACCAATCAGAACATGGGGCTCTCATCTCAGACGTCAGTAACATTAGCCAAACCTCAGGAGTCTTCATGTAACAATTCTTATGTATCTAATTGTAGGGACAACCCAGATATACCACCTGACTACACCTTGTCCACTAATATCATTCTCTATATGTGTACTATACTAACCCTACCACTCGAGCAACCAATTAAGAGTGGCGATAGGTTTTTTGCTAACTTTTTGACGTGACGCAAGTAGCGCGTCATAATACAGTAAAAAGGGCCTGCGAGCCCCACGATTGTGTGTGTGTCAGGACGAACGCGTACGCTCCTTGACCCATCCCTGCCGTTTGCATAATAAACAGCAGAGTCACCTTGCTCCTTGTGTGTGTCTCATACTCTATCTCATCTGGGATATACGGGAGGAGTTGGGGCCTCCCTGCCCGGAGGTCTGCGGACGGCCCGGCCGACCCCGGCAGAATTTCCCCCCGACAAGTTGGAGGCACTGCTGAGATCTGTTTAAGATCGACTTTTATTTTTAATTTTTCCAGGCACTCCCGTTGCGAGGAGGCCCGGCGGCGCGGCCCCCTCTGCCGTTGCCCCCTTCTGAGGACTACAGGACCATCGCGGAGCTGCGAGAGGACCGGACAGCGCAATCCGGATATTGGCCCTCGGGAGCCGGTTGAGAAGTATCCCGCCCGCGGTCGGCGAGTGTCCAGACGTGGTCCAGACGAGGGGAGGTGGCGAGCCGCTTGGAGGGGTGCACGCAGTCGAGCGGCCCTGCATCGAGAGAACTTGGTGAGCATGACACGCACAACAAGCAATGCGAAATTGTGAGGGAGGGGGAGGAAGTAAATAAGGGAGGAGGGAGGTGTTGTACAGATGCGCGGCGAAGGTTTAAACAACTTAGTGTTGCTAATGGAATGAATGGTAGCGAAACGAGTGCGAGAGCAATCGGCTACGTCACGAGAAAGAGGGGGGCGGAGCACGAAAACATCACATGCGACCGCTCGTAAGACACTGATTGGCCTAGGTCGCGACTACGCGTGAGGGTGGGTGTGTGTGGTTTCCTGCGATTTGACATTTATTGATCAATGAGTAGATGAGGTTCCCTATTGTTCGAGCAAGAAACTCGATAGGTAGATGACGTTTCCCTGTGGGCGGTAGCTAGTTACATAGTTGCCCAAAACGGAAGATAATTGGCTGGTTAAGCCCTCCTGTTGAGGGGCGTATCACACGCGAGGCGACGCAGCGTGCGCAGTCCGGTTATATTATTGATGAGATTACCTTGTTCCAGGAGAGACAGGAAGACAGCTGTAGGGTTAGCGGGGTAGATTACAAGTGTATTTTGAACTTAAAGAACATAACAAGAATGTACCAGTAGCTCGAAGAAATCGGTGACGTCACCAGTAGGGATTTAATAGGATATCGCGAGCACAAGGAACTTTGGGTTTGAGAGTGGTGGGGAAGAGAAGCATGATAAAGGAGCTGATACGGAGATAAACTATAAACCAGTGGATCGAAAGAAGAAGGGGAAAGGGGCGTGGCTGCGCACGGAGAACGCCGGCCACGGCAAGTGTAAAAGGGGGAGGAGAACGGAGAAACAGGACGACTGTATAAGATCGTCGTAAGGGGTACGCAGCCGCAGGGGGCTGCGTGCGCTTCGGCCGCAGGGGGCCGTAGGGGAAGGAATATAATATAACATCATATTTATTATTATTGCATAATTTGTCAAAGGATTGTCGTAAGTCCCCACACTTGCGGGGCGAGGTAAGCAATACAAGGTTGTATATTGTAAACTGCTAGTAAGGGGAAGGGTAACAAGGGGAGTGCAACTATGTCATACGGGAGAGGGTCGGGAGGGTGGGGGAACACCCTCACTACCCCACTACAGCACATATGCACCACACTGCCACCACACAGGGAGAAGTTAATTAAGTACAGCATAGAGTGGACCCAGGGGACAGACAACAAAATGTTAACACCATGGCCGCCTAATGGTAGTTTCGATCCATATGCCCAACATTCACTACTGAACCATCTGCACAATACATACAAGGGGAAGAAGTTGGCAAACCATGTGGAGGTGTTTAACTTATGGAGGATGTTCCAGGGGTCTCGACCAGGACCAAATGGAATGTTCACTATGGGGGAAACACCGGAAGAAAAGGAGATTAAGAAAGAAGGAACGGGTGGGGAAAAGGAGTGCGAAAGCACAAAGAATACGGGGAACGAAAGACAGGGAGGAGAAAAGGTTGATAAATCAGACGACATAAAAAAGGAACCGAGCAATGAGATACCCATAACACCGGGAGTGAAAACAGAGGGAGGAGGGTTGTACCCTTTAAGAGAATTAGGAGAAATAGAAGGACAGTTAAGGGCGGCTGAAGGATACTCAAACCCGGCATACAGCCCTCCACCATATGTGGCTCATGGGAAGATACCAATGGGGGAAGGGAGGATTAGAGAAGAGCAGACTGTAGAGATAGGAAACGATGAGTGGGTAGCTGCACAGATATTGTTGAAATTACGAGGCTCACTAACTGGAGAAGAAAGGGAGGCGGTAAAGAGGACAAACGAGGATAGTGCCAGAGAGAGTGAAATGAGGGGAGAGGAGCTACTACGGCAGAAGGAAGAGATTTTGGAGGAAAGATTAGCAAAACTAAGGGATGAGCAGAATGAACTGATCAAACAACTTGAGAGGGAGGAAAGAGAGAGAGTGAGGAAAAGGAAAGAAGGTAAGGACGAATTGGAAAAATTAAGGGAACGAAGTGAGGAGCAAAAGAGAGAAGCTGAAAGGGTAAAAGCAGCAGCAGATAGGGTATCAAGAGTAGTGCTGAGAGAGAAGAAGAAGGAAGAAGAAGAAAAGGAAAAAGAAATGGAATTATGGAGGAGGAGGATAATATCCGAGACAGCTAAGAAATATGAAGAGGGGAAGGTAATAGAGAGTATAGTAGAAAGAGAAAGGGTGAAATGGGAAAGGAAGAGAGAGGATGAAAGGATATTGGAACAGATGAGCAACGAAGTAATGGAGGAATTGAAAAGGAAAAGGGAGGAAAATAGTAGGGAAATGGAGGAGAGAAGTGAAGGAGGAAGAGAAGGGAGGGGTAGGGAGAGTGAAAGATGGGGAGATGTATATAAAAGTAGGGAGGTAGCAACGACATCAGCACTAGGGGGAACAGTTGGTAACAACGAAAGGGGAGAAAGAGACCTAATAGATTTGAAAACAGTAACAATAAAAGGAAAAAAGGCAGAGTGGGGGGTGCCATTTATGAATGATTTTTGCAGTGAGGAGGAAGGAGGAGTGGAGAAGGATGGAAGAAAGAGTGAAAGGGAAAGCTTAGATAAACTGTACCTCACTAGAACAAACATAGATTCGCCCTGGATAAGTAGAAGATGGGAGGAGCTGGAGAGAAGTAAGGAGGAAGTGAAAAGAATAGGGGAAACACAAACCAATGAAACCACGCCACCCACATCCCCATCACGCCGCCCTCCCACGTCACAACCTACATGTTCAACCACCGCACGCTCTCTGCACAGAATAAAGCTCGCGCCCTTCATGAACGAACTTACACCTTATGCATGTCGGCTTAGGGACCTCCCTAGTCGCAGGCAAGACAGACAAATAAACATACCCATATTGAACACAGGAAATGATGAAAGAAGGGGAAAGGAAGAAGAGGGAGGTAGGGGCAGAGGTAGTAAGGAAGAATTTGAAGTAGTAAAAGAAATGGGGGAAGAGGAGGGGTGTGAAGACTCAATATCATGGAGCGTAAAGGGTGACACAAGACAGAATTTAATGCCACTGCTGGAGAGAGGAGGGGTTAGACCACAGTATGTACCTTGGAAACATACGGATAAGGAAAATATAAAATGTAGGCTCCCATCACTAAGTGGAGGTGCGGGTAAGTGGATATATGAAATGGAAAAACACACCGCAGGACAGAAACTAGCAGTAGGAGATGTGAAGGGCCTGTTAATATCAATATTAGGGGATAGAGCGGATGACATTTGGAAAAGAGCGGGATTCCATGGGGTAACAATAACAAACACATCGCATGATGGGGCACCATTTGCAAACTGCAGACATGCGCTATGGCAGGCACTGAGAGTGCAGTACCCAGACACATCAGACATAGGAGCCATTACTTCCCGTAAGATGGGTGAAAATGAGGATCCTGTTGATTATATCCAGGATATTCAAGAGAAGTGGCGCATGGAAACTAGAGAACAATGGGACAAAACACCAGCCATATTTTACCATATACTAGTACAAGGGCTCCCAGAAGGAGTTCAGAAACAACTAAAGAAAGTAGTGGGGATGGAAGCAAAACCATGGCCAGAAATACAACTGACTATAGTACATCACTGCAGGACATGGCAAGGAAAAATGAAACAAAAGGAGGAGGACAGGAAAACAGAAGAGGCCAAATTAGTACAGAAAAAACTTACTAAATATACAATGGAAGGGGCACTAATAACTACGCCCACACCAATGGCCCAAAGCCCAACGCAAGTAGTGGCTGCACAAGATCCAGCTCAAATAGCGCCTCCACAAGGTGTAATACAGCAAGTGCCGCCTCTGCAATTACACGCACCAAACATGGGAGGAGGGTACCCAATGCAAGGAACTGGGTATTATAGTTATAACAGAGGGAGAGGAGGGTTTATGAGGGGGAGAGGATATGGATATAATACCCAGCAACAGGCTGGGGGACTCAGAAATTACTACCCCACAGGGCAACCCGTATACCAGGACAACACAGGGAGCTTCCCATGGCAAAACAGGGAACCACCCGTGTGTTGGAGCTGCGGACTATTAGGACACATGTCACGTACATGTAGGGTCAGGCCAGGAACACCAGCATGGAATGAACAAGCACAACCTAGGACCCCACAAGAACAGCAGGGCATACAACAACAGCAGATGTCACAACAAGGGAGTGACCAACAACAACAAACACAACAGCCACAAACCTATTCACTGCCACAACAACAAATAACACAGCAACTGACGCCGCCACAACAACAAGTGGCGTTAATACAACCACCACCCCAAAATGAACGAACACAATTGGGTGGGGTGACGGTGTTGGGACACAACCCTTACACAGGGAATGGCCAATCATTGTACCCCCAATAGGTCAGCCCACAGACGGCCTTGGTGTGTCCCATCCTGTCAGTAACACCTAATAGTGCGGAGGAGCCACGCATAGAGGTAACGATAGGTGACAAAAAATTATCATTCCTTGTTGACACCGGGGCAACCCGGTCTTGCATAAGGGAAGGTAAATTTAAGATGTCAGGCGAAGCCATGAACACCCAAGGATTTTCTGGGGCTAAAGGGTTGGTTCCATTTACTGATAACGTTCCCTTATCTATTGGAGATTATGATCTGTCAGTCCCACTTTTGTATTATAGTGCCTCACCAGTAAATATACTGGGGAGAGACATAATGAACAGGTTGAATATGACGATCTCCTTTACAGAGGATGGCATAATTTGCTCTACTCCAGGGATTAACATGCTCGCAGCACGACAGATTTTGCAAGCATACTGTGGACAGATAGCGATTAGGGCGGAGCCAGTAGATGGCGAGCTATTCCAGTATGGCACAGACATGGCATTTGCATGGATGCCAGGGATAGGAGGGAAAATATGGAGGAGGCCAGCAGCCTATCTGTTCCGACCAGAAACACCAGTTAATGAACTGGAAGGGAAGGTGTTTGTAATGGACATCGAGAGCATTATTGCAACAGCTGATTATGTTGCTGTGCACGCCCAAGATAAAGAAGGGAGAGCATGGAGGGCAGTGATAGCACTAGCAGAAGGATGTAGGCTGACCCAGGTGTCAGATGAAGAGCTGTTTTCAGAAGAAAAGGAGGAAGGTGAAATGGTGTTCATGATGAGTGTAGAAATATGGCTAAGAGTGGCTCACAAACAAGTAGCACAGAAAATTGCAATGGCACTTGAGGCACCCGCAGGCACCCCAGTCCCATTTTTTAAGGAAGATATGTCAAAGGTGCCCAAATCATTATGGACTATTAGCCCTTATGACGTGGGATGGATAAAAAGCATAGGGGGTGTAAGGATAAAATTGAAAAAAGGTGCCATACTACCAAGAGTGAAACAGTACCCATTGTCAAAAGAGGCAGATGAGGGCATATATGAAACCATAACGGCCCTTATAAACAATGGCATATTGGTCCCCTCAGAATCACCATGTAACACAGCTGTGTACCCGGTGCGCAAGGCTAAAGGGGGGTCTTGGCGCTTCATACAGGACCTCAGACCCTTGAACAACATAGTAGAAGCAGAGTATCCAGTAACAGCAAACCCGGCCACAATATTGTGTGGCATTCCAGCAGAAGCATCACGATTTACAGTGATTGACCTTAAAAATGCTTTTTTCTCAATACCATTACACCCAGACTCACAAGATTTGACAAGCTTCACTTACCGAAATACAAAGTGGAAACATACCAGATTACCACAGGGGTATTGTGAATCACCCTCAATTTTCAATAGAGTAATACAGATGGATTTGGGTAACGTTGAGGTGGAAAGCACAGTGTTACAGTATGTGGATGACATAATAATTTGCAGTACAAACGAAAGCAAATGTAGAGAGGACTCCTTAAAAATGTTGACAATATTGGCTGAAAAGGGGTACAAGGTAGACATGGAAAAGATACAATACTGTCAGGAACAGGTACTTTACATTGGCCAACTGATATCCCAACATGGAAGAAGGATTGCACCACAAAGAGCACAGGCCATCTCAAGCACTCCCGTGCCACAGACTGTGAGAGAACTGCAGCAATTTCTGGGGCTGTGCAACTACTGTAGAGCATGGGTATTTGATTATAGCTCATACATAGGACCCCTGCTTGAGGGTTTGAAGGAAGCAAATAAAGGGGAGAAAAAATTGGGGTGGACTATGGAAATGAGGGAGGCATTTGACGAATTAAAAGACGCGATATCAACTGCTCCAGTACTGGCATCCCCAGACTATGAGCGGCGCTTTTTTATATTTTCACATTGCGACTCAGCAGTGATGAAAGCAGTGTTGGCCCAAAAAACTAGCATGGGCTATAAACCAGTAGCATTTTACAGCGGTCACTTAGACCCTATAATGTTAGGCCACTTCTCTTGTGAACAAGGTCTTGCTGCAGCTGCTTTTGCAGTAGAAAAAGCATCAGCAATAACTATGGGGTGTCCAACTACACTATTTGTGGAACATGCACTATTTGCGATATTGAATAAACCTAAGTCCACACTAACGACACAGAGGGCATCAGGTTATGAGATTATTTTGTCTAAAGCTGAACTAGCAATTGTTAGATGTAGCACGGTTAACCCTGCAAGGTTCCTAGCAGAAGTAATTGAAGAGGGAGATTACGCCCACGACTGCACCCAAGTAACTGAAATGTACTCATGTACTAGGAAAGTTGAAGAAAACGCACTAGAGGGAGGTGAGCTTTTGTTTATTGATGGGTCATCAACTATTGATCAAGGAGATGGGATACGAAGGACTGGGGCAGCAGTAGTAAAAATGATGGAGGCGCCGGTGTGTGTGGCTATGAAGTGTGTACAATTACCACAGCATTACTCTGCTCAAGCCGCGGAACTGGTTGCACTAATATTGGCATTAAAGGAAAGTTTTAATAAAAGAGTAACTATATATTCCGACAGTGCATATGTTACATCGACTGTCCACTCAGGGCTATCAAAATGGAGAAGAAGAGGGTTTAGGAGAGCTGATGGCACTCCAGTACAACATGCCCTCTTGTTGGCTGAACTAATTGAAGTAATAAACGACCCCCAAGAACTAGCCCTAGTAAAATGCACCGCACACACAAATGGAGAAGACAACGTCTCAAAAGGAAATGCAGCAGCAGACGCACATGCGAAATATGCTGCATATTTTGGTGAGATATGGAACCCCACAGACTCACAGAGAGGGAGAGGGAGGGGAATAGCTAGGGAGATGTTAATAAGAGAAGGGTACACCCATCTCCCAGCCACACAGATTATGGAACTACAAGCGGCTGCACCAATGGCCGAAAAAGAAGTATGGGTGAAAAGAGGATGCACAATGTCACCAACCGACGCACTATGGCGCCAGGGTGGCACTGGGAAAGTTGTAATACCGTTGGCACTGTTAAATACCGCCCTGAGCCAATTACATCACCCTGCCCATACAGGCAAGGAAATAATTGCAGCACGAATTAGAGAAGATTGGTTTTGTCCCGAGTTAACCTCTCATGTGTCAAATTTTATCAGCAATTGCCTCACATGTCAACAGTTTACGGCCGGTCATACTTTAAAAGTGATAAGAGGTACCATACCCCGGCCAGAAGGACCTTTTCGGCACCTTCACATTGACTATGTTGATATGATCAACATATGTCAAGGTAATAGGTATATTATTATAGTAGTATGCCCATTTTCTAGGTGGATTGAAGCAGGGCCCTGTTCACACCCTGATGCGTTTAGAGCAGCCAAATTCATAGTAAGGGAGGTCTTCCCCAGGTGGGGAGTGTGCGAGGTGTTAAGATCAGACAACGGCCCCCATTTCGCAAACGAAATGTTCCAGCATATCACATCCCTGCTGAACATTAAACACAAATTTGCATGTGCATACCACCCACAGGCTAATGGTGTATGTGAACGCCTGAATGGCTTATTGAAGGAGGCAATTGCTAAAATACAACAAACAACAAAGAAAAGTTGGTTGTATTGCCTTCCGTTAGCATTGTTTGAACTTAGAAACAGGCCAGGGTCCGACCACCACCTCACCCCTCACGAAGTGGTAACTGGACGTCAAATGCGCCTTCCCCTAACACCAACGTCAAGGGCATTCACCGACCACGAAAGTTCAGCGAATGTGTTAGGTGATGAAATGTATCAATATGTGTCTTCTTTGATTACTAGTGTCGTGTTTGTGTCTCAACAGCTCGAGCGCACACGGGGCGGGTCTACCAGCAACCAAGAAAAAGACGAAAATACAGAATTGGGAAAGGAGAACTCGTGCAAACTTGCCAAAGGTGACCACGTACTACTTCGCAATTTCAATAGAAAGTGGAACGAGAAGAGGTTCACTGGCCCCCATCTGGTGGAGGACGTATCAACAAGAGCAGTAAAACTAAAGGATAAGCGTGCCTGGAACCACCTACATGACGTAAAGATCTACAAACTGCAGACCCGCCCCAGCGCCAACGACAGGTCCATTGGAAGGACAGTAACAACATCCCCGACAGCGGAAGAAAGTTCCATCACAGACAACGACCCAATTGTTCCCTCGGAGACAATAACTGACGAAGAAAGGGGTGATCCCCATACTGCCCACCCTATGGTCACACGCTCAAAGAGTAAAAATACTTCCGCCATTTGAGAAAACCCCCCCCCCATTGACTGCTAAGTACAATTGTAATTAAAACTGAAGGACATTGCTTGCACCAATACACATGTAAACACGTGAATGTTCTCTTTTTTCTCCCGCACATACAGGAACTGCGTAATATTGTATTGTAAGAAAAGCTAATTAACAAATTCAGTGTGCAGGCGTAGATGGTGCTGCCAGACGATAACTACCCAGAAGAATTGTCACACCAATTTGTATACGAAATAAAAAGGCCAACATACTTAAAAAGGAGAAGGGTACGTGTCTACTACACAGCCTTCCTCCTGGCCATAGAAAATTACATGCCCCACCTCCGCCCATACTTGCCGGTCCTAAGAGACCGATCACTTAGAGTAGCGTGGGAGCAGCTCTTCACCTGGGCACTGAATGACTACTTGATAGGGAGAGCTTAAGAAAACAAAACTAACATTTAATAACGAGCACTTTTGAGAATTTTTAGGCGGGCAACTTTAACGTCACAAGAATACGCTGCCAGGACTGCAGCAAGGTAAGAGCAAAATGCCGGTGAAATTAGCATATGTAATAAAAATAATAGGGATTTTTATGATCACCGGGTTCTTGGCTGCCTCTGTCTGGCAGTACAGCTATGCTATCCATTTTATTGCTGCACCCAAACCTAATATACCCCCGTTCCCTGCTGCAACAGGTGTTACGTCAGGTGGTAATAGTAACATTGCACCCAAGCAAAATAGAGTTAAACGCAGCACATACTCAGACAATAAAGGTATTGATAATTATGTACAAGATTCAGCACACGTCACAAACAACATATGGTACGAGCACATGACCCGCATTGGTAAGCAGACAACTGAGGATAGCTGTTACGTTTGCTCATTAATACCATACGCCATGAGCGCTTCACGAACATTTGTTGCCACTGAAATAGATGAAAAGACAGCACAGTGCATAATATATTTGGCCCTGTTCCAAACGAAAGGAAGATTTCAAGGAACAGTAGTGCACATGACATGGAAAACACAAGACTCATACCCATATGAAAACAACTTCCTTAAGACCTATCTGAGTTACCACAAGACCAGTTTACATGCTGAAGCATTCAAATACATAACAAGTGGCCCTGCAAAAGGAGAAACAAAGAAGGTAACACTGCAGTATCTACCATGTGATTGGTACGCCACTGAAGTTCCGGGTAAACAAGGATGCTGGGAGAGGCCGCTACTGACGATAACAGGAAAAGTGTATCTGGACAACAGCTGGGAGATAGGAGTAATTGGCAGCAACATGGTAACAAAAGAAACTATCTCAACCATCGAGACACACAATCATCGATGTTGGACGACGTGGATCAAGTACGTACCAATGCTCACGTGGGTAGAAGAAGATGAAGACCCAATAACAATACTACCATTGACTGCGCCCAAAGTATGCTACCAGCATAAAGGAGAGGTGGACGTAGGATATAACACCAACTGTGCAAGCGTGATGGAGTTACCTGAGGGGGGAGCGGGAACAGCAGTAATAATGGACCATTATTGGGCCTGTGGAGAAAAGGCATATCATACACTGCCTCCCCTGTGGAATGGTGTGTGCACAATGGTACACGTCAATGTACCATCACTAGTGGTACCTAAGAAGCATGTCAATGTGGCGAAATTTCCTAAAATGGATGAAGGGGATAAGAGACGAAAGAGATCTGCACCACTGCAGAAGGAGCAAGAGAACAAGACCAACAGCGAGGATACTGTCCTAAATAGGAGAAAACGACAAGGAGAGCCACTGACAGGAAATTACCTGTGGGGAAGGTCGGAAACGGAACTAACGTCAATACCGCCAGAACACAGACTATTCAGCAGAGCAGCAATGTTTTTCTCCTCAATAATACATCCGGGACTGCAGGCATACGCAAACGCAAAATGGCTCCAAATAACCAGATGGGAACTAATGATGACCATCAATTCAACAGTAAATGGGTTCAACGCAATTAAAGAGGAGCTGCGAGCTGTAAGGATGGTAGCACTAAAGAACAGATATGTATTGGACCTTCTCACAGCAATGGAAGGAGGAGTTTGTGCAAAGATAGGACAATCTTGCTGCACGTTCATACCTGCCAACGATGCTGACAATGGTACACTGACAGAAGCAGTATCACAATTGGCCCAGATGCACTCCAAAATGATGGATGAAAGTAACGGTGTAGACAAGGATAAGAGCTGGTTTTCACTATTATGGTCATGGATGCCATCTTGGCTGTCAGATGGACTGAAAATAATAGTGGGGTGTACTATTTTGGCTGGAGCTACTCTGATCATAATTAGATTTTGGAAAGCCCGGAAGGCACGCACGACTGACGAGTTGCTGGAAATGGTGGGAATGCACCCCTTGATGCCAGCAGATGATGGCCAGCATACAGGGGTGATAATACAAGAGAGGGAGAAGCTGCGCACCCAAATCATCACCAACCATCTAGACCCACCATCAGTGAAGATCGAGAACCCAAGGAACCCCAGGAGCTACATAGGAAGATGGGTATACTGTACTCCTGGAGGAACATGTGAATATATGTATTGGTCATTTGAAGATCATGTAAACCATTATGGACATCTCGGAGGGATAACTAAGATATGGAGGGTAAGAGGAGATAACGAGAAGGATATGTTTGTGGTCGACAAGTCGACCAGAGGGGGGACTGAAGTGGGAGAATGGAAGACCAGGCTCCCGTCCTTCACCTCTCGCGCTTGGCCTAGAGGATCACGGCCCAGACACCCGCCGCGAGAAGAGTTTGTCCATTTACCAGACTACCAGGTACCCTGGTACAGGAACATACGGATGTGTCCATCTGCCTGCCCAACAGCCCGCACTGGCCATGCCGACACCTGCGGTTCGGATCAGCTAGACTAAAATCCACACGTCGTTAGAGATGCCATGACGACCTAGACAACGGGAAGCACTTCTGTACAAATATACACACTGAACATTTCCACACCAATCTACACGAAGAACATACTCAGTGCTCTGACGTAGGCGACAGGCATATTCACGGACGTGCATCTTTATTATTTTTATATAGGCTTTCAGAATGCAGAAACGCAAGACGCATCATGAGCTCATTTATAACGCTTGCTCACGCTTCTCTTGAAACCCATTACCACCATAGAGGTATAATGGAAACACGATACTGGTCATGGAAATATATGCTATTATAACCTAAAAGCACCTATGCACCAAACGGACTAATTATGCACCAGGCCCAAGTAGGCCTCAACCAAGAGCTCCCGTGGACATTAACAAAGCACGAGTCAGGTTGCTGATCCTGCAGAAAGAACCCAGTGGAGCAACCAGCCAAGGTCGTAATGTTGCAAACTCACAGTCCAAGAACAAATCATCAAAGGCACGATGTTGCAACCTCGCACCCCGCGCACCAACGTTAAAGTCACGCCGGCAAATTAAACCAGACGCGCAGTAGAAAAAGCAATATTAATTGTGCAGAATTCTGCCTCTTTCACGGTCCCTCCCCACGTGACCAAGCCGAACCTGACGAGATGCCAAAGCCCAGGAGAAAAAAGGCGTCTGGGTCCCTCGCTACGAGACACAGGCCAATACACTTGAAAGGCTCAATGGACATCTGCTACAGTGGGAGCGGTCAGCCTTCCACCTATGAATAAATCCTCACATTGTCTGCACGTACCCATATTGAAACGTTGTTGCAATCACAGGTACACCGAGAGCTGGGAACAACGGTGGTCCCAGGCTGGGAAGCTCACGGGTGCACCAATCAGAACATGGGGCTCTCATCTCAGACGTCAGTAACATTAGCCAATCCTCAGGAGTCTTCATGTAACAATTCTTATGTATCTAATTGTAGGGACAACCCAGATATACCACCTGACTACACCTTGTCCACTAATATCATTCTCTATATGTGTACTATACTAACCCTACCACTCGAGCAACCAATTAAGAGTGGCGATAGGTTTTTTGCTAACTTTTTGACGTGACGCAAGTAGCGCGTCATAATACAGTAAAAAGGGCCTGCGAGCCCCACGATTGTGTGTGTGTCAGGACGAACGCGTACGCTCCTTGACCCATCCCTGCCGTTTGCATAATAAACAGCAGAGTCACCTTGCTCCTTGTGTGTGTCTCATACTCTATCTCATCTGGGATATACGGGAGGAGTTGGGGCCTCCCTGCCCGGAGGTCTGCGGACGGCCCGGCTGACCCCGGCAGAATTTCCCCCCGACACTGTGCTCCCAAGCACTGAGGCCCTTGGAAAAGGTGCTCAATGTACTGCACTTCTTGGCTACTGGGTCATTTCAGCGGACAGCGGACAAGTGCCATAGTCGGGGGTGTCTCACAGGCCATGCAGGCACGCTGCGGCTTCACTAGGTGTTGGCCATCATGACTGCACACCCCTCAGTTCGCAGGCACAAATACATGCCCAGAACACCTGCAGAAAGGCAGGCTGTTGTCCAGGACTTTTATGGGGTGGCACACTTCCCCAAAGTGCTAGGTGCCATTGATTGCACCCATGTGGCTCTACGTCCTCCCAGGGCCACTGAGCACATCTATCGAAACCGCAAGCACTGGCATTCCATCAACGTGCAGGTTGTATGTGATGCCAAGGGAATCATCACCTCAGTATATGCCAACTATCCAGTGCCCAGCCATGATAGTTTCATATTCACAATGTCACCCCTAAACCGGGACCTGGAAGCTGGGCGGCTTGGCGACACATGGCTAATTGGTGAGTATAAATGCCTCTGCACATGCATGCATGTCAGAGACTGAGAAATGTGAAAACCCCACTAATGACAACCATTATCACCTCCCCAGGGGACAGTGCCTACCCTCTGAGCACCTACATGATGACGCCAATTCGGAACCCCACCACACCACCCGAGGTAACATACAACACAGCCCAAATTACAACCCGGGGCATAGTGGAGCACACATTCGGAGTGCTCAAGTCACGCTTTCGCTCCCTTGACCGCTCTGGTGGGCAGCTGCGATTTTCGCCCCCAGTAGTGTGCAGGATCATAGTGGCAGCATGCGTCCTGGACAACGTTGCAACCCGGCGGGCCGTGCCAGTGGACATGGTTGTGCCCCCACATCCCCAACCACATGCACGGCTGCTGCGCATGGGAGGTAAAAGGGCACGTGGTGAGGCAGCCAGTACCCAGCTTGTGGCAAATTATTTCACCTAAAATCCCACCCCTGCGGAGTGCACACAGGCCTGGCACATACTAGCTCACAATCAATGATGATGACAAAAGGGACATTCAACTGTCACAACCATACCAGCCTGAGATTGTTCACCTGGAAGTGCTACATTGTGTGAATCCCTAGCTACTTAAAGACACCCAATGTTGTGTCAGAAAAAGCCACACATTCATGCAGCATGAAGGACTACCCCCTTGCAAAATACCACATCAAAATAGTGGCATGTCACCCAACCCCTCCCCATCTCAGCTACCCAGCACACCATGGCATGGCATGCAATGTGAAAGCAACCAAATGAATGCACAACATATGACACAAGTGTCACAAAGTGCACTGTCCCAAATGGAAACAGGCCACAGACAATTTGCTCTCAGTAATGAATAAAAAACAACACACATGAGCAAATACTTACCAGCAAGACAAAACATCAGTACAGGATCAAACAGTGGCAATATAGGACAGTAAAAATAAAAGTAGCGCAAGTGTCACAACCTGACTAAGGCAGCACATCGACCCCTTCCAAATGCAGAGTGTTGCTGGTAGGCAAATGTGTCACTGTACTGCATACAACATGAACTGCATCTGCAAAGGAGACGGGCTTGTTAAGACATGAAGAAGGTACATGTATGTAAGGATAAAGTCATGGGGCCTCATTACAGGTCGGGCGGTCCGGAATTAACAGTGGTGGTAAACCCACCACCACTGTTATTTCCGGACCGCCCGATCGCGAGTCCTGCAGGCGGGAGGTGATCTTTCCGCCAGGTCTGACCTGGCGGGTTGAACACCTCCCGCCTGCAGGCGGACGTGGAAACACCAGCACCATCACAAGATGGTGCCGGTGTTTCCACATCCCCATTCCCATTGAGTCCTTTTGGACTCAATGGGAATGGGGATTTACTGAATTCCGCCTCCGGAATTCCCAGGACACCAGGGCTGGTAATTCCGGGAGTCACGGAGGCGGAATGGTAATACGAGTCCGGCGGTAACCAGGCGGTTTTACCGCCGGACTCGTCATGAGGCCCATGGATGTAGAACCATATATAAATCCACCATGCAGTGGAGAATTGAACAACAATCCCCACTAGGGATGAATACACAGTTTTGACTACAGACTGCCCACACAACTTATGGGAGCCCAATGTCACTGTGTAAGTTACTGTCACTTGGTCACACCCTTTGCAAGCCCATGGAAAGGGGAAGCAGGAGGGGTGTGTGTGTCAGGAACCCAAGTTTCTAACCCAAAGACAGGACAAGCCTTGCACAGCTGGAATACACAGTGGATGCCTACAGGAGCCACAAAAGCAACACAATGTTAAAGATAAAAAAAGAAAAAAATCAAAAATGGCCATGTGTGGACCATGGGCGGGGGGAGGCCACCCAAGAGGGACAAGGTACAGGGTGCACCCCAACACCCACATGCGTGGATGTTGAGAAAAAAAAAACCTTCATGGGCTCATGGCCTGCACGGCTACGCTACAGTTGGAGAACTGCCATCGCAGTCATCACCCTCTGGTGCTACATCAGAACGTGGGAGTGATATGGGAGGCAGACCACGCAAAGCCCTGGCATGCTCCTCCATGGCAGCAAGCATGCGGGTGTGAAAGGTTTGGTTCTGCAGGATGATGGTACGGAGATCCCCATGCAGCACCTCATGGGTAGCACGCATCTCTGCCTGCATGGCCTGGCGTGATGCCCGGATCTCCTGACGGGTTGTCTGGAGCTCAGCTGAGAGTGTGCATGACAGCTGCTCCAGCTGCTGTTCTGACCTTGTACTCCGGAACACCTCAAGTTCACACAGAGTATCTCTGAGGCCTGTAACTCTAGAGTTATGGCTGTGCGCAGAGTCTCCAGTCCAGCCCGTTGGTCCCTGTCAGACGCCAACATGTCCTCCCTGTGTGAGTGGCAAATGGACTCTGTTGCCTGCTGCTGAAGCTCCACCTGCCTTTCAGGGGGAAGAATGGAAGTGGCTACCCTATGCATGGCCTGAGCCATCATTTCACACGATGCCCCCTGTTGTGCTGCTATAGTGTAGATGGAGTTCTCCCACACAGTATTGCCTGGTGGCGCACGGCCACCGCATTGGCGTGCACCACACCTGTTTGGGGCAAGGTGATGTGCACCTTGCTGTGCTGGCACTGCCTGAGGCTGCAGGACTGCATTCCTCCTTTGATCTGCTGGCCCAGGAACAGGAGCAAATATTGTGGAGTGTGACCCTGAATCCGTTACCACCACAGGAAGACTTTCCAACACAGAATGCCCCATAGAGGGGTCTACCCCGGTGCAGGTGGGTTGGACAGAACAGCATCCCTGCCAGAAACACTCACCTGCGACGGGACATATGTCTCAAAGTCCGATTCAGCCCCTGATTCATAGAGGTCTCCGGAGGTGTACCCAGAGACACCCGTGGACAGTATGGTCTGTAGGAGGAATGGGTTTTCACCCACCACCAACCCATGTCCTCCACTGGTCCCTGGTTGTGGCTGTGAGTACTCCTGGCTCTGCACCATCTCCTCCTCCTCAACAGCATCAAGTGCCTCATCACCTGCATCAACATTAAAGAAAAGTACTGAAAACGGGCATGAGCACCACAGCACACACACATAGGCATGACGAGGCAGACATCCAGTACATACAATGCACTGTCAATGAGTTGGAAGGGGAGGCAAAAAGCAGACACTGATGACTCCAAGATGGAAAACCAACACATGTTCTGCATGCTGGATAGCACTGGAAAACACATTAACCTGTGAGTGGCATGGACAATCCACATACATGACACATGCCAGCACACAGATGGCACGTAGCATAGCCATGGCAGATTTGACAAGGACACCCAGATGGTAGCAAATCAGTACTGTCACCCATCCATGTGAGATGGACATCATGAAATAAAACATGCAAAAAAGTGTGACAAAACACACACGTGCCACACGCTGCAACAAAGCCAGTGTTCACTGATGCAGTGATGGCAGGCACATCGATACATCAATGGTTGGTCACTTCGACATGACAGAATACAATTGTCATGTTCAACATTCAAACAGGGCCCCAAAATGATTGTGTGCAGGCCATGTGTAGGTGCACATTACTCAATCAGCCTGATAGGTCAAATCATTCCCATAATAAGGTAAGAAATGTGGGCCATTGTGGGGTGTAATCTATGACTGATGTATGTCACATTTGGGGCAGTAGGGCACAAAAATGTGTGGTAAAAATGCTAAGGATTTCATCAATCAGGCTGAATGAACAGGAAAACAGTATGAACACTTGTGTACAAGCGCAATAGAAATAAAATATCAATCAATCAACCAATCAATGTTGTGGCAAGATGACAGTTGAAGGGCAAGTGCAGTAATCAGGTGCAAATTGTCAACTGCGGTCAGAAGGGATACTGTGAAACCAAAACCCAAGGCCGGGGAATGGTTTAGAGGGACCACATGGGTGACCCATAGCAGTCATTACTACACAGCCGCACCTGGCACTCAATCAGAACACATCACCCAAGCAACATACACATGGATTTCACACACATGCATGGGCCCTCACTGGACATTGCTTCAAGATCTAGTAGGTCTCCCACGCCTTGGATCTAATCCTCTGTGATGAATGCTCCAGCGATAGACTCATGTTCAGTGAGTTGTTCCTCCTCTGGTGGAGACCCGCCGCCAGTCACCAGAGTAGAGGCATGATTGGAAGCCAGCTTGTTCTTTGCTCTGCGTTTCAGGTCATTCCACCGCTTAGAGCAATCATCAGCTGTGCGCTTCACAAATCCAAGGGAACTAATGTGGTCCGCGATGGTCTGCCAGTGGGCCCTACGTTGAGCAGTCGTAGTCTTGCACCCTGCAGTCACCACCATTTCGCGGCCATGGGCCGACACGTAGCCCACAAGTGCGTCTAGTTCTGCATCATTGAAACTAGGCTTCCTTGACGTGCCGGAGTGGGTAGCCATGTCTGGGGTCCCAGCCTGTACCACAAGAGCACCCTTCTTCCTCTTGGAAGGTGGTGCGGACCCTGAGTGGCTTACACCGCTCTGGTTGGTAGGGGCTGAAGCGCAGGTGGACTGGGCACTGGAAGTAACCAAAGGCACGATGACCAAAGGTCTCACTGCAGGCATTGGCTGCTGGGTGATGTTGGCAGGACCAACCTCGGTGTGATGGACTTGGACCAACACTATCCCGGCTGGGAGACTCGGAGCTGGGGTGGATTGAGCTGCAGCTGCCCCTGCAGCCTCCTCACCCTGGCTACTTGGGGCAGCAGATAACATTGCTGCCCCAGATCCATGTGGCCTGGTGACAGCAACTTTCACCGCCACACGTGGCTTTGACTTGGTGACACGTAAGTCAGCCTGGGAGTCATCCTGTGCCGGTTTGTTTGACAATATGGCCCGGGTTTACAAGGCCTGAGCTGGGATGGTGTCACCTACATCTCCCGGACCCATTGGGGGGGGGCATAGGTGTCCCTGATTGGTCCTCCACACACTGGCCTCCTGGGCCACCCTGCACATCCTGGCCACGTCCCCTACCGCGCCCACCTCTTTGAGGTCAGCCACCTTTGCCTCCCTTACTGCTTGGTCGCCTCCCAACCATGGCACTGATGTTGTTGTGCAAATGGGAGGTGCAGTAAACAATTGTCTTGGGCAATTGGGGTGAAAGGGGCATGGGCGTAATTTTGGTGGGGACAGGGGTGTTTGTCCCCCCCAACTTTCATGGCACACCATTTTGTCCCCATTCATTTGTGTGGGGCACCTTTTCTTCAGATGTCATGTCCATCCCAACATTTTCAGCAAAGTTACTCCACTGGAAAGGGGTAGGGTACTAGATGGAATACGTACCCTAGTGCTCTAGCAAGGCTGTCTGTGACCCCTGGGGGAAGATGACGAATCACGCAACGCACAGGCACCCCGAAAACAAAATTTAACCTGCATGCGACCCCTGGTAGACCACGTGCGTGGAATAAAGTAACCGCACCATGCTGTGGCACCCAGAAACACAAAAATAAGCGTACGCGTGGTACACGCAGGCTACAATGACCTCTGAATGGGTACACGACACACGGGGCAACCACAGTTGAAAAATACGTGCGCAACTCACCGTCTGCCTGGAAAAAGTATGGGAAAAGGACGCGCATGTGCATGTTGGCAACACCCCCGCCAAAAGAAGAATTGAACGCTGTCTGAGTATACAGGGAGTACGAACTGGAACCGTTGTGAAGTAATCACGTGTGAACCGACAAGAAGTACAAGAATCACCCGCTCGCTCTCCACAAAAAGCACGTACAAGAAAATGGCGTCCTACGCCTACCTTTTAACCCAGCCCACACGTGCAACGTCACTTACGCGCATACGTGCTAAGGGCCTTTCCTCCAATTACACGCAGTGACACCCGGACGTGCAGTTTTTGCACGTGTACAATCAACATGCACCCGTGTTGAGGGAAACGCCCTTGCGCGTCACGTCACAGATGCGCTTACGTGCAGACAGACGTGCAGTTTTTTCATGTGCCAAATAACTCTGTATCAAGCTGGCCACGCAACAACACACGGAAGACCACGCTCCTGCCCAGAAGGCCATTTTCCTGCCCCCCAGAACCCCGAGCATTCTCCCACCTGCCATCTGCTGCTGCCTGCCTGCCGCCCATGTGCCCTGATGTTTGGTGCCTGCACGTCAGCCATCTGCAGGGGTGCAGTTGCTGTGACCACCCCTGCAGGAACAGAAGACTCCCGACTGGGATTCCATCGCTCCACAGCCCAGCCCCAGGACCCAGTTGCCTACCCACACCTGCCTCGGGGGTTGCCATGTGAGACACAACACCATCTGGCACCAGTGGCAACCCCCCCAGCAGAGAGGCAGAGGGCTACCAGCTTCAGTGCCAATGAAGTTATCCTGGTGGAGCGAGTCATGAGGCAGTATGATGCCCTCTTTGGAAGTTCGCGCACCGGCAATGAAGGACGTAAGAGGATCTGGGTGGACATTGTGGCTGCCATCAACGTGGAGGGGGTGGCAGTCCGTGACATTCAACACGTCCGGAAGCGCTGGAAGGACTTCAGGTCCAGGACCCTCAACAAGGCCCAGCGCCTCTTGAAGGCAGCGGATGCTGAGGGGTGCCGGGTCCGCCTAACCAACAACCAGATGAGGGTCCTGGAACGTATACACCCAGCGCTCCACCTCCAGGTCCTTCAGAGACAGATCCGTCCGGAGTTGAGCGGTAAGTGTACATGCGTACTGATTGGACGCTGTGCATGTTGAGGTGTGCCAGGAGTGTGCAGGTTGCACATATGTCTTTGTAGGTCCATGTATGGATGTGTATGTACAGGGACATGAGCCTGCCGCATGTGAGTCCTGTCATGTGTGAGACACAGCAATGGTGTATGTATTGGAATGCATGCTGGCCAAATGCATGTGTGGGTGCACACATGTTTAAATTTCTGTTTATGTACTGTGGCATGGTTGTGGTGTCACACATGGATGCTGGTTCCACCTGCATGTATCTGCACTATGTACATGTGCATGTGTGTGAATTTGACAAGTGTGCAACTGTGATACACCATGGATGCATGTGACACCGACATGTAGGAGGCTGATCGCCAGATGTGACATGGATGGTGATGATATGACTGCGACAGGTGGTGGAGATGTACAGATGCATGTATATCTGGTGGCGTGTGTGCATGTGTTCTGCACTCCCCGTGTTGCATGTGACGTCAGGCTAACCTTCGGCTGCTCATGCTGTTGTTTGTGTATGGATGGTGCTGCCTGGTGCAACATTTCTGTTGATTTGCTCATGTGTGTGAGTTGAAATGATATGAGTGTTGGAAAGTGTGATGCCATGTGTGAAGTTTGACACTGCCACTCATGTGCAACTGTCATGTGTGGATCAGACCATTGTACAGTGCCCTGATGCCTGTGTTCAATCTCTACCTGTCTGCAGCGTCAACTGATGAAGAGGGCGGAGACGGTGCTGTGGAGCAAAGCGGCAGGGATCGCACAGCCAGCCGGAGACACAAGGCCCGGCTCCCCTCCCATGTTGCCATCTCATCAGGGAATGAGGAGTCTGGTGCCGCGTCCCTGGCCGCAGCTGCCGAGGGTAGGTCCAAGCGGCAGAGGTCGGAGGTGGCAGCAGAAGGGGCAACTGAGACCCCACAGGGTCTGATGGAGGAAGATGGCACGGAGTCATCCAGGTTGGTGGGGGGTTTAGTTGAGGAGGAGGCCGTGGAAGGGACACACACAGGGTCTGGAGGGGGGATTCCACTGGTGCTAGTGGTGCCGTCCAGGGGCAGGGACAGGAGGCAGCACAGGCCGCCGCGGAGGTGCCTGTGTGTAATCCTGTCTCCGATCCTGTGACTGCATCATCCCGCAGCAGCAGGGATGCCTTCGTCCAGACCCGTTCTCAGGGAGGGGATGAGCGCACAACAACAGGCCTTCCTCTCCCTGCGGACGTGGCAATCTGGGACCATGTTGAGCCTGTCCTGGCTAGGGTGGCGTTGCGTCAATGGGGCATGCGGGATGACCTGCAGGGTTTTCGTGAAGACTCTGCACGTTATCTCGATGACTCTTTGACCGTGTCGACCTACTACGACGGGTCACCAGTGCTGAATTCCTCCGTCTGCTGGACCTTGTACCGACCCCCCTCCTCAACTGAACCCCCTATGCGCCACTCGTCCTCCATCTTCCGGCCCAAGTATCACCTGCTTACCCTGTGGAGCTGCCTCTGACCCAGCGGCCAGGCTGGTGGAGGACACATCCCTACCACAGTCGGGAGTCGGAGGTCCAGCAGGGGTGGCCACCCCAACAACTGCACCCCAGCAGGAGGAGGACGTGCAGGCATCAAGAGGCAGGGCACAGGCATGGCAGCAACAGGCTCAAAGTGGGAGCGATGATATCTCGGGGCCATCAACATCAGAGGGGCAGGCAGCAGTCGGAGGGCAGGAGGACCATGGATTGGGAGTGTCTTCCGTGTGGCAGCGGTTGGGCCAGCAAATAGATGTGGAGCGGCGGCGGGCAGAAGAAGCACGGCTCACTATGGTCAGGGCAGAGAACTCCATGCGCAGGGCGCTGAGGCGGGCTGAGTGCCTCGAGGCAATTCGCAGGGAGTTGGAGGTAGACATGGCGTTATCACTGCGAAACCTCTGGGCCATGTAGCAGGCCCGCCTCCAGGACGTAGAACGGGAGTTTGATGATGCCCTGGCCCGGGAAATCAACAAGTGAGCCGTAGGACTTGCCTGCCGCCATTGTATATAGTTAATTAGTGTTAGGTTTCCTTTCTGTTTTTCTTTCATTCGGGGCGCTTGGACAATGCCCCGCCTTTTTGTATATAGTTGCTTATTAGGTAGGGTTTTTTGTAGGTTTCCTTTGAATAGTTGGGCTCATGGACCCTGGATTTGTACTTTGTATATAGTTGAAGACTGGATTTCACTTCATTATTTTTTTATTTTACCATGGATCAATGGATTTTTATTATTTTTGACCTTTGGATTTGGTTTGAGGGACGGACACTTTGGACCCATTTTCATTTGGATTTGTTTGGATTCTGCTTTCATACATTTTTTTTCTATTATTTTGGACATGCAGCATTTTCTTTATTATTTCCATTATTGTGTGATTTCATTTCATTCACTTGTTTTTGTGTTTAATACATTTTTGTTTCATACTTCAATGTGTGGTATTCTCTCATTGGTTTCATGCATGTCACCATGTGGGTTTTCTCATTCACTTGCACCCATTGTGTGTGTGTGACGGACATGTATTGATGTGCATGCTTGCCATTTGTGATTCATGTAATTGGGATTTCAATGTGGGGTGCATGTAATGCTTGGTTGGGTGTTTGGACTGGGGTGGCGTGGGGTGGGATTTGGGTGGCCATAAGGACCAGGAGTGTGGATCGCGATGACGTGTTGGGTTACAGGGACATGAGTCGGGGCCTGCTGGCAGGTGCCTGTCACTGCTGGGTGGGTGAGTGGGTTGGGGGACATGAGTCGGGGCCTGCTGGCAGGTGCCTGTCACTGCTGGGTGGGTGGGGGTACAGGGGGACATGAGTCAGGTCCTGCTGGCAGGTGCCTGTCACTGCTGAGTGGGTGGGGGACATGAGTCCGGGCCGGCTGGCAGGTGCCTGTCACTGCTGGGTGGGTGAGTGGGGGGGACATGAGTCGGGGCCTGCTGGCAGGTGCCCGTCATTGCTGAGTGGGTGGGGGACATGTGTGAAGTCTCTCAGGTGCATGGTGCCATGCAGCCTGCCTGTGGGGCATGCCCAGGGGTGATGGGCTGCCTGCAGGGCATGGGGAGGGGGATAGGGACACACCAGGGAGGGACCACACTGCCAAATCGTGTGTGTAACTCCCTGCACATCCTCCAGACTACACGTACCCTGCTCGCACAAGACCTTTCACGTGTAAAACTTCCCGCGCACCCCCGAAATACACGTACCCCACTCGCACAAGGCCTATCGCGTGTAAAACTTCCCGCGCACCCCCGAAATACACGTACCCCGCTTGCACAAGGCCTACCGCGTGTAAAACTTCCCACGCACCCCCGAAATACACGTACCACACTCGCACAAGGCCTATCGTGTGTAAAACTTCCCACGCACAACCGAAATACACGTAGCCCGCTCGCACAAGGCCTATCACATGTAAAACTTCCCGCACACCCCTGAAATACACTGTACCGGCCCTGTAAACTGTGGCAGGGTTAGCGCGGCCCTTCGCATTGGGGATTTCAATGACTTTTCCTTGCGCAAGGGGCGTTCTTGGGGGCGTAACTGGCACTGCAGGATGTTCTCTGCGTCAGTGCTCAAAATGGCTTTGAAATTACATGAATAGGCGGTGCACCAGGGGTGTTCTTGGGGGCGTAACTGGCGCTGCGGGACGTTCTCTGCATCAGCGCTCAAAATGGCTTGGAAATTACATGAATACGCGGTGCGCCAGAATGCTGCTTAGCCACATGGCTGGCACACGCTGGTGCACGCTCCCTCTCTGCGCTGCTCACGTGCCTGCCTCTGCACTGAAATATATGAATTACCCCGTAAATGCGTACTTTGCGGTGCACAAATTACACACATAACAAGCTGCATTTGCTGGAGTCCTTCAGGCTGTCACCTTCCTTGGGCCTAATCGGTATCTAGAAGGGTTATCACCTTGTTGCCTTTTAAGACAGGTGGCTTTAGAATAGACCCTTTCTGCTAAAGAAGGGTCAATAGCCTTTCAGTGGAAGTTTAGTGTTTCAGTTCCCCGCAGTTTGGCAGTCTTGTGATAATCTGTGGTATTAACAACCCCACTCCACGGCTGTATCTTTGTCTTTATTAGAGTGTGCATTTGGTTGTATTATTTCATTTTATTAAAGATTCTTGTAAACTGTAAAAACACTTTATAAAAAAATTAATTAAAAAAAATTATGTTTGCAGACTTTTTCTCCGCTCCAGGCTAAGGGGCCCCCAAATATCAGATTGAAATGTACCTACATGAGCCATGATAAATCTTCAGCCGGCCCGGCTGCAGTCTGGCGCTTCAAAGACATTTAGAAGGCCTCCTGACTGTAGGTTGTGTTTTCAGTGCCGGGGTGACCATTAGCAAACAGCCAGGAAGAATATATTTTCTACCAATCATCGGGCAGGAGAAATAATTTTTCCAGACACTTGATAGTACACAACCTCATGATATATTTTTTGTTTTTTGCAACCAGTTTATTCAAATTTTCCAACAAACATGTAAACACACAATAACTTCAAAAAATGCAAGCAAAACATCCTTAAATTGCAATAAAAGACCCATAAACCACCCCCAAACAATCAAACTAGAATGTAATGTCCAATCTTAAGATCTTGTGAAAAGAGTGAAAGAGAGAAAAAAAAACACAACCTCTTGATAATTTATTTATTTTACATTTGTAGAGCGCAACTACAGCCCAAAGGCATCGAGGCGCTGTTGCATGAGATTGTAAGTATGCGTGATTAAAGTTACATTAGAGGCAGCAACATGTAGGGTTCTTTGGTTACATACATAGTTGGTAGCGAAACAGTGTACATCTTACTTAAAAATGGACAGAATACATTTTAGGCAGTTTTCAAGGACAGAGGTACTGATCATCCAGCGACAGACAGCGAAATGAGCAGTGGGAGCAAGTGCAGAGTCTTACAAGTCACACAATTAACAATGTTTTAATCGCTTTGAGGAAGGCAAGGTGGGAGTCAATCATCCTAAGGTGCGTGGGTAGAGCGTTCCAATGTGAGGCCACCAGAGCGGGGAAGCTAGAGCCGCCTGCACGCACTCTCTGGGTCTTGTGCGTGGAAATCATGTTGGTGTAGGCTGCTCTCATAGGCCTAGAGGGAGTGGGCTTCACTATTCTCTGGGCCAAATAAGGGGGGGGGGGCAAGTCTTGGAGGCATTTGTGCGTGAGAGAGAGTGTTTTAAAAACAATTCTCTCTTTGATGGGCAGTCAATGAACCTGCCTCCTTACCTCAGAGATGTGGTCCTTCTTTGAGATTACTGTGGCGGCCCTTAGTGCATTATTTTCGACCAACTGGAGTTTAGCAATGTATTTGCCAGAGGTCCATAATACAACCTGCAGACAGACCCTACCTAACTTCGTCCGATTCTGTGTCTTATTTTTAAGTAGTTGTCCCATTTTTCAATATAGAGAAAGGCGAGGACCGATTTTATAGACATTATAGAAGCCGGGCTGCAGAAATCACAGGGTTTTTGATTTTCAAACGTAGGCAAGTCTGCCTGCAGGCATATGACCATGTAAATGTTGTTTGAAGCACGTTGTGCAGACAAATCACTGTACTCCCACTTTTTAAAGAACATTAAGAAGGCAATGCCTTAAGGCAGAGGGGCACTTGTGCCTCCCCGTTCTCTTTGAACAACGGGGCAGGCGTGTCATTTTGCAACCATAAAGATTCCAGATTGATTGACATGCTTTTCTGAATCACTCCGGCTGGCCTCCTCTCCTGTTGGTTCTGGCTTAGGGAAGTGTTAACGTGCATCTTGCAAAATTAGCAAGTGCTTCTCACTTCAAAGGGGGGAGGACTGCCGTATTGTGGTCAGCCTTGATTGGGGGTAGGTGGTGGACAGGCCAAACTGTTTGTGGCCGAGCTGTCAGGGGAAGTAGGAATTACAAAAGCAGAATACTGCAAAGACAGCCCAGCAGTTTAGGCGACTGTTGGACTGTTGCTGAGTTGTTATATTTTAGACCTGCCTATAAACGCTGTGGCTTTTCCCCCCAATTCCTGCAGGTAGTTGGGTTTTAAAAAGATGGATGGATCCGGCCCCCTCACTTTGCAGTATGGGAATTTCTGCCCCCCATCGTGAAATTAGGTTCTGCCCCTGTAACGAAAATCAAAACTTGGCACGCATGCCTACAGGGAGTGGCACACGAGCGGGGTGGAGGGGCAGGAGACGTGCAAGCTGTCACCGTACAGGCTCTTTCGAGAGCCTGACTTGGAATGTTGTCACTGGGACACCTCTCCCGTTCGGCACCTCAACGAGGGTGCCCAATGCCCAACGGAAAAAGTGTCCCACTGGGAGGGTAATGTGTGCTGAGCAATTCCTGCTCAGCATGGTCATTGTCCTGGCAGCAGGACACCTGACCCTTTCCAAACGGGAGAGGTGTCCCGCTGCCAGGACAATGTCCCAAGGTCTGTGAGCTAGTGTGAGCCATTAGGCACTCATGGGAGGGAGTGGGGCTATTAACAGGGACCTTTGTCCCTTTAGAAATGTGCATGGGAGGGAGTGATCAGCTTTGAGAAGGGTACATAATACTGCAGGCTTTATGAAATAATGACTATGGCTTTACCCAGGGGGGATTGGTTAGGCTCACATTAATCTGCATGATGCTATTGTGACTTTGCATAAAGGATGGGTAGACTACAACTAAAGCTATCCTCTTATTGCTCAATATATTTCTATAATGATGTATATAGTGTAAAGTTAATTATGAGAGGGTAGTTTATCATTTAATGTGCTTTGCTTCCTAGGCATTGCTTTAAATAAAGTATTATTTAAGCACATGAAATACAAAGGGAAACCTTAATAAATATCTATATCAACTAAACCTATGAAGATGTGCTCAGTTGCTTAAATTATCCACATCCCGGTTTCACCATTTAACCAAAGCGTGTGATCCTGAGTATATAATTTACTGTGTCTTATCGGCAACTCTGGTATTCACTTCAGAGCGTATGTTAATATATCATGCAGTTATTTATTTTTTAAAAAGCCTGATATAGAGTTGCTCCATAAATAACACCAGTACAATTTAGGTATTTTGCACCACAAAGTTATTTGCCACTTGGCTTACTTATGGCAACTTATTCTAAAGTCGCTTCTGTGGTTCCTCCAAGTATCAAAGACCAATGCTCCTTGCGCTGCCCTTTGCTGTGAAGTAATTTCTGTTGGTGCAATCCACATGCAAATTAGGAGGTGTGCATGTATTTTGCCCGACAGTGCCTGAACAGAGTTCTAATAGATGAGTTTCCTGCATATGTAATGATTCTGCAGTTTTATTTATTTTTGTTGTGTTAAAATGCCATCTACCACTAGCAGCCCTTTGTGGGCTGAATGAGACCATATGAAATTGCGCGCACTGCATTTGCGGGGAAAGTAGCAGGACCTTTTTTAATTGCTCGCCCTCCCACTCATGCAATGCTGGTTATTCCCCTTCCTACAGGCAGTGTTATCAGTGCTGTGGCAGTGAGCCCCGCACTAATAACACAGTCCCAGGCTTTCTAAATGTTTTTGAAACGCGGGACCCGCAGCAAATCAATGGAGTCCCAGCTTCAAAAAACATTAAGAAGACCAGCCCCCTGCAGTGATCACACCGCCTACAGGCCTCTTCATTAACAAGTACTTACCCACGGCATCCACAATGGCTGGGCAGCCAAGCTGTGACTCGGGCTGTCCTTTCCTTGCTCTGGCCTCTCTGCACATAGGCACCTCTGTGCATGTCTTTCAGCCCTGGAGCCTCTCCCCCTCTGCCTCGCCTGTGCGCTCTGCACCACAAGCACAGGCCAGGCTAACTAAATATGAACCCTCATTCTAGAAATCATGTTGCAGTTCGTGCGACATGATTATTAAAATAAAAAGCAAATCGTATTGTATCGCAAACTTCGATGCGATACCGCTTATTTTATGCCTTGCTCCTTTGTTTAATCTTTGGATTATTACCAGGTCAAAAAGGATTCACTGGATTTATGTTAAAAGTACAGCCTTCTTCAAAGTCCGCTGCTATGGAGGCAAAGACAGAAGGCATCCAAGGCAGAGAAAACCAAAACCGCCAGCACCCTGGTACAAACAAGAACTCAACCTCAGCAAAAGAGAGAGAGAGTTCTGGAATGTCAGCGAACCAGACAGCAGCTTAATCCAGCAGCTCCTGCTCTCTCTCTGTCTTGGAGATCTTGCTATTGATGTTGACCCCCAAACATGAACAAAAATAAAATTGATGTTCCCAGAAAGCCCTGTTCCCAAGAAGTCTAAGTAGTTTCCAGATTCTGAGGAGACTCCTGGGATTGGAGACATCAACAACCTTCTTCTTAAGGTGGCTGATGATGTGGGGGAAATGAGACTGCCTTTTTCTGAACTTGCGTCTAAAGTTGGTCATCTGGAGCCAAAGATGATGAAAATGGAAAGTGACACCACTGGCTGAGGTTAGTGGAAGCTTCAGGACCTACAAGGATCTGCAGAGGGAGGTGTATTCTTTAAAGGTCAAGAACTTGAAGTTGGAGATGATGTCCAGGACTCTTTATCTGCGCCTGGTGGGCCTGCCTGAAATCCGAGATTTAGACAAAAATCTGACAGAGATGGTCCTCCGGCTTCTCCGGGAGGTTTTTGATGAGAGCCTGGTTGAAACTACAGATCTGCACTGTGCAAGGTTTGCAGGCTTGCCAGTGGCAAACCTCAGCATGTTATCTTCTTTTGGACTAAACCAGGCCCTAAGGAGAGTATCCCAAAGGGTGCAATGTAGAAAGGGAAGATATTGTATGAGGGGGCGGCTGCCCTGTATGTGTATTCAGACTATCCTCAGACGGTTGTAGAGAAGAGGAGAGCCTTCAAGGAAGCAAAATCACTGGCCAGGGAGAAGAACATGCATGCAATGTTCATCAAACCATCTACATTAAAGATTTTTTTCAATAAGGCAACCAGGAGAACTGAAACCCCACTTGAAGCTGTGCAATGGCTTAAGGAATCTGCTTCCAGGATTGATTTGGAATTGTTCTGTTTTTATGTTTTAGATCTATGTGCCCTTATATGGTGTGTCTGTTTATCTGTGCAGGTGAGGCTTGTTGTTGGGTCTTGGCTTTTTGTGAGGCTGTTTTATAATAATTGTACTTGTTGTGTGTTTATTTTTTCAATACTGTGAAGGCATCATGAAGCAAGACACAGACAACAGATTCACATTCTCAACAAAAAGGACTTTGGGAGGATAGATGAAGGCCTAACCTGCCCTATGCTAAGGGGGGATTTCCCTACCTAAAGAAACTAAGGATAGTCTGTGTCAGTAAGTTCAAATCTTATAATTGCCCTAACAACTAAAGATGCACAATGTGTAGGGATGGCAGCACCAAAAGAAACAATGTTCAAAATAAAGTTCTGAGCATCTTCCAGCTCGGGCTTGTTTCAGCTTCCCCCTCCACATCAGGTTTAAAATAGTTCCACAAAAAGGACTCAGGGTTCCCTTCCCCAAGTGTAACACAATTCAAGGATATCTCAGGGTTCCCTTCCCCAAGTTCAACAATGTTCCACACGGTTCAAGTCTCTTGATTTTCACCAATATTGTCAACTTCACTTTTGACTCATACCAATTCAAACAGATGTTTTCTTTCCCTTGAGCACTTGTATCACACAGCCGTTGTCTTTGGGCTTCTCTTGTCTCTTTCCCATGTCGGGCTACTCAGTCTAGGCGCAGTTGTCGGACCACACAGTCCACCCATTACAGGCCATGCAACCAATAACCCTTGGCACTTTGTGATGCTCTTAATTATTCTTGGCCGGTTTTCCACCTAGCACCAGTGTCAGTACTTAACATGTGCTGTGGTTTCTCTTTGGCAGTCTTTAGGGCTTGGCCACCACTTGTATATTGACAGTCTTTTGGTATTGCTACAATTTGCATTCACCTTATTCTGTGGTGTATATCTTCTTTCACCACCTTGCTTTTACATAGCCCCTCTTAGTTGCAACAACTTGTATTTCACACTTGCTTTTCATTTAGTTCATAAACATTCATGACAGCTTTCAATTTGTTTCTCAATGCTTCTTAGCAAATTTCACTCCTTTCACAATAGCACATCATTCACTTTCCACTTGTGCTATAATTTCCCTATTTCCATATCTTCTCTTTAGTCCGGTATTTAATACATGCTGTTGCTTTTCCCAAAATAATAGACAACTTTTCCATGATTAATTATTTCTTCATTCGGGTTCCAAACCCCATTCTCATAAGCTTTTTGTTCGTTCAAAAACGTGAACTGTCCAAGATCTGCCCCCAAAGCTCCCCAGTATGAGTATTTCCTGTCTGGCACTCACTGGGGCTGCTCTACTTTGTCGGGTGTCTCTCCGTCCTTCCCTCCACTCCCGGGTATGTGTTGGGCACTCCAGTGAGCCGCGCACTCTGTCGGGAAAACTTTTTGTAGCGTTCTGGAGCGGTTAAGTGGTTTCTGTGTGCCCCAGCTCGAGCGGCTCAGGCAATTGATGGGGTTTTTGTCCTCTCACGGCCTGCTCGGGTCGTGGCACCTCTCTTGTCCCCTAGCAACACACACCGTGCTCTCTGTCGGTCCTGCTCCAGCCTGCTCTTCTTCAAACAACTGCCACCTTCTCTCCAGGCAGGTTCTCCATGCTTTGCTGGGTGGGCCTCCTTTTAAACACCTGTAGCCTTCCAATAGGTTGCAGGTTCGAGTAGTTTGCCTGACACTCATTACACCAATTAACTTGACCTGCCTAATCCTCCAGGGGCATCTTCCTCATCTCAGTACCACAGTTTTGAAACTGACTAGAAGTGTGCATTACTCCTAGTCACCTCTTCTTTGTCCCAGTCTTAGTGTGTGTGGAGGAGATAGGGACTGAAAAAAACCTAGAAGGAAGGGGCAGGGTAGGATTCATTATCATGGGGAAAATGGGGTTGCCATGTCTCACCTGCAGACACCCTCTCCCCACTCCTCAAGGTCCCACCACACAGGGGATCCCCCCGTGCATATCCGACCCCAAGGTCAGGATCCAAAATCAATGGCCTTTTCCTGGCCACCTGAGAGGAAGATCTAAGGGGAGTAGATGGGAGGATGCCCTCAGGTTTCTCATTATACATACTTTACTAATGTAGGATTGGTTTATTGTGGTTAAAATGTGTTACAGTTTGGTTTTGAACATTAATTTAGGTTCTTCTAGTTGAGCTGCACTCTCCTGAGCTCCAGGTGTGTTCCTTTCTTGATGGTCCTCCTGATTGGTTAAGTTGATTCTATGTGTGCTTTCCTTTAATGTTCGCGTCATCACAATGGCAGACACGTGTGTAGTCGGGAGTGCCGGCTCCATGGGTCAATGTGGCGAATGATGTGTTATAGCCCAACACACTACTTTCTATACTTCTGTCTGTTTGCGCTCATTCATTTTTCAAATAATAGATGATGCAGTCTGTGATAATTAGTGTCTGCCCCACAGGTGTGTAAAAAAAGCTAGAAATCAGGGTGGGAGATCCGTGGACAACTGTCTCGTTTTGAAGCTTTTTTATTATTTTGCTTCCAAAACGATTTTGCACAGATAATAAAATTAAATATTTACATGACTTTCGATAAGCACGAAAGTGTACGGACAAACGTTATTTAACACAGGAAATACAGGTAAGTATCGACCTCTCTTTTATCGAGGAACAATTTCCAAAGTGATGCACGAGTATACAATACAGGTAAGTGAGAACATAGGATTTTTTACAGGGTACGACCCAAGACTGTAGTAGGTCCGGGGATCTAGGCAAGATGGTGTACACAACACTATCTATAAACACATAAACAAAGGGGTTGTGTCACAAAACATCGACACTGAAGTGTTTCAGCCAAGAGGGGCTGGGTGAGAGCCCGAAGTTATGGTGGCCTTCATCAGGATGATCGCTGAAGTGGTGTTGTCCGTGCAGGTAATCGTCTGCTATGGTAACGTGAACAGACAGGAAAAGTGCCAGACAAGAAATACACATACTGGGGAGCTTTGGGGGCAGATCTTGGACAGTTCACGTCAGTCTCTTGTCCCCTGGCAACACACACTGTGCTCTCTGCCGGTCCTGCTCCAGCCTTCTCCTCTTCAAACAACTGCCACCTTCTCTCCAGGCAGGTTCTCCATGCTTTGCTGGGTGGGCCTCCTTTTAAACACCTGTAGCCCTCCAATAGGTTGCAGGTTCGAGTAGTTTGCTTGACACACATTACACCAATTAACTTGGCATGCCTGATTCTCAGGAGGCATCTTCCTCATCTCAGTACCACAGTGGTGAAACTGACTAGAAGTGTGCATTACTCCTAGTCACCTCTTCTTCGTCCCAGTCTTAGTGTGTGTGTGTGTGGAGGAGATAGGGACTGAAAAAACCCTAGAAGGAAGGGACAGGGTAGGATTCATTATCATAGGGAAAATGGGGATGGCATGTCTCACCTGCAGACACCCTCTCCCCACTCCTCAAGGTCCCACCACACAGGTGATCCTACCTTGCATATCCGACCCCAAGGTCAGGATCCAAAATCAATGGCCTTTTCTTGGCCACCTGAGAGGAAGATCCAAGGGGAGTAGATGGGAGGATGCCCTCAGGTTCCTCATTATACATACTTTACTGATGTAGGATTGGTTTATTGTGGTTAAAATGTGTTACAGTTTGGTTTTGAACATTAATTTAGGTTCTTCTGCTTGAGCTGCACTCTCTTGAGCTCCAGGTGTGTTATTTTCTTGATGGTCCTCCTGATAGGTTAAGTTGATTCTATCTGTACTTTCCTTTAATGTTCGCGTCATCACAATGGCGGACACGTGTGTAGTCGGGAGTGCCGGCTCCATGGGTCAATGTGGCGAGTGATGTGTTATAGCCCAACACACTACTTTCTATACTTCTGTCTGTTTGTGCTTATTCATTTTTCAAATAATAGATGATGCAGTCTGTGATAATTAGTGTCTGCCCCGCAAGTGTGTACAAAATGCTAGAAATCAGGGTGGGAGATCCGTGGACAACTGTCTGCTTTTGAAGCATGCCGCGAGGAGTACTGCCGCAAGCTTTTCGCATGGCTCCTAGATACTCCGGGCCCCATTCACTGGCCAACGTGACCTGATTTTTCCGAGTCCTTCCATGCAACTTTAGGACATGGCATTCATAGTCCAGTACTCCAGATAGGACTTTCAAGCACAGCGCCCCCGCTGCAACCATAGCAGACGATTACCTGCACGGACAGCACCACTATCAGCGATCATCCTGATGAAGGCCACCATAACCTCGGGCTCTCACCCAGCCCCTCTTGGCCGAAACACTTCAGTGTCAATGTTTTGTGACACAACCCCTTTGTTTATGTGTTTATAGATAGTGTTGTGTACACCATCTTGCCTATATCCCCGGACCTACTACAGTTTTGGGTCGCACCCTGTAAAAAATCCTGTGTTCTCACTTACCTGTATTGTATACTCGTGCATCACTTTGGAAATTGTTCCTCGATAAAAGAGAGGTCGATACTTACCTGTATTTCCTGTGTTAAATAACGTTTGTCGGTACACTTTCGTGCTTATCGAAAGTCGTGTCAATATTTAATTTTATTATCTGTGCAAAATCGTTTTGGAGGCAAAATAATAAAAAAAGCTTCAAAACCAGACAGTTGTCCACGGATCTCCCACCCTAATTTCTAGCATTTTGTACACAGGTACCCACCTGGGCTTATCAGGACCACGCCAGGCGCCTTTTATATACTATGGCCCCACAGGTGTGACAGTGACTACCTATATGCAACATTTTTCTCAGTGGTATTTCCTTGTCTATTTGGCTGCCGCTTGTAAGGGAGGCATGGTATCACAAGTATGACGCTGACACAAAAGGTACAATTAGTAGAACCTTTACTAAAGTTTCAATGGGGTTGGAGAGACTCCTGCTTTACCCTATAGCTAGGATGGGAGTAATCTCAACCATCAAATCATAAACAAAACAGTCCTAGTTGTGTCCGTCAAATCAAAATGGCCTATACTAACAAAAACATAAGGTCTGCCCTATGTCTAGTACAAAAAGTGTGAAAAGGAATATATGTATGTAAAGGAAAGTTAGTGTTCAAAAGAATACATGTGGCTGAGTCAGCTCTCCTCCCCACATTGGACAGCATGGATGAGTAAGGCGGTCCATGTAGACAAGACAACACATTCTGGCTCAGGCTCTTAATACAAAGGCCGTCCAAAACATTGATCAAGGCCCTTCTGGCCTTCTGCGTTAAAGTCTTACTTTCCAATTTCCAAAAACACATGTTAACAAAAGGTTCACACCGGTGCCCTTCTGACGGGCTCAGAACTTTCAAAGCAAAAAGTTCACAGCACTTGCAGGGTTTCCCTTCCCCAAGCTTAACTCATATCCTTGAGGGGTTCCCTTCCCCTAACTTATTATACTTCCGGTCAGGCTCAGACTGTTTCCTGATGCAGAAGACTTTCAAATGTGCATGGCTTTTGTGACAGACCTCAGCAGGACCACTTTGACTTTCCAGCGTTCAACTCACACTCCTATGTTATTTACTCCACTGCTTTTTGGTCTGGGTAGTTCACTGTATTATGTACCAAAGCTCAATGTTCAGCTTTTTACATCCCCCTTCTCTCAGGGTTAATTTCAATCACCTTACAGTTCATTCACTTTATCTCTACAACCTTTTCACCTTCCACAAAGATTTTCTAGTGGGCTACTTCCTCTCGACGTCCACTCCGATACTTAGTATCGCTGAGGTAACAGTTATCGTTACTTCAAAGTTCATTTGCCGGTCTGCCTTTCTTTGCAATCTCATCCTCATGCGTGCAGCTTTCAATTTTGCGATATAATGTTGCCACTTCAATCTTTTTTTAGCACACACCGGTCTCTCACGTCGCTTGCCAACTCACCAGCTGTGTGCGTTTCTTTCTTGTCGTTTACTTTCTTCCAATTTGCGAGTCAATGTTAGTACCACAGGCTTGGTCTTGCCTCTCCAACTCTGCCGTTCACCCAGGAGGGACACTGGCGTCCTTGAAACACAATGCAACCTTCTTGTTTGGGATTCAGCCTTCTCCATGTATCTTTCGCTGCCTTTTGGAGGCAACAACCTCCTGCAGGGAAACTCCTGATGTTCTCTACCCGTAGTTATCGTCCCTCAGTCCGTTGCACTGCTCCAGTATGTTCGCCTTCGCCCCGGAAGTTCTGCTCTTATTTTTGTTACACCTTGCTCAGAGTGTGTCTCTATGTTCTGCCTTTTATCCGTGTGAGGAGAGCTAATTGGTATCAGATGTATGCACTTAGAGTCAGGTGCCTGACCCAATTAGCGAGAAATGTCCATTGCGATGTGTAAGAGTTAGTATTGTTAGTCTCAGTCACCCTCTTCCTCGGCCCAGTATTTGTGTGGAAAGGGAGGGGAGTTGGGGAATCCTATGAAATAGGATGGGTTAGGTATACGGGAAAGGGGGGAATACTGCGTCTCACCATAGGCTGTCTCACCCCCACTTCCTGAAGACCCCTCACCCAGGTGATCCTCCTGCACTGGCCCACCCCCAGGGACTGGATCCAAAAGCAATGGCTGTGCGATGGCCACCTGAGAGAGAGATCCCCGGGTACTAGCAGGTGACACACCCCTTGGTTTCTCACATACTCTTACCCTATGCGATGCAGCTGCATCAGTTTCACATGGAAACCGGCAAAGGTATTCGACATTTCCCTGTTCCTTTCCTTTTCCGTGTTTCACAGTGAAACAGTAGGGTTGCAGGTCTAAGAACCGTCACATGACTCGAGGGTTAGAGTCCTTTTGTTGACTTATCCATGTCAAAGGGAAAGGGTCAGTAACAACTGTGAACTTTCTCCCCAGAAGATAGTACCTCAGATGAATAATTGCCCATGTGATGGCAAGGGCCATTTCTTCTCCCCTGGGAAGAGTTTATGACTAGTGAATAGGATGGGGTGTTCTAATCCATCGCATATTCGCGACAATACTACTCCTAATCCTGTGAGGGAGGCATCCGTCTGTAATATGAATTCCTTTAAGAAGTCTACCACTTTTAGTATTGGAATTTGGCATAAGGTTTGTTTCAGGTTATTATACCACGCATCGTCCTCATCACACCAACACATTTTCTGGGGCTCTGCGTTTCTTAGTTTGTCTGTCAGTCTGGCTGTTCTATCTGAAACATTTGGGATAAACCTACAGTAATAACCAATTCATCCGAGCAATACCATTCCCTACAAAGAAGCCTAGGTATTTCACAGCCGATTTAGCCAGCTTTCATTTTGATGGATAGGCAGTTAAGCCAGCCTCTCTGAGGGTTCTCATAATAGTAGAAAGAAGAAAAAGATGTTCTTCCCAAGTGATACTATAAATGACTACGGGCCTCAACATGAGTTGGGTGTTATCTGGGTGTAATTACTGCAGAGTGGTATTAGCGTGAACGCTGGGAGTCATGGCGCAAACAATGCCCTATCACGAGTCGGCGGGCACGCGCACACAGCCCCGACGTTAACCCTGATACTGCTCGGTGTAGAGGCTTGGAACCCAAAACCCAGCGAACATTGCGGCACCCCACAACGCGCGCTAATAGTGTGCGCTACTACTGCCATGAGAAATACATCACTGCCAGAACGGGAAACAAAGCGTGGCTATTTTGGAAATCACAATCCGCCAAAAATCAGAGCCCCTGGAAGCCATCCACTGAAAAAGAGCACTGAAAATGTCACAGGAGCGTGTGAGGGGCAAGTCTGGCCTGGATAGGCTGCGCAAGCCCAAGGTCTCAGACAGTGAACTGGCAATACTTGTGGAGGAGGTGATTGCGCACCAGGAAGAACGAAATGGGCCCCAACAAAAGAAGACACAGTGGCGTAACAGGATCTTGGTGGAGATCAGTGAAAAGGTCACTGCAGCGGGCCTTGTCCCCAGGGGTGGCGAGGACTGCCGCAAAAGATTCAACGACGTGCAGGTCCGTGTACGGGGCATCCTTGCATAGCACAGGAGCGAGAGCATGGCAACCGGGGGAGGTCCACCACCACCACCGGAGATGGTCCGTGGGAAGAGCAGTGCACCACCCCATAGAGGTGGGTGGAGCAGAGGCAGGCACCGGCACCCCATGGCAAATTGCATTGTGAAGAGGCCACAACTCCATCCCCCAGTGTCAATAACCGAGAGCCGGGCATTGTGAGTGGGTGCAGTTTGTGGGAGCAACCACAGGCATCCACGGCAGCACCCATGTGCCAGTGCACCTAGGTCGCCCCTGTGAGCCAGAGTCGTGGGTAGGGCAACCAATTAACACATGCAAGCACCATGCAACACAGAGCCATGGCGAGGGCACAGCATCGTTCCATTGCCAGGTGGCCGTGTGTAGTGCCAGCCTCCCTCACTCAGTGCTGCAAGTCAGTTGTGCTTGTGCATCATAAGTATGTGAGACAAGAAATAGGTAGGCCAACAATGCCCCCCCCTGCCATGCCACCACATGAAATACAAACTCCAAAGTGTGTCCCCCCCTCACGTATCAGGCCCCAGTAATCCCAACCCATTGCAAAATGTAAACAGGCCAGGCCCAAGCATGCATTAAACTTCTCTGTGCAGCCCCCACTGTAAGTACTGAAATACATGCCAAAATATTTGAGAGACTGCGTCCTCATGCCATACCCTATGTTCCCTACAGGCACGCAGGTATCCTCCAATGGCCAAGGTGGATGACGAGGAAACGGGGCCATCCCAACATGTGTCCAGCTGCGCCTCCACCCGCACCACCACCCTGCAAGGCCCGGCAGGACAGACCAAGGTGGAGGACCTACCCCACTGCAGCAGTGTCACACCACCACGGTGCTCCCAAGCCACCAGAGCCTCACCACCACAGCGCTCCCAAACCACCAGGGCCTCACTGCCATGGCGCTCCCAAGCCACCAGGGCCTCACCACCACAGTGCTCCCAAGCCACCAGGGCCTCACCATCACAGCACTCCCAAGCCAGCAGGGCCTCACCACCACAGCACTCCCAAGCCACCAGGGCCTCACCACCACAGCACCCCCAAGCCACCAGGGCCTCACCACCAAGCCATTGCCAAGCTACCAGGGCCTCACCACCAAGCTGGTCTCAAGCCACCAGCAATGACCAGGATGACGTAGTGGAAGTTGCCACGAGTGCAACCACCCCGGAGGAGGGAGCATCAACCTGCGATGAGCAGCATGCTGGATCTGCTCTGACACAGGTACACAGTCCGGTGCAGCAAATGGTCACTCCAGAAGGTACCCATGACCATGGAGAGATGCACAGCCAAAGTCCACAGCTGGGTGCCACCGCACACACAACATTGGTGGATGAGGACACTCCATCGTATGCCTCATCTGCTGGCAGCTTCCCCTTCCACAGCAGCCCCACCAGACAGCCCAGCCCTTTCATTGACAGCAGCCCCACAACACAGAGCAGCCCTCCCCGGGCCACAGCAACAGGTCCCGCGGGCACCATCATGGCACGCCTCGATGTCATAGAGGCACACCAGAGGAAGATTGGTGGCATGGCCAGTGCATACAACCGACATATGAGCCGTGCAATTAGGGGTGTGGCCAGGTCCATGGCGCGTGACAATTCAGTAACCCTTACGGCTGTGGAAGCATGCACTGCGGCCCTCACAAGGTTTGGCCAGTTAGTCTGAATTGTGTGAGGGACAATCTGCACATGCAGAACTGATGCAAGAGTGTAACAATTTGCTCCGTGAGCAGCTGTTGGCTGCATCTGTGCCCTCTACCACCCCACAGAGCGGTCCCAACAGGGGTCACCCAGGTGGAGGTCAGAGTGTCAGTTCCAACACCGGTCACCTGATGTCGGTGCATGTGGAAAACTTCCACGTCCCCATTAGATGGACACTGCACTGTTGGCCTGAGGGACGGACACATGGACCCATTGGCACTGGGTGGGGGTGGGCGGTTCTGTGTACTGGGGAGTCGGTGGGGCGAGGGGGGGTCTGTGTGCTGGGGAGTTGGTGGGGGGATCTGTGTGCTGGGGAGTTGGTGGGGGGTGTGTGTGTGCTGGGGAGTTGGTGGGGGGAGGGGGTCTGTGTGCTAGGGAGTTGGTGGGGGGAGGAGGGTCTGTGTGCTGGGGAGTTGGTGGGGGTGGGGTGTAGTTTCATATTCATTAAAGCCTGTTGAAACCTGAGATAATGCAAGGACACTCATGATTGTGTACAAGTGTTCTTTATTTTACATGTGCAGGTTGTGGTATGTGCGCACTCACAATGCTAAAATAATTGTCTATCAGCACCTGTCTGGCCAACCTCCCCTCCCTCACCCCATCCCTGTGTGCAAGAGCCCTGGCCACAAGCTCATCATCACTCTCATCCCCTAGGGTTTGCCCGTCTGCGTCAGGGGGAGTGGCATATTCCTTAGGCAGCAGATGTTGTGCAGCATGGCGCAGGTGAGGACAATATTCCCAACTTTTTTCAGCGCATACATTTGTGCCCCTGCAGTAAGGTCCATTCACCTGAATTGTGCCTACAATAGTCCAAAGGTCCATTCAATACAGATGTGTGTCCTACTGTTGGCATGGTTGTATGGTTCCTATGCAGGTGTGCGGGGATTCTGCACAGGGGTCATCAGCCATGTGAGCTGCGGGTATCCTGAGTCACCTGCATGGGATGAAATGAGTACATGAGGCCTACGTGCCTTAAATTGGTGTGCTGTGACAAAGCATTATTACACTATACACTTTGGTCCTTCTTGTGTGCAACAGGTACTTGCAATGTGATTGGTGTACATCCCTCCTGTTTCATGCTATGCATCATCTGACCCGTACATGCACCCTGTGTGGTTGAGTGGGCTGTTCTGTGGTGGCTGACAGTTGCCTGCACATGGGGTGCAGGTGGATGCTGCACTATGTGAATGGGTGTGTGTGTGCCACTCCTACTCATCATGTACGGTCAGGTAACCACTTCAACTTGGAATAGGGTGTAGTCCTGTTCCATGGGTTTGCTCTTCAAGGGGCACCATGATCCTCGTGACCCACTTTCCACCTGCACTGCTCCCTGTGTGTTATTGGCATAGTGGTGCATGGAGACCCTCAGGATGGGGCTATCATCATGACTGGCAATTTAGGGAGGGTGGTCATTTGTATTTGCATGTGGCTGTATCAGTGGATGGTGGAGAATTAGCATCATGGCCACAGTTTTTACTTTGGTTTTCATGCATGTTAGTGTGCACTCATGGGTCCCTCTCTCTGGGATGTTGATGCTTGCTACTGATCATCAGCAGTGCTTTAGGGTATGGGGAGTGTGATCCCCTCGGTGGAGTTTCTCTTGGGTGTCGGGGTGTAAAGCAGCACTGCAGCACAAACAAGGTGCATTGTGGTTGTTGTGGTCCCATGTGTTATAGTGTTTGGAGCAGTGTGTGGCCATCACCTTGTGTGGGTCCAGGTGTGGTGGTCATGTGCAGGTGCCCTTGTGTGCCCTCCGTACATGGTACTGGTGCTGTGATGGTGCTGGCTGTGGCTACTGGTGGCATGCAAGGCTTCCTGTGGCTATGCCCCCGCCCCCTTCATTTCTTGTGCTTTGACATGCATTTCTGGCAGGATTTGCACTCATTATTACAAAACATCAGAAGGTAGTTAACACATATCAACAGTTTACAGTTGTATTCATTAGATCAAAACTGTAAGTGGTATATTTAAAGTCATATTTTAATATTCAATGGTTTGTAGAAAAAATACATTTCAAGTTAAGAAATGATGGGTCACCCCCTTCATTTGGTACAGTAAAACATTCATACAATGTCTAAAAAGAGAGAAAGACTGTTTAGTCGTGACACATTGATTTGTATATTTTGATAACAAATATCTAGTAGCTATGAATAGATATATTGATCTAGCTTGATGAAATAACCGCCCCATAATAGGGCTTAAGGATCATTGCAAGCGTAAGATCTATTTTCTGCATAGATCAATATAGCTATTCATAGCTACTAGATATTTGTTATCAAAATATACAAATCAATGTGTCACGACTAAACAGTCTTTCTCTCTTTTTAGACATTGTATGAATGTTTTACTGTACCAAATGAATGGGATTGACCCATCATTTATTAACTTGAAATGTATTTTTTCTACAAACCATTGAATATTAAAATATGACTTTAAATATACCACTTACAGTTTTGATCTAATGAATACAACTGTAAACTGTTGATATGTGTTAACTACCTTCTGATGTTTTGTAATATTGACCCACCCCCGATAAAAGGTAGAACGACTACTTAGGTAGTTCTATTGGGTTTCCCTAAAGACGTGTATAGGATTTGCACTCACCACTATCCATGTACGTTGTCCTCTGTGCCTCTCCATGAAGGCCGGCAGTGTGCTGTTGGACAGCACCATGGAGTCATGGGTGGATCCAGAGTAGCGAGCGTAGCAGTGGCTGATGGTGAGGTCTGGCCCGCAGGTCATCTGCACATTCATTGAATTGAACTATTTTTGATTCCGGTATGCTGCCTCATGGGGCTGGGGTGCAACCAGTGCGACATGTGTGCAGTTACAGGGCTGTAATTACGTTGGGCACTTGTGCAAACTGTGCCTGGGTGGTGGGCAATGCCATGTACTGGTTCACGTGGCACAGCAGTGCATCCAGCACCTGGCCCAGGACTGCACTAAACATGGACTGGGCCATGCCATACATTTTGCTACTGAGTGCTGAAAGGTGCCCATCCCCAGGTACTGCAGGACTGACACCAGTTTGACAAGTGGGGATACAGCGGTGCAGATGCAATCCTGCTCCCAATGTCCCCTTCAATTGTGGCCAGCAACTGGATGATGGTAGCCCTGTCCAGCCTGGCCTCTGCTACCAACTGGCCATCAGTCAGGGCCCAGGTTGATGGCCTGACCCTGGAGATGACTGCACGCCTTGCTGGGGATGGTCTTCTCCTCCTCATCCTCATACCCTACTCCCCCTTTGCTCCCTGTGCCCTGCCCTGGTTGCCAAGCCTTTGTAGCTCCAGGTGCAGCATGTGGAAATCCATGTCAGAGCTCCCTGCAACAAATGGCATCATGGTGTTGGAAAGTGTGTTTGGGGCTTGGGTGGGTCTTTTGTAGCCCTCTTGTGTGCATTGTTTGCACCTGTGGCTTTATTCCTGTCACCTGGGTTCATTTACCTCCAGCAGGCTGCTGGGGGTATTTCCAGCGGTATTAGCACCGGTTTTTCAGCGCTAATACTGCTGGTACTGTACTTGTGATAGGTCTGTAATAGTACTGTGTGTTGTCAGCACTAGTACAGCCGGCGCTATTACAGCCGGCTGTAATAGCGCCGGCAGGATTTACAGTTGTGATCCGGCAGAGTGATATTGGCAACGCTAATACAGTTACCGCCGGATTTAAGGGGTACCACCCAACTCATGATGAGGCCTAATGTCATCAATATAGGCCCCACAGAAATCTGAGTAAGGCTATAATATCCTGTCCATAAGTGGTTGGAAAGTGGCTTGGGCCCCATGACAGTCCAAAAGGGAGGGCTTTGAATTGGAATAGTCCCATTGGTGTTGAGAAAGCTGTCTTTTCCTTATCAGTTCCATATACAGGGACCTGACAATATTCCATGGTTAAATCTAGGGTTGACAGGAATATGGCATTTCCAAATGTATCTATCAACTCATCGATGCGTGGCATAGGATAGGCATCGAAGGCGGAGATGGTGTTGACCTGCCTGAAGTCTATGCAAAACCTCCAAGAATGATCGGGTTTAGTCACCAACACAATCAGGGAGGACCATGGACTCAAAGAGGGCTCGATAATGTGTGGCTCCAGCATTTTTTTAAATTCATCAATTACTATCTGTTTTCGTGATTCTAGGAGATCATTCCGGTTTCGAATGGGCCACTTTTCCCTTTGGTGTTCTGATTTGTAGTGTCCATGCTTCTTATTAACATACTATGTACGGGAGCGAGCCACGGAACACAGACGCATCAGAGGGAATCCGAATACAAGTTAAACGGGAACAGCTGAGAGACGCGTTGGCCGTATGACACAGTCTCCCTCCTTCTCCCCTTATATGTATACTGTTTACTTTTAATTAAACTTATTGTTAGCCCCATAGACCTTGCGTCCTCATATTATTGTTTGTCAGCATAATACAATTGGCGACGAGGATCGTGTTTTCCGACGAGCCCCGACGTATACTTCGTTATGTGCCAGTGAGGCCGCTCTGCTCATCCCCGAGCATTGCAGCGGCCCCAATCGAAGTGTGCTCCAAAGTAACGTACCTCTGCTTGTCTATGCCCTCATTCCGGGCGAGGAAAAGTAGAGATTTTTTTCTCCTGTTTCTCCTGCTGCGGAGCCGCAATCCTTTGTGTATACATCTATTTCCTCGTACGTGAATGAGCGTTTCGTTAATACGAGGAAGATTCAAGTCGAGTGATATTAAAGTGGTACACACGCATTAATGCGTGTTTGGGAACAAGCAAAACCAGACTGTCTTTTACCCCTGCATTCTGTCTTAAAGGAGACAGCACCTGCACCAATGTGAGCAGTGCTTATTCAAACCCACAGAATTAGTTCATTGGACATGCAAAAGTTTTGGGATTGAAATATATATGTGATACAGAGGCCAGACAAACATGCAATTCATCAAGTTTTGTTTTTGCTGATGCAAATATAAAAATATAATACATACAAGCACAGTGCCAAATTGTATTTGAAAATTACGGTACAAGCACTTTATTGACAGTAATTAATTGACATTATGGCGTTCAGCAGCGTTCCTCCTCCCATGTTCTTTATGCCTGACGCTAATGAACCCAGCATGGTCAAGCGTGAATAAGGCCTTTAGTGTCCATTTACTGTTTCTATATCACTTTGTCTCACCCTGTATGTCGTGGTGAACAATGGAGACATGTGGCAATCCTGGCTCGTACCTCTTGTCAGGGGCAACAGTTAGTAAAAGCCATTCTAGCCGATGGTGAACTGACACAAGCAACCCCCTACACCAACTGAATTAAGCAATCATCAATCCGAATTGTGGACATCAGAGCTCTTTGAAATGCCCCCTCAATACATTTAAATGTGTTCTCCATGTGGAGAGCAAGTAACACTACAGGGACCTTCCTTCTCTGAGCGATATCAACCTAATCAACAATCTTGCTTATTGGGGGGCATGGCCAACAGCGCGATGAGGAGGACATAGGTCTTTGTCGCTCCCGCAACCGCCGCAGTAATCCTGTTAAAATCGCCTGTTGCCGCTAACTGCGGGGTGTAAAAGTAACCCCTATTCACAGCGGGCATCATCGTGCCCATCTGGACTGCGGGACGGAAGGAATCGGCTGCCGGGTGTGGAGCAGTGCCGAGGTGAAGTTGGGTGCGGGGCCGAATGGTGTGCTTCCAAGATGGCCACCTAGGCACAGCGATCCTATGCTTGGCGCCGACGGTGTGGAGCGGCGCTGTCTCGGCCTTCGCTAGGTCCCCTCTGAAACCTGCACAGAGGAGTTTTTCTTCTGCCCGAGGACTGCTCTGGCCGGCTGCCGGTCCACGACCCCGGGTGAGGGAGTGAGCGGGAGGAGTTGCGTATCTCCGGCAGACTCAGAGCGGCCACCGCCTTGCAAGTGAGATTCCGCCCCGGCCCTGTGGGGCTGTTTGCTGGCTTCGATCTGCGCAGGGGGGACTGAGGTGTGGCCCCGCGGGTGAGTGTCCTTGCCAGCCCGTGTGCCCGAACACTGGTGGGTCCCCCCCTCCCCTTCCTCCCCGGGACACGAACGGCCTTCAGCAGGTGACTGTGCCGCCTTACAGTGGAGCAGGAGCTGGGCGAGATAGGAGCGGCTCCCTGGTCCTCGGCCTGTGCCGGCCCCGGCTCGGGGCGCCATCCGGCGGGGGTGCCCCTCCAGGGACCAGAGTATCGCCACGGCGTGGAGGGACTCGGAGACCAGCAGCGCCCTGCAATAGGGGAAACAATAGCGCAGACTCATCGAGGAGATGCCATACGGCTCTAACATGTTCCTTTTTTTGGAGAGACACTAACCTGCCTTGTGCCCCATGAACTGCCTTGTCCGTGGCGCCCTGCAAGCCATACTCCGCACCACTAACTAGTATCCACAGCACTAACCCCCCTCTGAGAAGAGTGAGGGGGCCACAACACCCTCACCACTGGGTCTACAAACGACGCTCGAACAATTGCGACCACAGCAGATACCCAAGGAGGGGGTCGCTATAACCTTATAACACGCAGTGAGTGGATTGCGGGACAGTGTATCGCCGGGTGGGCCCGGAGGTGCTGAGGGGAGGATAGTGGTGATGTGTCCAGACCCCAACAGAAACACAGCTTGCTGTACACGACACGGCAAATACCCTAAAGCTCCAAAACACCAAGTGGCCTCCACGGATCACCATGGCCTGAATTGGTGGTAGTTTGTAACGCCACTTGCATAACCAATGGACTCTGCCCCCGAACACGTCACCTCTTGTCCTGCTGTGGCATACGTACGCGATGGAGCCCTAATCGCACACGCTGGGCGGTGCAGCTAACTGCGCCTCAGACCAAGTAATGCCTGAGTGCCCAGTGGCAGCGGGCATAACCCATGGACAACACACTGATCCTCTTGGACCAAATCTAACACCCCTAAGATCGAAAGAGGCAGGAAGAGGGCCCGGCACTGCAGCAACTAATAAAAAGGGTAATTTCGCTGGTCCACCACTACGCGGCTGGGTGGTGGGGCCGACCCAGCCAGCACCCACTGAGATCCCAACAGGTGTACAGCTGTAAAACCACAGCTGCCAGACCAGGCGGCGACCATGGGCAAAGACAAGACGAGGAAGTCCACTATGCAGAATAGGATTGAGCAATACACTGTCCCTTCGTCACAGATTGCGGACCCTCCACCGCAGCACTCTGATGATACGGACACTGAACACACGCTTTCTCTTAAAGACGTTATGGCCGCCATTGCGGACTCCCGCTCATCTATGGAGCAAAAGATAGACCGAATAAGCCTAGATGTTTCCCTCCTCAGATATGATCTGCAGAAACTGTCCGCACGCACTGGGGAAGCAGAGCAGCGCATTTCGACTACGGAAGACGGCCTTCGCAATGTGCAACACCAACTCCACGGAGTCTCGGCCACACTCAAGACCCTGAAAGCTGGGGTGGAGGAGGGCGAAGGAAAGGAAGATCCAGGCGGAACAACGTCCGCATTCTTGGAATCCCGGAGATAGAAGAGGGACCCTGCATGGAACTCTTTCTGGAACAACTACTAACAGACTGATTCGACCTGCAGTCCTTCTCAAAATTCTTCTCTATTGAGAGGGCACATCGTATGCCCGCAGGTAGGCCAATGCCTGGCGCTCCTCCACGCGCTGTAATAGCGAGGTTTTTCAATTACCGGGATCGGGATGCTCTGCTACAGTTTGCAAGATCTTCGGTACGATCACCTTCAATGGGTCTAGACTGGCCTTCTTTCCCGACTACACGAAGGAGGTACAGAAGGCGAGGCAATCCTTTGAGAAGCTTAAAAGGCAATTGCAGGTACTGGGAGTCAAATACGGGCTGCTCTTCCCCGCACAATTGAAAATTTACCATAAAGGCACAACGGTCCACTTTGATAATCCCAGTGAGGCATGGCGCTGGGCGGAGCAGCAGATCGAGGGGGACTGGTCCACACCCGAGGCAATAGAAATGGAAATCCCAGGTCGCCACCGGACCAGTGCCGCAGGCCGGACCAACCACCGCTGGCAGACCCACCAATGAATGGGGGAGACGAACTCCCGCCCTGATCCTTGTCGAGGGCCCGGCCTCCTGCCTGGAGTGCAACCTCCTTATGGACAATACCACAGTTGGGCCTTGTGGGGCCACCAAGGGCGGCTCATATACTTGTAATGCGGTGAGCGGGAGGTTGCTACTCTCCCATCGGTGCTTTCAAGGGGGAAGAAAACGTAAACCCCCCACATCCCCCAAGTTTTCTAGTTGAACCTTAACAAGGGCTGTTTAAGCTGACGCTCTACCTTTTTTGATTGTCAGCAATCAAGAATTTGTTTTTTACCCCAGGACAAACATTCCCCGGTATTTATTAGGGGATGGTATGGTTCCTGGCCAGTTGAGACCGCATCACACACAAGTAGCACTTCCACCATCAATCTTTGTCTATCTTGCACCATGCCACCATGTACCACGCGTGCTGTCTTCCGGCCCCTCCAACAATCCTCTTAGATGCCATTTTACCAATCTCACTCATCCATGACCACGCGCCCCAAATCCCTTAGGGTCCTCACCTGGAATGTGAACGGGTTGGGCTCCACGGTTAAAAGGCGCCTGGTGAAGCAGCTATTCTCCAGACACTCCCCCGATGTGGCCCTGCTTACTGAAACGCACCTTGCCGGGACACAGTGCACATTTTTTCTCCAAACCAACTATAGGACCGCTTGTCACGCAGGATACTCCATGGGGTCCAGAGGCACTCTTATTCTTATACACAAACGTGTCCCGTTTGCCTTGCAGGTACTAGAACAGGACCCTCAGGGACGCTACGTGATGGCGCTGGGGACACTCTGGGGAGAAACATTTGGGTTAGTCTCTGTCTATTCCCCAACTGGACTGGGGCAGGAACTTCTCGATGACCTGACCACCCTTATGGGCAAACACCAACCTGACAAGTGGTTCCTGGGTGGCGATTTTAACAATGTTATGTGTAACACCTTAGACTGTTCCCACCTTAGGCAACGCAATCCGCACCTTCCCACGAAGCTGTCCAACTTTGTGTCTGCCCTGGGTCTCTGCGACGTATGGCGGGAACTGCAACTGGGGCCCAGAGGTTGCTCGTTTCACTCCGGGGCCCACGCCTCCCTCTCCAGGCTTGATTACCTATTCGTACCCCACACGGATCTCTTTAGAATACTCTTGGCAGACCTGCTCCCCCGGGGAATCACGGACCACTCACCTCTGCTGGTAGAGTCGCGACTGCAGGGAGTAAACCCCCCTAGAACGTGGCGGCTGAATACCTATTATCTGGGCCTCCCGGAACTAGTTGACCGCCTTACGGAAGTCTCGAATGAATACTTTGAGATAAATGACACTGGCGATAATGACCCGATAGTGTAATGGGAGGCCTATAAGACCATGCTGCGGGGAGAGATAATCTCCTGGATGGCAAATAGGAGAAGGGAGAGGCTCCGGAAGATAACTGAGGCGGAAACAGAGGTAACTCACCGAGAGAATGAACACACCCTTAATCCTACCCCACAGACACACACGTCCCTTAAACGCGCCACTGAATACCTCAGAAACCTTATGTTAGATAAAACCAAACAGGCTCACTGGGAATCCAAGGCTAGGGTATATGAGCTGGGGGATAAAGCGGGGAAGATGCTGGCGTGGCTGGAGAAAAGGGATGAGGGACAGCGCTGTGTTTGGGAGATCACCACCCCGCAGGGTGAGACATGCCGGTCAGACGCTGAGATAGCGGAGGCTTTTGCCCAATTCTATGCCAAATTATACCAAGCCCCAACTCTACCCCTGTACCCGACCCTCCTAGATGGTGTGGTAATCCCCACTCTGTCGGCTCAACAAAGGGAGATGCTGGACTCCGAGCTTTCAGAGGATGAAATAATAGAAGCCCTTGGACAACTGCAGCCGGGGAAAACCCCGGGCTCCAATGGGTTCCCGGTTGAAACCTGGCAGAAACTAGGGGGTAATAACACAGCGCCTCCCCTGCATTGGATGCTGTTTGCTGCCCGGGAAAAGGGTTCCCCTCCAGATGATCTGTACAAGGCAACCATAGTGGTTATCCCCAAGCCTAATAAACCCCAGGAGCAATGTGCCTCTTATAGGCCGATCTTGCTGATTAACGGCGAAGCCAAGGTCCTGGCCAAACTCCTAGCCAACCGGCGCCAACTGGTGGCGGACATGCTGATACACCCGGATCAGTGTGGCTTTATGCCCCACAAATCAACCCAAATGAATTTGCGTCGACTTCACCTGACGCTCGAACGGGCCCCTATTCTTGATGCCCCGCTCGCCTTGTTGGCAATAGATTTTGAAAAGGCATTAGACTCGATACGGTGGGACAGCCTCTGGGATATCATGACCCGTATAGGGTTTGGAGAGAGCTTTCTAGGTTGGGTAAAACTGTTATATACAAACATCCAGGCAGAAGTCAAAGTGAATGGGTGGACCTCCCGATCCTTCCCCCTAGGCAGAGGCACGTGACAAGGGTGCCCCCTCTCCCCCCTCCTCTTCGCCCTTGCGATTGAACCGCTAGCACTGTGGCTTCGCCAGAGCGGGGCATGGACAGGATTCAGATGGCCCGAGGGGCACGAGGACCGTGTCTCTCTCTATGCTGATGACCTTCTGCTATACCTGGCCGAACCGGTCCGGAATTGCCCCATAGTAACCCAGATGCTCATCACCTACGGGGAATTTAGCGGATTGAGAAATAACTGGAGGAAATCTGTACTTTTCCCAGTGAAGGGGGGAGAGCGGGTCGACTCCATGAGATGTCCATACCGGTTTGATAGACAGGGCTTTCAATACATGGGGATCTGGATAACATCTGACCTAACCAAATATGTAATGCATAACCTCCAACCGATTATAGACAGGTTTGCTAGGGACGTTCACCACTGGAAGCTTCTCCCTTTGACCCTCATGGGGCGCACCGCACTCTTTAAAATGATGTCACTTCCAAGATTCTTGTATGTCCTGCAGAACGCCCCACTCATGTTCTCCACCTCCGAATTCACCCGCACTGAAACCCTCCTCAGGGAACTCATATGGGGGGGGAGGCCAGTCATGCGTGGCATTAAGCATGCTACAGGGGTCGGTTTGGGAGGGGGGGATTGGCGTGCCCCGCCTCCAGACCTACTACTGGGCTTCACAACTGGCAGTAGTTAATGATCTGCTTCATGGGGACCGGGCACTACCTCACATCCAGGATGAAGTGGAACCTATGCAGGGCACAGACCCATTGCAGGTACTATACCAGTCCCCACGGAGACCCCCCTGCCTACAATCAAGGCCCACATCACTACCATCTGGAGACAGGCACACGTGTTTGTTGGGTGGGAAAATAAAATAACTGCAGCGCAACCCCTATGGCGAAATAGTAACCTTCAGGAAATTGGGAAACTTGAACCATGGCCGCGATGGGTGAGGGCGGGAATCCTGAAGGTGGGAGATATCCTCAGATATGGGAATGTGACCTTGTTTGAGGACATGCAGTGCAAATTCCAATTGCCCACAACCAAACGATATCACTTTATGCAGCTGACCCATGCCCTGCGGACCCATATACCTCTAAAAGGCACGGTCCCTGACTATACACCGATAGAACGCAATATGATCCCCGCACATATCCCCAGTAAATGCACATCCACTCTCTACAACGCCATCACATCATTTGCTACCCCCGAGTTATCGAGACTAAAGACCAAATGGGAAAGAGATGTGGGTGAGATAGACCCAGAGGACTGGATCCTGGTCCTAATGCATCCGCGAGAGGTAGCCATCTCCTCTAGGCTTAGACTGGTGCAACTCAAAATCCTGCATAGAGTATACTACCCTCAACCGTTTTATATGGTTGGAAGAGGGCAACAAATCCGAACTGCCTCCGCTGTGGGGAGGAGGAAGGCACCTTCTATCATATCCTGTGGTCATGACCCCGGATCCGCACCTACTGGAATGCCTGTTGCACGGAATTATCCTGGGCACTCACCTGTCCTATTGAGCTGGACCCGAGAGTTCTAATTCTGGGCGTACCTGACATGTCTGATTCTAGCAAGCGGGAAAAACTGTTATTGAACACTATGGCGGCCTTGATGAAGCACAATATTGTGCAAAAGTGGGGAGTGCCTGACCCCCCGACACCTGAACAATGGATACTCGATATGGACTCATGTGCCATGATGGAGCACCGGGTTTATGGCGCACGAGGATGCCCGGCCAAGGCATCCAAAATATGGGGGAAGTGGGAAGAGACTGGACCTTAATAACCAGAGACAATGGTGATTACAACGGGAATGGATGGTTGGGGGGAGCAGGGGGAGCGGGTCATGGTGGTTTATGTTACTTAAAACACTATGTGAAATTGAGATTGAAGGTGCTGCTTTGCAGTGCTTCTAAATGTTTAGTTTTTTATTTTTATTTTGTGGGTGTTCTGTTATCACCCCCTTGTTTGGTGGTTGGATCGTTGATGTCATAAAACACAATGGCCCTCATTACGACCCTGGCGGAAAGTGACTGACCTAACCGCCATAGCGTAAATAGCGTTTTCGCCATTGCACGATGGAGCAAAGTGCGGCTCATTCCGACCCATCGGGCACGAGCACCACGCCATGGCGGAAGTGCAAAGTCCGCGATGGCGGAAATGACCCCAAAACGGCCCACACCGCCGCCGTACGGCGCCCAAGGTGCAATTCCGCCACCCATCTTAGCGGTCACCGCAATGAGCGGCAATCGTAAAGTACGGTGACCGTAAATATACGGAAACGGAAGTAAAAACATGGTCCCGGAACGGGAAACAGCACGCCGTACACCTATAAAAACACAATTTCCACACAACCATTAAAAACACTCCCCTGAGACTCATCCCAACCCGTCATCCACCCTAGTGAAACCAAGAAAAATGGGAAAAGTAGCGAAGAAAGCGTGCGACCGCAAGCGGCAGGTCCACTTCTCCCGTGAGGAACTCACCGTGCTCACAGAGACCCTCCAGGAGAATGCTGCCGTCGTCTTCTCCACGCAAATGACCAGGACGGCACTTGCGAACAAGAAGGCCATATGGGCCCTGGTGGCACAGCGGGTAAGTGCGGTGGGGACCGCACCCCGCAACCCACAGCAATGCAGAAAGCGATGGGACGACTTGCGGATACGCGTCCGGAGCATACTTTCTGCCAACCGAAACATTGCCACAGCTACCGGGGGAGGATCGGAATCACCCATCAAGTTGACCCCCTGGGAAGAAATCTGTGCCTCCACCATTGGAATGGAGAGTATAGAGGGAGTCGGAGGGATGGAGAAAGGAGTGCAGACATCCGAAGAATCAGGTAGGTGGGCCAAATAAAACAATGCCAAATCCACAATGTCCAATCATGTGAAGTACCATGTGTCCACATAGTGCAACAGTAACACATGTCCAGGAGAACGTCCACATACATAGGCCTGATAGCACACTTTAAAACTCACATTAAATACATAAATAATTAAAAATCCTAAAAACACCCTCTACACGTGCAGCAGGCACTCCCTAACTGCAGGCTGCAAAACAACTGCATCCTCAATCCACACAAAAATGAAACCACCTCCAAGGCCCCAACCCAAATCACCCTCAGGTACCACCCCAATGCATGTGATACATTGCCATTCCAATTTCCACAGACCCATTTATAACGCTCGCCCTCCTTTACTCCACCACAGGGGCCGATTCAAACGACGAGCTCCAGGACACCCCTACCAGCACACCTGCAAAGAGGGCCAAGACCAACGGCCAAAGACCCTCCACCTCAGCTGCACGCATCAAGACACGGCAGCAGCACAAATCAAGTGGCAGCACACAGGAGGGAACTTCAACAGGCACCCCAGCAGCCAGCATGCCCACAACAGCACCACCACAGGTCCCCCCAATGGATGCCACAGAAGGCACTGGTTCTGGTGGCAGCAGCACCATAGGTGACACTGCATTAATGGCAGCATGCTCCGACACAGAAAACGGGGATGTCGAAGTAAGATCCATCCATGACCTGTCTCAATCCCCCTGTCTGTTCCATCCCGTACACCATGAGGATACCACGCAGGGGCACCCACAAGACGACGACTGGCCATCCCCCACAAGCCCTGTGGCAAGGCAACATGAGGTGACCAGCCCCTCTGTGACACCACCGCAAATGGCCATGGCCCAGCAGAGGCAACAGTCCCTCGACCAGGTGATCGTGCAACAGCAGCAACTGGCCACGCTCCTCAAGGACCATGCTGATGAATGTGGGGGTACTAAGGCAGCCATAGAAACATCAACTGAGACACTTAGGGCAGAAATGGAGAGAAGTACAGAGACACTAAGGGCACAAATGGAGAGAAGCACCGAGAGCCTGAGAGTAGAAATGGAGAGAAGCACCGAGAGCCTGAGAGTACAAATGGAGAGAAGCACCGAGAGCCTGAGAGTACAAATGGAGAGAAGCACCGAGAGCCTGAGGGGGCAACTGCATGCGACGTCCAAAGACGTATGTGCTGAACTTGCCGCTGTGCGCTGTGTGCTCACTGAGCTCTCACAAACCCTTAGGGACATGCATGGACGTGAGCAGGCAGAGACATCATCCGTTGCAAGTTCCGTCCAGGGCAGCCCCCAACGTAGATCTGGGAGGAACCTGCGCTCCACAGGCAGGGGTGCCCCTGATACCCGGAGAGGGGGCTTGCAATAGCGTCTGCCCACTGACAATGAGCATCTTTGGACACTGGTGTTCGGGGGGGAGGTAGGAGGGTGGAGGGGGTGTGTGGGGCTCACTTGGGTGGCGGGTCGATGGGGTGTGTAACATGATTTCACATATGCCATAAACAATGCACGATCATCCAATGAGATGTGTGGACATTGATCTTTGTGTACGAGGCCATTATAGGCGTAGAGTCCATATCGTGCATGTTCCAGACACACACAGTGCCACAAGTCTCGTGTCCATGTATCAGCCACCAGGCGTGAGTGCTAGAAGCATGCATCTATGATATGCTGACGAATGTCACGGCCCTCCTGTGCCTCGCAGACTCCTTGAGGTGCTGCCACATCCCCACCCTCATCATGACCATCTTCAGGTGCTTGCAGTCCTGCGTCAGGGGGCATGGGCACATTTCTACGTATGCACATGTTGTGTAGCATGACACATGCCATGACCATCTTTGCAACCTTCTCATGGCGGTACAGGAGTGCCCCGCCAGACCTGCTGAGGCAGCGGAAACGAGTCTTCAGTAGGCCGAATGCCTGTTCTATGACTACACGGGTACGTGAGTGGGCATGGTTGAAGTCCTCCTCATGCTAGTCCTGTGGGTTCCGGAGTGGTGTAAGGAGCCATCTCTTCAGTGGATACCCGGCATCACCTGTATGTGGACAATGAAGGATGTTTGAGGAATGACATTGCTACGTACGCACCCCCCCCCTTCCTGCCAGGTCATTGCCGCATCACATACCCCACATTATCATGCATGAAATGAGACTCACCGAGTAGCCAGGATCTGTTCCCTGCGTGTCGCTCCATGTAGCGTGGTATTGTAGAGTTCCTCAAGACCATAGAATCATGGGTTGATCCAGGAAATCGGGCACAACAATGTGTAATGATCCTGTTGGAGTCACACACCATTTGTACGTTCAGAGAATGAAATTGTTTTCGGTTGCGGTACTGGGTCTCCATGGCATGTGGGACGACCAATTCCACATGGGTGCAGTCGATGGCACCAATGCAACCCGGTATGCCGCCAAGTGCATGGAATCCCACTTTTGCGTTCGTAATTTCCTGCTCCGAGCGTGGTAGAGAGATGTAGTCGTCTGCGTGCCTCAGGAGGGCATCGAGCACTTGCAATAATGTCCGTGAGAACAGTGGCTGTGAAATGCCATGCAACTGTCCGACTGTGTGCTGGTAGGTGCCTGTGGCCAGGAAGTGGAGTACAGACACCACCTTCAGTAGGGGTGGGATGGCGGTTGGGCTATCTATCATGCTGACAAGGTCAGCCTGTGTCATGTCCACAATGGCGGTTATGGTGTCCCGGTCCAAACGGTAGAGGGTGTGGATCTGCTCATCAGTGAGGTTGAACGGATGTGCTCGGAGGCGTGGGATTGCGGGCTGCCTGCGTGGTGGTAGTGGCTGTGCTGGCGACCCTTGCTGGCCCTGCCTTGCCCTCCTCCTCCTCCTGCGTCTCCTCCGTGCGGCCGGTTGTTGTAGTAGTTGGGGTTCGTCTTCTTCTTGAAGTTGGAGTACTTGCAGTGCTATCAGGTCCCCCAGGGCCAACATCGCTAGTCCTGCCGGTAGCATTTCGGAGTGGGTGTGGTTGTGGGAGGGGGTTGGGTGTGCAATTTATGTGTTTTCAGGCTGTATAGCCTCCACCTGTGGTGATTCATTCCACCTGTGCAAGCTGCAATCCCCTTTGGGCGAGCACGTCCCGCACACAACGCTGCAATTCGACGAATGGCATCTTGCTATTACAATCATGTATTTGTTCCCGATGGCAGTGTAATATTGGTTGATATGTTCATTCTGCTATGGTCCCATTGTTTCACATACTATCTTTGCAGTCGCGAACAGACTTGTGAAGGGTCAGTGGAACGTAGTACTCGACTAACGGTGGACCCTCATGCAACACTGTACCGAGGTTCACCGACGGGCGGGGCGTCCCATTTGTGAGTGAAGCCAGTTGCCATTTTCACACACAGCCGCACTAGATGGATTAATTTGTGATTTCAAGCGGTCACAGTTGCCTTTTCGACGTGATGTTGCAAATGAGGAATTCGAAGCACGGCGCTTTCGGTTTTCAGCTAGCGGCGAGGAGATGCCCACAGGTCTGACTGCAAATATAACGTTCTATTGTTCAATGTCCTTGGGACAGGGGCCATGGCGAGAATGCAATGATTGATATGAATAGTATGGGATGCGCAATAGCGTAGTGGACGATGAGGCCGGACGTTCCCAAATACATGTTACTTCACAACACTGGAATTACGGGCTGGAGCACAGTGGATTTTGCAGACTGCATAACGCACAGACTCAATGGAAATTTCACATGTTATGTGAGTATGAAATCAGGCGTTTTCATACCGGGATGAGGCAATGATGTATGGATGCATGGACAGATGATTTAATACAGAGTTTGCCATGTACAGGGCTTCTTGGAATCTATCCACCTCCCCTGCGCTATGTGATGAAGTGCTGCCATAGTGGGACCATCGTCTATCTGCCCTTGTTGAACCCTCCCTGTCTCGACGCGCCTTCAAACACTTGTGTCTATGCACGTTACTAATCCCATCTGATGGATTCTGTTTTAACAGACGCATGCACAAAAACACTTGTTTGTAATAGTGTTTCCACCTCGATATATATAGTTATGATTCGCAAGTGGTTTTTGGGTGGAAATAATCCTTTGGAGTGGGCTAGCATGCATATGGCTGTGGATTTAGTGTGATCATTGAAGTGAGTAATTCAAATGAAGTTCGGATGCCCATACTATTCTTTTTCATTTCATTTGGGTGGCAGGTATCTCCTCCCCTTTTGCCACTGCCATCTGTATGCCACTCCTGCAGATGGATTTTACTCCCGACACCTGCTGCTTCGTGTTAATCAGTGGAGCACCATTTCGATCTTATGGGACGATCGCCAATGGGCCACATGCCCTTACGCAGTACTAGTGGCTAGGAGCAACATTTCGGCCTTTCAGCTGGACTAGTGCCTACCTAATGGGACGGCCCTGCGGTTCTAGGCGCTTCCATGTTGCCTTTTTGAACGTGAATGTAGCCCCTGTGTACCATGAAGGAACAGGGCGTCACACAAGAAGAAGCTGGTCATTTATTGCGGATGCAGCCCACAATGATGAAATATCTTTTGGAGTTCATGACCTAATGGCTGTATGGGCTTGGTGATTTTGTTGTGCATTAAATTTCTATTCTGATATGAACCGCGTAGCGTTCTTCTTTGCAAGTGATGTAGCATATTCCTATTTGTGGAGCGATGTGTTGTGAGGAGATCTGCATTGGGTTCCAGCTTCGGAGTATAGTTGCGTGGTACTGTACTGGGCGCGTTTGCCTACGAAGCCCAGTGAGGTCAGGGATAGGGGCTGCCGATATGACTGTTTTAATGATGTCATGCTCAGGGGCGGGGGATTAGCATTTGTGTAACAGATGCCGGTCAGCCAGGTGGATTGGCGGAATGATGTGATTATCAGAATATCGCTGGTCACAGGTGCCTGTGTTTGCGTGCGTTTCTTGGAGGGAGACTGTGGTCATGTCCATTTGAATGGCTTCTGTATTCGTGACATCTGTGCCCTGCAGCTCCCATTGGCCCCTCTTGAGATGAGCCTGGCTGCTCAGTCACTCTGCCCACTTGTGTGGTAGATGCTTATGCTGATGGTTGGTTTGTTTACTGGCAGGAGTACAGAGCTGGTGCAGTCTCACTCAGGATACTGCTTTGGATGTTGCCTTACACTGGTGTCAGTCGATGGGGGGGCCTGTTTTTGTTTGTGTCATTTTTCTGTTCATGTTGCTGGACTAGACCCTTCACATGCCTGTGCTGCATCAGTGCGGCAATGGTGCCATGGCAATTATGGATGGCCACTCACAAGGCACTTGGAGCCCCTAGATTCATTTGTTCGTTGGCAGGCATGGGTGACTTGTACATTTCACTGGTTGCATTGTGTGTCTTCATTGCACCTACGAGGAGTTGTGCAATGTGGCCAGGGAGTGGTGTACAGGCACTCAGTAGGGCCGTTTACGGTTGGTTCGCGATGCCGTACTTCTCACCATGGCGGAATGGTACTTTCCGCCATGCTTGATGGCGTTAGGTACATGTCCGCTAGGGTCAGAATTCGCGTACCGTTGCGCCATGGTGGTAATTACGGTTTGGCATGGCGCGCCTGCGCGTACTTGGTGCAGTTAGCGTTGGCGTTCACTACGGTGTCGCTAATGGCATCGTACTTTACGGCGACGGGTCATGATCGCACCGAGCGCTATTCGATGGCGGTATTGCATTTCCGCCATCGTTTTTCGATTTCCGCAAGGGTCGTAATGAGGGCCAATAAAATGTTTTATGAAAAAAAACAATCTTGCTTATTGTCTGAGGCTAGTGTGATGAATCCTACAGACTCCTCACTAATTCCCTGCCTAAAGTCTCCTATCAGGTGGTCAGGGAAAGGCAGATGCTTTCCGATCCTGTCCTTTGGGGTTGTGTTCTGTGGGAAGATCACTTGGAAGGAGAAATGGCCCAGGGGAATGAGAGGACTCCGTGGGATGAGACACAGTATTTGACTTCCTATAGGGAGGATAGTTTCGCAATGCCAAAGTGTGTGATGGCTTTTTGTAATAACCATCTTGCTGTGCATCAGCTAAAAGCTACTTTTCAGTTAAGAAAATAAATTGCCTCTCTTATCCACCCTACTCCACCCTGTGACAGGCATCTCCCTCACCCATACCACAAGCCCCTTCTTCTGCATCACCATCCTCATCTTTACGGTCGGCTGTCCCTTCTACCTGTGCCACCTCCCTTCCTGCCTGTCTCACCCGTCTCACCCGTCACAGCCTCTCTCTCCACGTACCTATGTCATCTGCCCGTTTTCCCTATCTCAGACCTTCTTTCCCTGTCACTCACCACTTCTCCCCGTACCTTAGACCTCTTTTTCTTCTGTCTCCCGCCCCTTCTCCCCTTCACTCACCCGTTCTCCCTCATTTCATCTTCCTCTTCGCCCCTATGTCACCATTGTTTCCCTTTACATGTGTCAGCCCTTCTCCCGATCTCATCTGCCCACCCCCCTATGTCACTAGTGCCATTTTACCAGTGTCATCGGCGCCTTCTACCTTGTGCCCCCTTACCAGTTATTAAATCCCTCCTCCCGGTGTCATCTGCCGCTTCTCCCCATGTCACAAGCTTTTCCTGTACCTGTGTCATCAGCCTTCTCCCCATTTCATCTGCTGATTACTCTGTTACCTGGCCCTTCTTTCACATGTCACCAGCCCCTTCTCTTCACGTGCCTCTTCTTCCCATCAGATGCATCTTCTTCCTCTTGCACCTGGCCCTTGCCCCTTCATGTCCCCAGCCCCTTCTTCCCTGTCCAACCTCCCTTCTTCCTATGCCATTTGCCCCTTCTCTTCATTAAAATGTCCCTTCTCCCCCTTATAATTTGCCTCTTCTTCCCACGTGTCACACATCACCAATACCATAGCCCAATGTCATCTGGCCATTTCCCCATGTCAGCCGCCCCTTCTTCCCCTTTGTCACCTGCCATTTTCTTTGCGTTCCCTTCTTAGCCCTAGTTACCTGCCCCTACCTCCACTGCTACATGTCCTTTCTTCATGTGTCACCTGACCCTTCTCCACCATGTTGCTGTTTCGTGTAGCTCTGCTGTCCCTTGTCATCGGCCCCTTCTCCCCAGTCTCATCAGCCTTTCCCATACCCATGTTGCCAACCCGTCCCCATGTCATCTGCCCCTTATTCCCCGTGGCCACCAGCCGCTAATTTACCCATGCCCTCTCTTCCACTGTAATCTGCACCTTTAACCCCATTTCACCTGTCCCTTCCCCCATATCATCTTCCCTCCCCGTCCCCATGCCACCTGCTCATTCCCCCATGTCACCAGGCCCTTATTCCCCCATGTCACATTCCCCTTTTCCCGATGTCACCTGTCCCTTTTTCCCCTGACCCTGTCCCCCATGTCCCCTGCCCATTCTCCCTATTTTAGTTCACTTCTCCCATTGTGTCATCTGCCTCTTCTGCCCTTTGTCACCAGCTCGGCTTCCCACGTCATCTGCCCATTCCAACATGTCAGCAGCCTCTGCTTCCCCCTCGCCACGAGCCCCTAATTCTTTACCTGCCCCATGTCACATGCTCTCCTCTGTGTTATAACCGTCTTTGTGCCCCATGCCAACAGTCTTTCCTTCACCCAGTTCACCATCCCCTTCTTTGTCCCATGTCACCAGCACCTTCTTCGTCCCATATCACCTTCGCCTTCCCCGTAATCGGCCTATTTTTCCCCAGCCATCTGCCTCTTCTCACCCTTGTCACATCCCTTCACCCCATGCCACTTCCCACTTCTCCCATGTGTCACAAGCCTCCCCCACCTTGTCTCTTGTCTTCAGCCCTTCTCCCCATGCCATCTTCCCATTCCCCATGTCCGCAGCCTAATCTTCCATCAAGTCACCAGCCATAGGGGCTCATTACAAGTTCACCGGTACACAGTAAAAGTGGGTAGTAAATCCAGTTACTGGCCCTTTCAACATTCTGGTGAATCACAAGTTGGTGGCAATACCGTTGCCGGTATTTCCAGCACTAGTATTTCCAGCACCGGAATATCCGACGGTGGAACAACCAGCGCCGGTATTACTGGCCGATTACGAGTTGGGAAATGGCAGTAACACAAAAGCAAGGCGGAGATAGATACACCTGAAAGCAGGCAGTAAATACATACAGGGATGGAAACAAGGCCACAGGTGCACCCAGGAAGAGAACAAATGTGCCACACCTTCCTCAAACACACTTCCCTACACCACCATGCTGCCACTGGTCTCTGTCAGCATTGACATGCAAATGCTACAGGCCAACATCGAGCTGCAGGGGCTGGAGAACCAGAACAGGGAACATGAGGCAGAGGAAACAAGGAGGAGGATGGCGAGGAGACGCCACGTAAGGTGTGAGCCCATACCCTGGGTAAGGGCCTCACCATGGAGCCTCACTGATTGCCAGATCCTCACCCAGTTCCGCCTCAACAGGTAGACTATTGCAGATCTGTTGAACCAGGTCCAGGACAACATAGGGATCAGCATCAGGAAAGCCCCATCACCGGTGGCAAAGCAGGTGTCAGTCTTGCACTTCCTTGCCATGACCAAGTTCCAGCACACTGCGAGCCAACTGCATGGCATCTCGCCGGCTGTTTTCACTAAAGTGCTGTATCAAGTCCTAGATGCACTCCTGCACCATGTGGGACGACACATTTCACTTCCCACCACCCTGGCACAGGTGAATGCCATGAAGGCAAGATTTTAGACCATGAAACACATACCCAATGTGATAGCAGCCCTAGACTGTACCCATATAGAGTTGGTGGCACCTCAGGCATCGGAGGAGGTCTACAGGAACCAGAAGCAGTTCCATTGGCTCAATGTCCAGGTCACCTGTGGTGCAGACCTCACCATCACCCATGATGCCATGGTCCTGCAGAACAAAATTCTGCTGGCATACATGAAGGGGCACAGAGGCCAACGCACCTTGATATTGGGTGAGTACATGTTCCATCACACAAACCTTGCTATACAAGTGATATGCAATGGGGGGACCCCACACATAGAGACTGCATGCCCTGACAAGGCCCTGTACATGAAGGACACACACATGCACACTTCACACATGACAGGCTGTAACCCACAGGAGTAGGACATAACTCACAATGCAGTAGTAGATGGCCAAGCCATGCTTCCCAACAGCCCAGCCACACACACTGGACTAAAGGTAACAGATTGAAACGTCACACATCTCACAACTTGCATGGGCTGCAAGGGGGGGCTTGCCCACCTAGGGGTGTCCAAAGTATGTCCAGGGGGTGCCCCAAGAGTCAAGGGAAAAAGGGCAGAGGTGACAGTTGGCAACTCAACCAATTACCAAGGTTAATAGCCAATCAAAGTAAAACCAAACAGTACAACAATACATATGGACTTTAGTTGCTCCAACGACTCTCTGAAATTCTGAACATCCTGCTCACCCCCAGACACCCTTTAGTACGAGTAAAGGGGGTTTGGGGAGCGACTATGTGTAGAGACAACAAACAACAATGTAGCTCCTGGGATGTCTGTTATTTAAAGATCTGAAGACGACTGCCATACATGGAATGACATTATTCTAAACTGCTTCTGAGGGACATGACACTGGCATTTGACATGGCATGTACTCAGGTAACCATATGTATGAATTCATCATGAAATGTTATGTTATGATATGTTATTTTGCACTTATATAGCGCCTTATATATCATTGGTATGGTCTGAAGGCGCTGGTAGGTTGAACACCCTTGGGAACCGAAGTTCAGATCAGTAGAGAGAGTAGAGAGAGTCAAAAGGTGCGTGTGAGCAGATGATGTCCACACAGACTACCTGTACATGTAACCCAAAATCCCATCAGGAATCATGCATGGGAGCAATGCACAGGCACAAACCACCAACAAAGGCATGTTGCCGTGTCAATCATCAACCCTAAAAGCAATGTGTTGGCTCTGAGCTATGTGCAATATGTACCATGACAGACTGAACAACCCCCCTGAGTAGTTGACTCCACATGCAAGGACTGGAATGTGAAATAGTGTTGTGCGACAACACATGGGACATGCATGAACAGACTGTCTATCGAGATGCTGCTGTTACAGGCAACGCATCCACAGATGATCATGAATGACACCTATGTCTTTTCGCCTTACAGGTGATACCCGCAGCTTACGTGGCTAATGATTCTTCAGAGGAATCCCCAGATGCCACAGGAGGTGGCATACAACCGGGACATGTACGGACTAGGGTGCCTGTTGAGCGCACCCTTGGCCTGTGGCAGGCATGCTTCCGATGTTTACACTTGTCTGGGCTGGGCTCATGTAAGGCCCGCCAAAGTGGGTCAGATTGTGCTCACATGTGCAATGTTGCACAACATCTGCATTGGGCGAAACATTCCCCTGCCCATGGATTTGGACATGCCAACCCCCGAGCAACCAGGAGGATGACAGTGCCTGCAGGTGCCATGCATGCACGCACTAAGCAGATGAGCGGGTACAGGCCAGGAACTGATTGAGATTTCTTTTTTAAAATGCCATCACATTTCAATCCCCTTTTCTCACATTGAACACTTGTACACAATATAAAATGTTATGTCATTGCTTCAAGTTGAAATGTTTTTTATGTAGCAACGTATAACGACTTTCACCAGAACAGCAACCCCCTCCCTAAAAATCCACCGTCATAACACCCTACCCAAACACACACCCTCATAACACCCCGGCAGTGTCCAACTGTCACTTTTTGTGCCTCTTTGGCATGGGGCTCTTCACCGGCTCCTTGCCAGTGAGGAGGTGCTGTGAGTGCCGCCTTTGGGTAGCAGGTAGGGAGTCTTCTTTTTAATGTCACTCAGGTGGAGAGCCTCAGATCCCTGGGCGCGCATGAACTGCAGGGTAAGTTGCATGCATTAGTGCAGGGTCTTGGTGGAGGAAGTGTTAGCCTCAGTCGGCTCCCGCACCTTCTGTCCCATTGCAGTCATGGAGGCAGTGGCATGTCTGAGTGACCAGGCCATCCTGCAGCTGCAACCGTGCATGCACTCACACATGGCCCACATCATCTGCAGCTGCTGGCCTGCCAGATCCTCGATGGAAGCCTGCTGCTCCTCAATTGCATGCAGGCGTGCACTCAAGTCTGACACATTGGGACCTGCAGAGGTGGTGAGCTGTGTGGAGGGCCAAGGCTGAAACACAGATGCACCTCCCATCCCGTGCTCCACCTCATCCCCCTCATCCTTATCTGTGGTGTCCACATGGGCGATGCCACGATGGGCCAGCGGCTGCACTGCCCATGATGGCAATAAGAGCGATCTGGAACCCCGACATCTTCTGGACACAGGAGGGATGGCAGCACTTTGTCCCATGACAGGTGCTGGCTGTGGCATAGAGGTGGTGGCTTTAGTGACGGCCATGTCACCTGCTTGGCTGGTGGAGAGGCCACTGAGCACTGCCATGGGGATTGTGTCCTCCTAAGGACTTGCTGGCGTGTCCACAGCAGTGGTAGGTGTAGGAGTTGGTGGCCAGCAGCCCTGCCCTGCCGTCTGTTCCTGTTGGCAAGGGGTCTGGCCTCTGCAGGGGTGGGGGCAGATATGCCTGCAGTGGAGAGTCTGGCCTTGTTACTGTCCGTGGACTGTGTTCCTGTTGGGAATAGAATGACATGCTGTTAGTAATCTAGCTGACGTGTCTGTGGGTTTGCATTACACTCACCAGACATTGTGTGTGTCCCAGAGATGCACATTTCCTGTGGTTGGCGTGGGTTGCATTGCTCCAATGATCACTTGTAAGTAGCAGTAGTAACTGCTGAGGGTGTACATGGTGCACGCATGTGCACATTGCCTGTTGGCCTGCTGAGGTGGCTTGTTGTTTTGGGTACGGTGGGGCTTCAATTTCTGACATGGACTATCTTGGCACACATGGGTGCTTCTCATGTGTCCATAGGTTGGCATGCACATTTTGACTAAAGTGCACTTGGTATTGCTATGCTTACCTGCCACCTCCTGTGGTATGTACGTGGGCTCACTGGCCATTTGCTGTGACTGCAATGTGTTGAACCTTTCCTGTGCCCATTTTGTGCATCTCTGTTGGGGACACTAAATTCACATGTATATGGTGTCAGATGTACTTACTAGCATCGCTGAGTGTCCCTGCTCCAGCCTCCACACTCCCTATCCTCTCGATGCCCTCCGTGTGTAGGATGGGGCTGGCCGTCTGCTCCCAGGGCATGAGGTGGAGGAGTTCCGCCATGCCTCTTCCTGCTCCAGCGCTTCCCCTCCTGTGTCCGTCTATGAGGCTGCGGACCCTCGCCTTTAAGTCGTACCAACGTTTCCAACAGTCCCTGATGCTATGCGGTACAGTTCCCACTGCCATCACCCTTGCCTGTATGTTGGCCCATTTGGCTGTCTTTCTCTTAGCAGAGGTTTTTTCTGTGGCTGATGCTGAATAGGGCATCAGTATGCGCCATCACTGCATCTACCAATGCAGTTAGCTCCGCCTCTGTAGATTTTGACTTCTGGAGCTGGAGATCTGGCAGATGGGCCTTTTTTTTCCTGTGTACCACAACTTTAGGAAATGGGTGATTCAGGGTGGTTTTTAAAGATGGAGCTGCCAAGTTTCCCATTCCGGCGATGACGCTATTTACGCTGATGGTAATACCGGCGCCGGTAAACTGTATTACCAGCATTATTTTGCTAGTATTACCGGCATCAACAGTTATCAGCCAGTATTACCGATTCCGGTAGGGGGAGTAGACACCCGATGACTCATAACATGGCAGTAATTCTGCTGGTCATCTCGCCAGTAATGGTAACACCGCCGGACAAGTATTACCGCCGTTTTACCGGCAAACTCGTAATGAGCCCCATACTCTATTTGTCCTCCTTCCTTTTCTGATGGTTGATTTCAGGGCTGGTGGAAAACGCATGACCCATTTCAATAGGTTTGGTGTTCCCCCTCGCCATCTCTTCAAGGACAGCTTTGTGGTGCATAGATTATAATGGAGATGTTTCCTAATGGAAAATCCAATTGGGGATTTCTTTGGTTTCATCATGGGAATCCCACCTTGAAATTCATTATTCCCCAAGCATATACCCTGTTCCACAACAAATTGATAAAACCAGGGTAACATATCAGTGATAAGTTGACATTCTTTAAATGGGTATCTCTTTTGTTAGCAAAAGAACATTTAAAGTGATGCGTCCTTCAGTTTGAGAAGACTGGCACCTGCAAAATCTGCAGCAACATAGAAAAGTGTGTATGCATTCCACATAAATTATTGTCTGGACACAAGCTGATGCTCAAATTGGTCAGAGTGTACAAATATATTTTTTCTTGATGAGACCTCCTATCTATCACCCAGGTACTGGCTGTACCGATATATATTTTATTGTGAAAAGGGGCAGGGCTTTACCCACATTTTCAAACATTCTGTAACTCTGATCCCTCCCGGGTGCGGAAGACAGGGCCAGGAAAACAATCAGTTTTTAGGGAGGGGGTTGGGTAAAAGAAGAAGCAGCAGCAGGTGTGGGTCTTTTAGTTGAGGTCAGAAGAGATGGAGGTGGCAGACTAAGAAACCAGCAGGAGGAAGGACAGTGCACTGGATTATGGAGGGGATATTTGGAGCACACGATCCATTGGTTAGTGAGTGCAAGTGGTACTGTGTTGTGAGTGTGCATGAAGTAGCAATTAAGTGTGTTTGGGAGAGGGAGTGAATGAGAAATGCTTGTATGAATGAAACGAGGATATTTTGAGTACAAGGTGGGGTGCAGCAGTAGTGTGGAAGGGTAAGGAGTTGGAGGGCAGTAGTATTGTGGATGAGGGAGGAGTTGTGGTGAAGGGAGTAGTAGTGTGGAGGAAGTAGTTGTAGAGAGGAGAAGGGAGTAGTATCAGGTAGAAAGTATTAAAATCAAAGAGTGGAGGTGCGGCTCCGAAGGTATGAGAGACATTGGAGGGACAGAGGAGAATGACACAAGGGAATAGAAAGAGTGAAGGAGGGTGGATTGGGAAGGAGGAGAGTAGTGAGAGGAGAATACCAGGAAGTGATAGGGAGAGGATTCTGTGGGTGTGATAGAAAGGAGATGAATAGGGCAGAGTGTCTGTAGGGCACAAACACAACTCCAATACCCCCTTTAGATTTATAACCCGTGTAGGGACAGTCTAGGACATCCCTGGGGAGTTTTGACACAGAAAGCAGTCTGCCTTTATTAGATGAGAGAGAGGCACGGCCTAAAGCTCTGAAAAATCAAATAAAAACTCTTAAACTGTCTCAGACGTGGAGTATATCCTGCGCCACCTGTGAAAGAAGCTACTTTAAAGTTTCTGCTTCTAAAGTTTTAGTCTAATAATGTTTGCGATTTGTTTAGTAAACTTTGTTTCCTACTGCTTGGCAAGGGAACCTTAACATCAACTGAACTGGTGCCTTTTAAGCAAGTCATATTGCCAGCATATGTGCATTAGGGCATGAGGACCAGTTTGAGTTCTGACCTGTTTACTGACACCAAGGGCCGTATTATGTGCTGGGTGGTAACAATACATTGGAAAATAGACCAGCATTTACCATCTGCCAAATTCAGGGTTGGAAGGTACTTACATTTACCTTACATTTGCACTAAATCAGGCAGAACATCATCCCACAGATTTTCCTATACCTTCACCTCAGAGGTAGCGGTAGAGGTAAAAGAATTCCAAGGAGCCCCTACAAAAAATCTGTTTTTTACTTGTACACAAAGGAAGCACAGATGTGCCTCTTGAATTCAGCTAAACAAGTTTAAACATGGACCATGCTAAGGGCGTGAAAAGGTAGGGTCTCTCATGCCATCCTCCTTATGGTAGTGCATAAAAGGATCAGTACAAACCATTACTCTGCATTATCTATTTCCATCCTCACACGGAAGATGGAAATGAAATGATAACTTTTTTTTACGTCTCCAGGCTTTACTACTGGTGGAGATGGTATTTCTAACTTGGGGTAAAACCCCAAGTTTTATAAGAGAAAACATTTAATTTTTCCGTGTTCGTTTTCAGTAGAGGGGCTCCCACACCTTTTCTAATTTTTTAATACTTGGGGTTTAACCCTTAGTTACCCCGAGTAATCCAGAGGTTGGCCCTGTGCTCGCTGCTCTGTTGAGGCCCAACAAGGCAAAACATGTGTACTGGTTTGCTGTTGGTGCTCTTGTTCAGTGGAGGACTACCTAGCATTTCAGTTCTGGACTGCACAACTGAGTGGGACGGAATAGATATGCACATCGATTTCAACTCTGTGAAAGGTAGGGTGGGCTAAACCGTGATTGTAGACCCTTCTAAGGTGGAATGAGAGAACAGGTTATTTGGCCGTGTTTGTTCTCAGTAGAGGAGCTCCCACACCTTTTCTAACAGAAAGAATAGTATGCACATATATGCAAAGTTATAAAACACAAACAATGAATTAGAACAATTACATCAAGAAGAGATTAGTTCAATCACAAACACATACTCAAAAAATGAATCCATCAAAAGAAATCTCATCATAAGTCCAAGTGTAATACGTGCATGACACATTTCACTTGGAATCCAGAAAAACAAAAGCATCGTATTACAAAATCTTGAAAATACAATTTTATAAGTCACAATAAAATTAATGGCCAAAAATGTCCTAATTTGGGTGTAAGGTTTTCGTCAGGGGCAAAGGAACTCTACGTGGGAAGTACAGGAAATACACAGTCTAGGGAAAATAAAATGGAGAAGCAAAATGTAGATGCAGATGTAAGGGTTCTTGACAATAGGTGCCTCATAAGTGAAAATATGGAGGGAGATCGGGAACAAATGTGTGACCTACCTCCACGTGAATGACGGCCAAAGAAATGATTAGTCTGCCATATAAAAACGGGGTAAGGAAATCCCCTCCTGTTGCATATTTTAAGGGAAAAAGGACCCATAGATCTATAGAATTGGGTATAAAACATAATTGACTGACTTGAATAGTAGTGGGGAATTAATGTATTTTCTTTCTCTTGAGAATAACTGATATAATTGTCATCTTAAAAGAGCAACAACAACACAATTCCGTGCAAATTGCAACTTATGCACAAATCTGCATACCAAGCACAACAATGTCATTGCTCAGCAGAATGTTGGGAGAAATACTCTGTGAGCGAGAGGGCGCTTGCAGCAGGGCATTTGTGGGGGAAGACGTGGATAACCTGTGTCCTCTTTTTATGTTAATAAAAAATGAGTGAAAAAAGGGGAAGAAGGTAAATACCAGGATTGATGATATGTTCAAACAAGGACAATAGTACAGCCTTGATTTTAATTGAAATCGTCCTGATGTAAGTGGAAGATTAAAAACAGTCACCTTATTGAAAGAGCGTCAGTTATGCGTATCTTGCATTTAGAAATGCTCATTAACGCACTTTTTGTGCAACACCATTGAATCAAAAACATGAAATTCATTACAAATATTTACCAAATCTAAAGATGACAAATAGCAAAGACAAATGCATACTATTGTAGAATCGTTGAATACGCAAAATGTGCAAATATCAAAAATCTTGGCTGCATGCAAAAGTCAAAAATTAGAGAAATGTGATTAATACACACATGTTTGGACGTGACAGTACAAGGAGTTCTTCATACAACAGTTCTTCTGAGAGGTTGAGCCAGGGTTTGTCCAAACTATCCCTGGGTTCTGAGGCGCCTGCTCTGCTCTAGATATGTTTGAGATCCCACTGGCTTCTAGAGTATTCACTACTCTGACCTTCGGCCCTGTGTTTTGCGCCTCCTACCACCTTCTACACCTGGCCTTTGGCTGGCTTGGCGTCCTCCTTCCTTCCTATTCTCACAGTGTTCTTCGCCTCCTTGCATAGATGGCAACATTCGGAAGCACCTGGGATGGAGATTCCGAAACAGAAAGCGATCGAAGTACATTTTCCCATAGGATTGCATTGGGGTTAGAATTATTTTAGGTAGGAGAAAGTGGAAAATAGCAATAATTTTAATTGACTAAGCGGGAGTGTACTGCTTAAGTCGGCAGTGTTGGCATGTATGCCCTTGGACACTGGCCTCTTCCTCCACCATGCTCTCCACTCCTCCTGTTGGAACCTACTCTGGCTCCCCTCTTCTTTCCACCATCTCCTCAAAATCCTTCTGTGCTTGTTGAGCTGTTGCCTCCCAAACACCTCCTATTTCCCACTCCTCCAGTTCTCACATTGCTCCTTCAGATGTAACCTCCTCTGCCGACTTCTCATGACTGTGTCCTGCTGCCACCTCCTCCTTCATTCCTTTAACTTCTACTTCACATGTAACCACCCCCTGCAGCTTCTTACCACCACCTCTCGTTACTACTTCCTCCTGCAGTTCTCTACTCTCTCCTCCATTTGTAACCTCCTCTACAGGGGTGGACTGGGAACCATAAGAGGCCCTATAAGTAATTTTCAAAGTAGCCCCATATTACACATTTTGAGGAAGCCCAACCCTTTTCCTATGAGAACGTTTGGAAATGCCTACACAAAAGTGGCTCAGGGTGCAGATGCCTACCAGGAAATCTCCAGATTTCTCTCTAGGCCAGTCCATCCCTGCTCCTCTACAACCATCCCTCTGCCACCTGGGGCTGCCACCTCTTCCTCCAGTCCGGGTTCCTTTGACTCCTTTCTCCTGCACAATTCTCCTCTCCTCCAGAGTGCTGGCCATGTCTTTGCAATTCCCTTGACTGGCCACCACAACTTACTCCAACAAATCAAAAGCCCGGTTTGTCTGAGAGGCTTTTATAGAAGGATTCCCCTACCTCTGGCTGGGACTAGGTTTGATTGTCTGGAGCTCTGGGCCTAGAATGTCTGAAGGGTGGATTTGCTAAGGTTGCCGACTCCTTGCAAGTAAGAATGAGGCTGAGGGGGTACCTTAATGTTATATACCATCATTTCGCCAGAAGCCTCAGCAATGCGTTTGCTGCCCCGACGAAAAAAGCAGCTTTCCAGTAATAAGCTCTTGCCGAGCTGCCTTGCAACACAGAAAATGAAAAGCCTTTAAAAATGGCCACCGCGTCATCCCATTTGAATTTGCTTCCTTCTAGCAGCATAAAGCTGCACTGAATGACTAGCCCCTTCTCGGAATCAGCCAATCCAGGAGCCGGCAGGCGAACGCCGGACCCCCTCAAAGGCCCACGGTCGGCCCCAGTCCCCATCCGGCACCATTCCTGATCCCAGATCAACACTGGAAGACGTGCCTCCACGCGACCCACAAGGTATCATGGCCACTGTCCCTGATCACCAGGATCATCCACGCAGAAGGTAAGCCCTCATGGGCTAATTGCGAGTAGGTCGCTACACTGAAACAGGCGTACTTCCAAATTCATCCGCTTGTGCCAACATTTCGCCAGAAGCCTCAGCAATGAGTTTGCTGTCCAGACGAAAAAAGCAGCTTTCCTCATAGTAATAAGCTCTTGCCGAGCTGCCTTGTAACATTGAAAACGAAAAGCCTTTAAAAATGGTCATCGCACCATCCCATTTGAATTTGCTTCCTTCTAGCAGAATGAAGCTGCACTGATTGGCTAGCCCCTTCTTGTAACCAGCCAATCCGGGAGCCAGCAGGTGAACACTGGCCCCCACCAAAGGCCCACACTCAAGGCCCCTGTCTGTGCCCTGTCCATGTCTACCGTGGGACCGAGGGCCTAGGCACCCCCACCCTGCAACAAGCAAAAGGTAATCTCTGCTTTTTCCCCTGACCTTTACACTGAACTGTTTCACCACCCTCCAATGTGCCAACCTAAAAAAGCACACTACCATGCCTCGCCAGTCTGCCACGGCGTCTAAAGCATTCGCATCACCATGCGCTGCATAGTCCTCTAGCGCCTACGCGAGGCAGGGCACACACCAGAGTGCACTCCCCTTCTACCAAACCTTCACTGGAACACTTCCCAACAGCAGAATCTATGCGCTCTGCATTTGACCTTATCTGGCCAATTTATTCTGATTCTATGCCCACAATAAAACCACGAACAGGTGAACTTTACCATACGTGCTTCACGGCCATATGCGCTCTGATAGCTCTAATCACCGTCCGCACAGATCATCATTTACAGCAAATTGACACCCCTCTGCTTAATCCCATCTCACTCCCCCTACTGCCTCGCCGCGCTGTTACTATGCTAAAATAAATGAGCGTCTGCCTCTGTACTCGCGAGTAACTACACATGGCTGCCTTACGGTGTGTTAACTAACCACTAACCATAATATGCTAGGCCGTCAGTGGACACTGCGTCTAAATCAAACTTACACAGTCCACATCTGAAACTCATTCCATACCCGTTTCGCATCTAGCTAAAGTGCGTTGCCCTAGACAGTTCTTATATCTTTTTATTCTGCCCTAGCCTAATCCAGCATTATCTATTGTTCGTGATTTTTTAACAACGCCATAGCACAATCACTGCAGCTAAATATTCTGCCTTAGCTCAATCCTGCACCCATATGTTGTGCCCTAGCCCAAATTCTAGAAACTACTTATTATGCCTAATCCTGCATCTAATCACTGTGCCTTAGCCTGTTCTCACATCTAGATATTGTGTACTCTATACTGTGTGCCCTAACTTGCTCTTACATTTAGATATTGTGCCTAATTTTCGCATTTAATCACTGTGCCTTACGTTGCGCTCACATCTAGAAATTATGAACTCTATACTGTGTTCCCCAGCTTGCTCTAACATCGAAATATTGTGCCTAAATGTTGCATGTTATCACTGTGCCTTACCTTGCGCTCACCTCTAGACATTGTGTACTCTATACTGTGCGCCCCAGCTTGCTCTCACATCTAGATATTGTGCCTAATTTTTGCATTTTATCACTGTGCCTTTAGCTTGCTCTCACATCTAGATACTGAGCCCCTAGCATCCCATAGCCAACACAGCCTTCGAATGGCCACTGCACTTATCGATCCCTACAACATCCCTCCAACACACTTCCTCCCAAAGACACCCAATTCCTGCCACTGCACTCCTCTGAAGGAACCACCCAATATATGCAAACCTCTCACGTCTTATTCTGCCCCATGCATCACCTCGCTGAGGAACATACGACTAGCATCCCGAACACATTTGTACTCCAAATTGGGCGTAAAGCACACAGCATTCTGAACAATTCACGTACCCATGACTAGCCATGCAACCGAACTTCCCACTGAAGTGCGTGCTGCATTGCCTGCTGTACGACATACTGATCCACTTATTAAAGCCCCTGCTCCCCTAGGCACCCACACAGCCCCATGCCCATCCTATCCAAAGACATATCTGCCCCCCGTCCAACACGATTAGACCAAAACACCACACAACCATCTCAAACACACCATCTATCTGAGCTACTGCTCAGCTGCACCCTCATCAATACACGGTCGCTCACTGCTTACACCCTTTACATTCAAGATCTTATCACCACCAACAATCTCGATCTCCTAGAAATCAGTGAAACATGGCTCCATGAAGCATCTAGCCCTGGACTATCACTGGCCCTCCCACCTGGCTACACAATCTTTAGGCAGGATCGCCCTCTCTCCAAAGGCGGGGGTGTTGCCCTTATAGCAAGAGACTCCTTCCCTATCAGAAAGGTTGATAGGACAACTGAAAACAACAGCAACCACATTCTCCTCAAAATCAACCCATCTCCTAGCTGCACCATCACCCTACACATTGTTTACCGTCCTCCAGGACCCGTAGCAGACTTTCAAGCCGACCTTACTCTCCTTCTCTCAGACAACTTAAATAAATCCTCCAAAGCCATCCTCCTGGGAGATTTCAACCTTGGCCTAAATGACCAAAAAGACTATCCAGCCAACTCTCTAGACAGAGCACTAGGAACCCTAGGGTTCAAGCAAGCTATCTCAGACCCCACCCATTTCAAGGGTCGCACCCTTGATTGGATAGCCCACCACAACTGCCCTGTCACCATAAAGGTAAACAAACCCCTGCCTTGGACGGTCCACCACCTCATCTTCTTCGACATTACCACAGCCAAATCAGGCCACAAACCCTTGACCCCCCTCCAACCAGCTCTCACCAGGAGCACCTGTCAACTCACAAAAGACAGACTCTTACCCCACTTCACAGTTCTTGCACTCAGGCCACCATTTGCAAAAGACCCGGAAGCGCTAGTTCAGACATTTAACTCTATCAACGCACAATCCATAGACTCCATCGCCCATCTCACTCAAAGGAAAGCCAAAAACACCAAGCACTCCAATGCCTGGTTTACCCCTGATCTCCTCGAACTTCGCACCAAAAAAAGGGAAGCACTCCCCACTTGTAAAGCCAACCCCTGCGACTCCACCAAAAGTGAGTTTAACAAAACCTCAAAAGAAAACAAACTAGCCATCATCAAAGCTAAAGCTACCTCCTTCAACACCAGGACAGATTCAGCTAACTCCAACACCAAGGAGATCTTCTTCATTTTCAGGGAGCTAGAAACACCCACCCCCCCAACCCATCACTAAAGATGAAGCCTGGTGCAACAGCATCCAAAATGCCATGCTCAGAAAACTGGACATACTACAGAACTAAATCCAAGCTAACCAGCAGTCACTCAACCAACAAGCGCATCACATCCCTATTGACATCTCTGACAACTCACCCCTTTTCTCCTTTAAAGAAGTCACGGAACAGGAAGTCTTGGTACTCATGAACTCCATCAAACTGCAAAGGTGACACTTGTCCAGCTACTCTCATTAAAGAATGCGCCTCCACCCTTGCAGTCTTCAGCACAGCCTTTATTAATGCCTCTTTTTCAACTGGCATCATCTCGGCCTCCCTTAAGGAAGCCTGGGTCCGCCCTCTTTTAAAGAAACCCACGCTAGACCCAACCACACCAGGTAACTACAGACCAATCACCACTGTTCCCTTTCTCTTGAAGATTCTAGACAAAGCAGCCTACCTGCAAGTCCAACATTTCCTTGAAGCCAACAACCTTCTCGATCTCCGCCAGTCGGGCTTCCGTCCAGGACACGGAACCGAAAAAGCTCTACTAGACCTCACAAAACAAATGGACGATATTAGGGACTCTGGAAAACCAGGCCTATTACTCCTCCTCGACCGCTCTGCGGCCTTTGATCTCGTCGACCACAATACCCTATGCCAACACCTCTCAACGTCTGCACACTTCTCCCCCAATGCTACAGCGTGGATCACCTCTTTCCTCCAAGGGAGAGCCATGAGAGTCTTCTCAGACCTAGCTAGCACACACCCGAGCACTATCCAATGTGGTGTTCCCCAGGGCTTGTGCATCTCACCAACCTTATAGAACATTTTCACCAGGCCACTATTCAGGATCTTCACATATACTTTAGGCATCATATATACTAACTATGCTGATGATACACAGGTCCTTCTACCTCTCCCGGGGTACTACGAGAGTGACTCCAAAACTCTTAATGCTGTTTACTCCACGATTCAAACCTGGATGGCTCAGAACTGGATCTGCCTAAATGGAGACAAGACAAAACTGCTTCTAATTGGTTCACCAGAAACACTAAAGAAATTGGACAACCTATACAACATCTTCACCATTGACAACATACCAATCCCAGTTTCCCAGGCTGTAAAAACCTTGGGAGTCTACCTAGACTCCAACCTTTTGATGATAAGACAAGTAAACGCCATTGCATCGTCTGCTGCATACCACTCCAAACTCTTCACCGCAGCTAGACCTTTCCTTACAAAGCAAAATTGCCTTACCTCGGGTGGATATCTCAGCAGCAACGTGCTCGCCTTGGAAGCTAGACGACACGGAGCACCACAGGTTCGATCCCCGGGTCTGTGCTTAGAAACCTCTGGGTATTAAGCGTGTTATAAATAACCTATCATATCATATCATATCATATACCAAAGCCAGAGCGATAATTGGGACCCGACTCGATTATTGCAATGGCCTCCTTGTCGGGACCTCCACAAAAAACATTGAAACATTACAAATTGTCCAAAATAATGCACTCCATGCTTCCTTTGGTATCCCCGGAAGGGAACACATTTCAACAGCCAGGAAACAAGCTCATTGGCTTCCCGTCAAAGAACACGTAATCTTCAAAACTCTAGCCCTCACACATATATGCATCCACTACGCAGCACCTCAATATTTGTCTCAGGTCTTTCTCGGAATGGTCTGGTGAACCTCTATCAGAACCCAATACACCAACCTACTCTCAGTTCCCATGGTCACAAAAGCACGAGCTCGAGGGACCAGTTTCCCCTTCATCGCTGCAACACAGTGGAACTCCCTCCCTCCCAACCTCAGAGGGATCTCATCCCACCTAGCCTTCCATAAAGAAATCAAAACACGACTGTCCGCAATATCCACCCATAGAGTGTCAACTGTACTCCCTGTTTATCTGATTTTTTTCTAATGTTACATATACATTGTTCGTCTGTGTAACCTGCTCCATACCTGCTACGCCTCATGTAACCAGTAGCCATGTCTGATCATGTAACTAAGGCAATCCCTTGTAACAGCGCCTCAATGCCTCTGGGCTGCTAGTGCACTTTAGAAATGCAAATAAATAAATATCTGTCATGAAACCCATTTTGTCGGTTTACCTGGTTGAGCAGGAAGAAAGAGCAAGTTGGTTGTTCAAGTACTGGGTGCAAACAATGGAGTCTCTGAGTGGTCCCTCTGCTGGTCATGAATGCTTTAGAGATGTTGTGTACCCACCCAGTTTTTGCAATCCAGCAGACTTTGTGGGTGGGTCCATGGTGGTCCTGGGTTGGTCTGCGAACCTATGCAAACTTAGAGACTTTATATATGTGGTGTGGGGACACCTACATCTGCAAAAGCCTTAGCTGGTATAGAGCCGTGTTGGAGCCTATGCGCTTCATAGATACATGTTGAACTGTTTAGGGCTGTTTTGGGAAACTCGACATGGAGCTGTGGAGCTAGCATTTGGGAGGGGAATCCGAATGTCTGCCGTACTTGGGGCATGGGGGGGTTTAGTGACACTCATTTCAGTGCCCCCTGACAAGTGGTCTATACATTGAGTATTCTGGAAGTCTTCTCCATTCCGTCCCCGTGGAGATCGTCCACTAACTCTGGGAAGAACCCAGAACCCAGCCCCAAGGCCACTCTCTCATCTGACCATAGAGCAAGGCAGAGTACTTTGTCACACTCCCCGAAACTTTAGTCTGTGGGTAGTGTGCATGTGTGCGGCAAGGACAAAACATAAGCTGCAACCAATCACTCTTTGTACCATTCATTCACACAATGATCACCCACAGCTTTCTGTTTAGTGCCCATGCACACGGATTACATTTATCTGCCTTACTACTCATTGGGAAACTATGTTATGCCTCATTGTGTCTCTGGATTACTCCCTGTAGAATGTGTGACTCCATTCCTGAGTGCCTGGAAGGATACAGTGAACGTGTTTATCTCTCTCAAAATCCAAGGAATGCTTGAGAAATCGCATACTCCCTAATAATGCTGCTGCTGGCGAAGTACCCAGGTCTGAAAATACACTTTGGAAGAAATGTGTGTTTTGACAGGTGTTCATGTAATTACCCCAGCTTGCAATTCAACATTTTAAAAAAAAGTGTGAGAACCCTCTTTTATTTACCCCATGCTGACCGATTTCCATACTTAACAAAAATGTGTGTGGTTGGTATGGAAATAAAGTAAATGAAAAACCCAGGGCAAAGGTAGGGTAACGTTGTGGATAGGAGGTGCAGCCCCTCATAAAAAAGGAATATGTTGACAAAGTAGAAATAGAAAATGTTGCTAATTTTTCAGCAAGTCGTGAAAATTGGCAATTTGAATTCCGGACATACAACCAATCCCACCTATTGTTACTAAACGCATTTCAAAGGGTCTGCAGTTGTTCAGTGTTGTATAAAAAGCACGGAGTCCAGTAAACAGATGTTTTCTGGTTTGACCTACTATTTATTACCTGTTATCCTAAATAGTCAACTGCACCTCATTTAAGTGGCTGGAATTAAGTGGTTTAGATGCAGATTATCCCCAGAGGGGCCCAGTCTCCACACAACACCCCAGAAATGGTCAAATGCTTGCAGCCAGGCCCACTGACTGATCCCGTATTAGCCTCAGAGCTGTATCCTCTGCACAGTGCCTTCACCCTGAAAGCCACCCGAACCTGGATGTGTCTTTAGGGTCACCCACTTATCTCTATTATATAATTGTTCATTCATGGGCATTTGAGGCAGTGGTGACCTTCACTATTGTACTTTAGGGTCACTGGCACTGTTGTTGTCGGCTGAACGAGTCCCTCCACTTCTCAGGGTTGTGAGGAGGCCTTTCGTGGCACAATGCACTATACAAGTAACGGGAATTACATATGTGGTATAGTCATGTAACACAAGTAGCCCCAGCAAAGGAACACTGAGATGTGCAGTGACCGCACTCTCTGACAATATATTTTCGGAGTATTACAATATTCCTCCTCTTTCTTGCAACATAACCTAAAATGCATCCACAGATCCAAAGCCGTTCACCCTACACTTTGGTTTTACTTTATTTCATTGTTCATTTATAACGCGCTTGATACCAGCGAGAGGTTCCTAAGCGCAGGAACGGTATTCGAACCTGTGTTGCACTGCGTTTTTTTGCTTCCACGACAAACGCGTTGCACCTGAGCTATCCTTCTCACCAACTACATGTACCTTTCACACTGTGTTCTAGACCGGCTCACACCTGGCCTGGTTAAACAATCCAGAATTATTATTCCAGAGTTTTCCCCTTGAACAAATGTAAAAGGTAACCCTGATTAAAAAGCTCCCAGGATTTAATTATGAGGCAGGAGAACACTACAAACCCAATCAGACAACAAAACACCAAGTTATTAACTCTAAACTGCTTTACATAGACAATCCGTTTGATGCCAAACACACTTAGAAAACACTGTTCCCTCTCTATAATACTGGCCTATGATCCACTTTAATTGACCGACATACATCCAAGAGATCACAAAATATTCCCTTTCCCCTTTTCAGCACCCCGGCCCTATGGCTGTGGCATTTCACTCACTTTCACATCCTCCTACCTTCTCCCTATACCTTTTCGTCTGTTAACCAAACTCTAGATGGCCAGGTGAAGGCACAATACACCAACCCCCAGACAAGCCAGGTGTGCTGAGAACACTATATTGGACATTTGGTGGTGTATGAAAGCCTTGTAACATAGCAAAACATAACATGTTCATTCAACCTTTTCTCGCGCTTTACCTGAATCCCTACTCTGCTTCCCAACTCTATTCTCTCAAAGACCAAGGTCTGGGTATCTCAGGTGGTGTCAAAGTACGACACTCTTCAGACAAACCTTGGAGCTGTTAGACCACAATGGTGGCGACGGACGGGACATACAAATAAATATATTACAGGGCCTGCGGTAGTGGCCCTGTAGTTTTGGTTAAGTTGCTCAACTCTGAGAAAGAGCACTTTATGGGCGGCTTATAACTTTGGCGCTGTTCGACTAATCCTCTTACACAAGTGTTCCTAATCCTGACACTCCTTCAGCAACCCCGCCCCCCGCCCTTTTTCACTTCCTTTCCTCCTTTGTCCCCCGACAAGGTCGTTAAACAAGTCCAATCTATGAATGCCTCATCAAAACAGGTTCATCCCTGTCCCTCTAAAACCATCAAGGACCACATTGATACCCTTGTCCCGAGCCTTGCTGATTTCTGCAACCTCTCCTTTGCCTCAGGAGTCTTCCCCTCTGCTCTGAAGCACTCCCTTGTGCATCCTCTTCTCAAAAAACTTCTTGTCTGGCTAACTATTGTTGGGGGTCGCCTGCCATGGACATCCGGCAGGCGCCCAAGGGTGTTATTCCTCAAAGCACACGACAGGCCCAGTGCCTGTGGGGGTTGGGGGCCTGGTATGGACATCCGGCAGGACCCCTGGTGCTATGGGACATCAGCACCATCAGAGTGGGGGCACAGCCTGCCAGGTTCCTGAACATGCATACCTCTGCCACCGTCCTGGCACGAGGGTCCCATGGCATCAGGGCCTGCAGGCTTGGGCCACCACGTGTAGGCCTGCGGCCTACATCATTAATGAGACACGGACTCAGTTGTTCCTCTTTGGGAGTCTGCAGCCGTTCTGCTGCACGTGCCTGCAGGAGCTCCTTTTATTAACTTGGGCCATTACACAGTCATGGCCCATCTTAAAGGGGCAATACACGTATTTGTATTTGTATTTATTTATTTATATTGCGCACCTTGCCCAGAGGCTTGCGGGCGCATCTTTAGGAGGAAGTTACAGGTTACAGAAGGAGGTTACAAGTTGCAGCAGGGGTGATACAGTATACTGTTACAGGTGATATTAACATAGATATTAATAGCAAAGTAGCAGCACCCGGTTACAGTAGAAGGGTACAAGCTGTGAGCAATTGCAGGTAGCAATAAAGTATACATTAGATCCGTTTGAATTACATTAGAGTCGCCCGGCAGGCGAACCTAAACGCGTTAGGCCAGTGTAAGAGCCGGAGTGACAAAGTGCGGACGTCGTGCAGAGACAAACACTAACCGCTGCAGGATACAAGGGTGGAAAGTGAGATATCTTGTTCCCGTAGCCAAAGTTTAGCTTTGGCTTTAAATTCGAGGCAGTGCGGAATGTTCCTGAGGGCATTGGGAAGTGAGTTCCATAGCATGGCAGCAAGGACAGGAAAACTCGACCCTCCCGCCGAGCGTAGTTTGAATCTGGCGATGTCCAGGGTGTACATCTGGGCGGATCTCAAGGGTCTAGTGGCTGTGTGTTGCGAGAAGCGTGATACTAAGTAAGCAGGAGCTGCATTGTTCTGAGCCTTGTGTGTGAGCACAAGTGATTTGAGTGATATGCGATGGGAAATAGGTAACCATTGAATGTTGCGTCTAAAAGTGGAAATGTGGTTACGTCTCGGTATGTTGAGTGCTGCCCTTATGGCGTTGTTTTGCGTGACCTGGAGTTTGTCCAGATTTCTTTGGCTAGTCCCAAGGTAGAGGGCGTTACAATAGTCGATTTTGGACAGGATGAGGGTTCTCGCGAGGGTCAGGCAGTTGTCCGGCGTCAGGAATGGTCTGCAGGCTGTGATCAATTTGCAGGTGTAAGAGGAAGCAGAGACAACTGCATTAGTTTGTCGAACGAGGGACAATGTGGAATCTAGGTAGATACCTAGAGTTTTGGTGACATTGGCCACTTTAATGTCAATCCCGTCAATGGTGAAGGATTTATAGTTAGAGTCGAGTTTCGAAAGTTTAGTTTGGGAGCCCAGGATGATTAACTCTGTTTTTTCGTCGTTAAGGCAGAGCCCGTGATTAGCCATCCAGGCCTGGATGACGGTGTAGACTGTATTGAGAGATTTTGAGTCGGTTACAAAATCACCCGTGATAGGGATGAGTATCTGGGTGTCATCTGCATAATTAGTGTAAGAGACACCCAGATAGTCAAGGATATCAAAGAGTGGTTTTGTGAACACATTGTAGAGTGTGGGAGATACACAAGATCCTTGAGGGACTCCACAAGGGACGTGAGATGGGTCAGCCGCTGCTAGAGGAGAGAAAACCCTCATGGTTCTGTTAGAAAGGAACGAGCTGATCCACGAAGTGGCTGCGTCTGAGAAATGGGCGGCAATTTTGAGATGGTGACATAGGATTTGGTGGTCAACCAAATCAAAGGCTGCTGAGAGATCAAGGAGGAGTAGGAGCGCCATTTTGCCCTTGTCTTTCAGGTCCTCGATTTGGGTTTTTAGATCTAGTAGTGCTGTCTCCGTGCCATGCCTGGGACGGAAGCCAGACTGTCTCAAACCTAGTAGATTGTTGCGTTCGAGATACTCCTGGATTTGGAGATAGGCTGCGCGATCGAGAATTTTAAGCAGGTAGGGCACGGTGGTGATGGGCCTATAGTTTGAAGGGTTGCTAGGGTCCAGATTGGCTTTTTTAATTAAAGGTATGACCCAAGCATCCTTGAGGTTGTCGGGCACGGTACATGATTCAAAGGAGGCATTTATGAGGGAGGTAATAAATGGGGCGAGCTTAGGTGCGGCTTCCTTAATGATGGCGGCGGGGCAAGCATCACCTTGGCAGTTGGAAGGTTTTAGTTTAGATATAATGTTTTCTACTTCCTTGACAGAGAGGGTAGAGAAACTGAATGGTTTAAGGTCTTGTTTAGACTCTTGGATTTTATAGTTCGAGGTGACGCTGGTTGAGCCCGAGAGGTGGTTTTTTTTTGCATTGATTTAAGTTTGGAGAGTGGTAATTTTGTCTAGTAGAGCTTTTTGGATATTTGTGCACCAATCAGTGTCCGGGATGCACTTATCGAGGGAGGGGGACGTGGGAGGGACACATCCCCTTAAAGGGGCAATGCATATGGGAGGGTCACCCACAACAACTATCGCCCAATTTCCATTGATCCTTTTCTGGGCAAACTCCTGGAAAAGCTGGCTATCTCTCAGCTTAACCTTCATTCAGATTCTGTTGGCTTTTCCCCTCTCCCTCTCCCATGCACTTGCACGTTCTCAATGTCACTAGACCTAGTAAAATTGTTGTTTTTGTTTTCCCTTGTTCCCCTCCCGTGCCTTGTCGCGCTCTGAAACACTTGTGAAAGAGCGTGATACAAATAAAATATCATATCATATATGGTATTTATGATCATAGCAGAATTGAGGATAGTGCTTATGAAATCTGTATTTGTTTCTTTGTGAAGAAATAAAAAAGCATAATAGTGGGTATGGTTACTTAGTTGCATATGGTAATAAAGCTGGAATCTCTGGTTCTTTTTCTGTGAAGTAAACTCTATAATTTGGTCAACAAGATAATTTAAAACCTTAAACTGCATACAATTGTACATATAGGTTTACTTTTGTGACCCTCGAGTAGTAAATTTGATATACTATGTTTGGTATAACATTAGTGTCTGGTACACTGTTGTTGTATTGACATGAAATAATCATTGGGAGAAAGAAATCCATAGTGGAATAAACCGAAGAAGCACTACAAGCACTGTTTGCTGGGGGAAAGCTCTCCGCAGTGGTTTCTCTCCTTCTGGCCCTTTTTGGAATTGTCTGCCGACTTACTCGTGTTGCTGTGCTGCGCCTGTGAGAGGCAGAGGACATCTACTCAGGTGGCACCGCTGTGCCTGGACCTGAAACAAACAAAGGACTATCCTTGTGTGCCTACCCCTCCCTCGCTGGGCGTGTCCATCATTTTGGAGGAGGATAAAGCCCCTAGCACCTGCGCACCACGCCGCGCACCGAAGAAGCACTACAAGCACTGTTTGCTGGGGGAAAGCTCTCCGCAGTGGTTTCTCTCCTTCTGGCCCTTTTTGGAATTGTCTGCCGACTTACTCGTGTTGCTGTGCTGCGCCTGTGAGAGGCAGAGGACGTCCACTCAGGTGGCACCGCCGTGCCTGGACCTGAAACAAACAAAGGTGACTGTTGTACACGTTTGTGCACTAGTATAAGAACTGTGCACGTTGTGCCGTGCCTGGACGATTACTCATTTTGCCGAGCATTTACCTGACAGCTCCCTTTTTATTTTTTTTCTTTCTCTAAAAGGACTATCCTTGTGTGCCTACCCCTCCCTCTCTGGGCGTGTCCATCATTTTGGAGGAGGATAAAGCCCCTAGCACCTGCGCCCCGCGCCGCGCACCGAAGAAGCACTACAAGCACTGTTTGCTGTTCGCGGTGCGCGACGCGGGGCGTGCTGCTACCTGCAAGTTGCTCCCTCAAACCCTTCTGAGGTTATTTATTGACGGAGAACGAACGCAGCCTCGGATAGTGCCTTTTTTCTATATTTGTCCCATACTGTGAATTTTTGTGTGAATAATTTCATAGTCTTGATTTTTTATTTTGCCCGTGGGGTGGTGGAAAGCTGAGCTCAACAAAGAATGTTAAGGGTACCTGTGCATCCGCATGGGAGGATGGTTGTACAGACATACACAATTTATTAAAACCGTTACCCTCGGGCTTCTGAATTTGAACACAGAAGGCTCCCCCTTCCCGCTTAATTTGTAAAAAGTTAGGTTCAAGACTCTTAGAGTGTAAGTCTTCGGACAGCTATAAGGGCAGTAAAGGTTTACTTTTTTAGCTCCATAAACCATTTAGTCTTAGGCAAGATACGAAGGCTCATTTTTTCACCGTCCTCATTTTCACCTGCCTGAGCCTAGGATACTTTATTTCTCAGGGATGTCCAGGAGACGAAATAGCGTTGAGTATGTTTACTCTCGTGGGGCTGCATCTGGCCCCTCCACGAGGAGCTCTACCGTACTGGGAACTAGATTGTATGAGGACATCTTGTCAGCCCCCCTAACATTTACTCCTGTGAATAATACTTTGAGAATGGCCATGAACATGCCGCTACCGCTGTCTCCCCCTGAACCAAGCGACTCAACGCTTTTGGACGTGGATGCAATGGTACACTCTTCTATCTATTCCACAAAGGGCCCCACTAAGGCCCCGGATACAATTATTACAGCTCTTTCACTGATTGATACGGAAACCAGGGAGGAGGTTGTGACGGTGCCAGAATCCTCTTTCCTTGATACCCCCCCTGATTTCTTTTCAGCTGATGCCGATCTGAGAGATCTTACTCAGCACATACTTGAATCCTCTAATCCCTTCAATGAATTGAATCAGGGTAATACCTCAGAGGCCGGTGCACTTCTCCGGGACATATTGCATGAACTTAAAGTCCACTCTACTGGATTTATGGAAAACCGCATACTAATAGGCAGACAAATCGCTCAGACGAATAGATTTATTGAAGCTCTAGAACTTCTGCCCACAAAAATCATTACTAAAATGATGGCTGTGGGACTGCTTCCAAGTAGGGATGTGTCGGAAAACCCTGCTAAAAAACACACTTGTCTCTGTATTTAATTCCGGGGCATTGAAAACCTCTGATGCACTGTCTATACCCCTGAACAAAAATTCTACAGCGATAGAAGAGGGGTGTGGACAAAAAAAATTACTCAACAAAAATAAAAATCACCAGACTAACAAAAATAACAGGAAGAAGGGACATGCGTCCTTCTTTAATAAAAGAAGCAAAATCGCAAAAAACTCTTGGAAAAATTTAATAACAGAAGATCCGGCCGGGACTTCTGACCAAGAAGCGGAAGGGGAGGAACAGGAAGGAGAGTATAGTCACGCGAAGAATTCTCTTACGGATGAAATGACACATAAGAATCTAACTTCAAAAATTGTAAGGGGACCTAGTAAGCCGACTGAAGATGAAAGAACTAAAACTAAAGTTACTAAACCCCAAAATGAGACTTATGAACTCTTCACGAAGCCTAAAACTCAAAAAACAAATGATTTTATTACAGTTTTGAACCCGTTAGCGAACAAGTTCTCCACAAATAAAACACCGCAGGGGGCTCACATTTTTGAGCAAGGCAATCTAGAAATTCCTGCTCTTCCTACTCTTGAAAATAGTATTGAGGGTCCGCTTAAGCAGATTGCCACCGGTACCAGTAATCAAGAGACTTCTGCCCTGAGTGGTACTGAGATAAAATCTCTTATTAATGCAGCAGTATTAGAAGCTTTGAAGGAGAGACACAATCAGGAGCCTCTGCCAACGAACCTCTCTTCTGGTGTGCCCAAGCCATTGACTTTGGAGCCCAAAATTATTTTGGACTCATTGCCCCTCCAAATTCAAAAGTTGACGAAAGATACTGAAGTTAGGAATCCACCTTTGGCTCCTTCCCTGACTGAAAAGGAGGTAAAATTGCTTATAAGTACTGCAATCGCTGATGCAGTGAAGGAAAATTCTGTACATGAAGGACAGGTTCCGAATGTTTGGTCTGGTACTGTTAAATCACCTCAGTCTAAAAAGCAGCATGTGATTAGGGAAGAGTTTTCCATCTTGAAGGATACAGAACCTATCTCCTACATCCTTCTGGAATCATTCCCTCCACCTCCAGAGCTGCCGCCTTATATCCCTTCCAGAACATCCCAAACACAAAGGGAGGCGGTAGAAGGGAGGGAGCCTAAACATTACATGGATACAGAACTCAAACATATACCATGGAGAACCCCATGTTTTTTAGATTCCCCAAGCATTCTACTTTTCCCTCTCTTTGAGTGTGGTTTTCAGCCTTCCATGAACAGAAGTCGAACCCTGCAGCTTCTTAATGATATTCCCAAATTAGCAAATCTTACTTCTGCAGATATTAAGAGGATCGATTTTTTACATCCATCTTGTTATGATCATGTTAGAATTATATTCTACTCTAAATTGGTATATCGGAATGCCCTCTTGGAATTTGACGAATTTAATAAGAGGGGATTCGATCTTCTAAATTTCGCAGATGGTAGCCTGCAATCGGAATTACCTAAATCCACCCATGCTCTAAGATCTGGAGACCTGAATGATATGGAGCAAAAAAAAAAAAAGAGTCAGAGATCCTCCAGGAGCACGACTCAAGCTGGAGATGGTTAGCCTTGAGTTTGAGGGATTCCATCGCCCGTCTGCAAAATCTAAAACAATAACACCAGCAGTAAGCAATTATGTCTCTATCCTCTCCTGGAATTCAAGAGGGAGCTCTCATCTGTCATCCTCTGAAGAATTATGCAAATATTTGAGAACAAAAAATATTATTTGCATACAAGAAACATGGATGACTTCGCCTGTTCAGATAGACGGTTTTGAAGGTCACCATCTTTTAGCCACACGAGGAAGACTAGGCCGCCCTAAGGGGGGACTTTTATTGGCAATAAAGCTGGGCCTGGGTATCACCATTGTAGAAATTTTCACTATTCCACCTGTGGGATTGGGTGCGATCCTAAGGCTTGAAAATTTTAACTACATCCTAATGTGGAACCTATACTGGTCACCAGGAATAAACATCTTTGAAACAATTTCTAAAATGGAAGACATAATGGAGAAACATCTCTATACCTATCCAGGTATCCAATTTGTAGTAATGGGGGATTTGAATACCAACTTATTATCAAAGAAAAATCAAATAGCCCCCAATCTGAATCAAATCCCCTCGCTCACATTAGGGGATCAAGGGGAAACTCCGGATCTTCCTTTGAAACACTCCACGTACAAAAAAGGAGATGTATTGGGTTGGCTAACATTCTTTAAAAATTGGGGTCTGAAATCGGCTCACTTAATCCTGAACTCTGATGTTCCATACATAACATGGACATCAGGGATAAAGTCTTCACCTATTGACTACATATACGTTTCCACAGAGGTTTTTAGTTTGATTGAAAGCTTTGGATTAACCCCTTCCCTTAAAAGTGACCATAAAATGCTCGAACTGAAGCTACGTATCTCTACACGACACCCAATATATCAGGAGAGATTGCAGGATTTGCTAATAAACAACGGGAGCAATAGGATCTGTTGGCACCCGGGAAATGTCTCTAAATGCAATAACCTTTTTTGCAAAGATTATACAGATTCCACTTATGAGGAAAAAAAGGCGAGGTTCACACATGATCACTTTGGTCCATATATAAAAACATTGATTGAGAACTCCACAAAAAAGATAGGAACCCATCGTATCAAACAGCATCTACATAAATATGATTCGACTGTTTATTTAGCAAAAATTGCGCTGCGCCACGCTCTTAGACAAGTGCATCAATTGAATTTAGAGGATGAGATCAAAAAAAGAGGGATTAAAGGTATTAAACAAGTTTATAAGAACTGGACAAAATCACACAAACATAAAATACTCCAAGAAGACAATGAGGAAATGCTGAGTTCATTGAAAAACAATTCCACCAAGCATTTTTGGCAACTCATTAATAAATCCTCTAAACCCTCTCGAATCATTCATCTGAATCCAATAAATGAGCATATATGGAAAAATCACTTTGAGCATCTATATGGTGGTACACAGGATGCCTGTCCCCTGAGTCAAAACTATAAGACAACACCTTGGCCTGGTAACTTCTCTATTAGTAGGATAAAAGAGAGGATAACAAGATCTAGTTCGTCCCGAGCTGCCGGCCCCAACGGATTATCAAATATCTTGTTCAAGGGAAATCCAGATATCTGGTCTAAGTCGCTTTTTTTACTCTTTAATGATATAATTCGCACAAGATGCATTCCATTGTCATGGAACATGTGTTATATAATACCGGTCTACAAAAAGGGAGATAGATCCATGCCATCCAATTACCGTCCAATAGCCCTCCTTGATTCAGACTCCAAAATTTTTGCAAGTCTCCTTCTACAAAGAATTGAAGCTTGGGCTACTACAGAAAAGATTTACTCTTTTGCACAATTTGGTTTCAGAAAGGGGATTGAAACTTTAGCAAGCGGACTAATAATCTCTCTCCTGCAAGAATTGGGCTGGCAAAAAGGGGCGAGTCCGGTATATCTGGCAAGTATGGATTTATCTCTCGCGTTTGACCTGGTTAACAGAACAACCTTATGGATGAAGTTGTTACGCATGCGCATGCAGATACCATGTGAACTATTAGCCATGTTGATTCATCTTCATAAAGGATCAACCATACAGATTTGGCTAAACAACGAAGGCCTCTTGTCAATGCCTATTAACACCTCAAATGGCCTTCGTCAAGGGTGTATTTTTGCTCCAACCTTGTATAATCTATACACCTCAGATATTGGTCAGGCGCTTTGCCCAGCAGCATTTCTTCAACCAATGCTGGAAGGAAAGAAAATGTGCTGGTGTTCTTATGCGGATGACTTCCTTTTATTTGATAGGTCCCCGATTGGACTTCAGCGCCTCTTAACAGCATTTGGTAAATATATGGAAATTAATTCTTTAGTAGTGAATCCCACAAAATCATTAATCCTGTGCCTTACAGGAAAAAGAATTCCACCATTGAAAAATTGGACCTTGGGAGTGAATAAGCTCCCTATCAGAAGCTCAATGATATATCTGGGCTTTCTGGTTAATGCAAAAGGCAATAATCTATCTATTGCTACACATTTTCTAACTAAGGCCAAAACATGCGCTATTCAATTGCGGGTGGTGGATCTAAAATTCGGAAGTTTCTCGTTTAATCCATGTTTGAGATTCTTTAAGTGTAAAGCCACCCCAAAGATCTTGTATGGCAGCGAAATTCCATTTGTAATGGGCCGACTTGATATAAACAGACTCGAATCAGTTATGCTAAGGAAAATGATGGTCTGTCTACCCAACTGTGTTCCTATACATGCAATTCGGTATGAATTGGGTCTCCAGTCATTAAAGAGTCTAGTCCAATGGAAATGCATGTCTTTGTTTCGCTGCCTCTTAACCAAAACTCAAAATAACCTATATCTTGAGTTGCTAGTAAATTGAAACAAGGGAAACCCAAGTCTGTTTTTTTGACCAACTTAATGGATCTATCGCTAACGTTATTAAGCAGTGTTGGAGCCTCAATTTCAACGTTAGTAATCAATCCTAGGAAAGTAAAACAACTTTTACAAAATGCAGATTGGGCAGCAACTATTAGTAATCTATCTACATATAGATTGTATGAACATATGATTTCTTTCTATAAAGACCTAGGAAATATGGAACCCTACTTAATTCCCAAACAAAGGTTACCGAAACATCTACATGAGATTCAGATTTAATGTTCTCCTCACTGGGGAAATTATCTCAGCAAGAACTAAAGGGCCAGCTACATTGATTTTGTGCAGGTACTGCAACACTCATGATGTAAAAGAAACCCTAAGACATCTATTATTGGAATGTCCTAAATTGTTAGGAAAAAGACTACTATATTTTGCAACTCTTGTAACAGATGAATCTAAAGTAATTCCAAATCAAGTGTGGAAACACATGTTATTTGACAAAAAAGTTTCCTTGCAGCTAGAAATTGTAAGGTTTTTGAAACTGGAATGTGGTCTGTTAGGAAGTATGTAAATATCGAAGGAAAATTACATCTCAGAATCTTCATTTAAAAAAAAAAAAAATCTTTTCTTAGAAACTTCATTTCAGAAACAGTTTCTTAATATTGAATATGCATTGTACTGTGCGTTCTGCTTCAAAATGGAGTTAAGTAAGCAGCGTCTTTGTTGTTTTATCTTTAAAGATTTATTATAATGTTGCATGCAAAAGACAAGTTGCCTCAGATAGCGGTAGTTAGATTTTTAGAAAATGTTTGTAAACTGAGGAAAGTACTTGAAATAAGTGGAATAGGTATGGAATGAATAGCATCATCGAAACATGTAGAGTTCTTAAATCTTTGTGGTTTTAAGTTCTTATGTCTTCTCATGTCTTCTTTCTGTTTACTTTTAATTAGCCTCAATGCTGTATATGTTTTTTTTCATGTTTTTAATGTTTTAAGTTGATTTTGATGTATATACGTTTGTTTCTTGCAGTGAATTGTATTGTATTATGAACTTCAATTTTGTAAAGGTTATTTATAACCAGAAACAAATAAATAAATATATATAAAAAAAAATACTTTAATTACATACAGTTTTTTGCATTTACACAGTTTTAAAAAATGTATATGTTACAGAATACTTGTGTGTGTCAGCATGGATATATTATGTGAGTGTAAGTGTGAAAGGATGTTTGTTTGAAGCGTGTTGTAATTAAGGGTATGTTTAAAGTACTTAGATACCCAGTGGCGCATTCTAACTATATTGGACTTTACAAGAAGTTTTGTAGCAACAATATCGTTGATGGCATATTTCAGGTGTGTTACAATGGAAGGAATTATGGATGTAGTTAGATACCCATTGGCGTATTCTAACTTTGTATGGTACTATACTTTAGCGAGTACATTTATGTTGAAGGAATATTTAGTAGGCATTTGTTAGATTTGCTGGTAACCTATGTTTTGGAGTAACGTGTTGTTACATTCAAACCAAGCACTTTTGTTTTTAAACTTTATTTTTTCAAGCACCAACACAGTTTACATGATAGTAATGGCATAATTATTTCAATATACTACACATTCGATGTTCTGCTTCATTGAGCCCGCCAAGGTCCATCATCATGTTTGTGGTGGTGCAATTATATAGTCCAGTCCAACTTTCAAATATAACTTTTCAAACCAATTACGTATCCCACCCGTTCCCACCCTATCACCAACTGGTATGGCCTCTGTTCCATGTGTTGTTTAGTGAGCTTGGTATCTCCCTTCTTCAGGAGGTAATCACTGGTTTGTTTCCCCAATTGCTGGTTTCTAGTTTTGTATCGCTCTCAGTAATATTGGTCTGTATTATCGCACTTCCCTTTCCTTAACAAATTCTAGAAATGGGTCCCAAACTGATAGGAATCTTTGATATTTGCCCTCTCTCAGGGCCCCTACTTTTTCCATCGCCAGTACGTTCCAGATTATGACCCACCAGCAAGTTATTATGGGACCCTCAACAGTTTTCCATCCCTGGGCTAGGGTCAGCCTAGCCGCCATTAATATGTGTGATGAGCTTTGCCGTGTTGCTGCGTACACGTCCTCCACCTCTGTACCCAGTAATACTACCTTCAGGTTGAGCAGGAGTTGTCTCCCTGTGATCTTTTTTATGTGCCCAAGGACTTCCTTCCAATGCATTGTGGCTTTGGGGCATGACCACCACATATGGAACAAATCTCCTTTGCTACCGCGCTGCCTCCCGCATTGAGGTGGGTAGCTAGGGTTCATTTCATGGAGCCTGTGTGGGGTCAAATACCACCTGTAGCATATTTTGAATGCTGTCTCTTTAATCGTAGTGCATTTGGATTCTTTCTGTGCCCTCCTCCAGATTTGCCCCATTCCTCCTCCATGATGGGCGTGCCCAAGTCTTTATCCCATTTATCTTTATATGAGAGTCTATCCTCTCCCTGTTCCCTATCTAACAGCTTATATAATCTCGAGACTGCCTGTGTCGCCATTCCCTCATGTAACGTCAATTCCAACCCTATCGGGGTCCTGATGGCTGCTTTCTTAACCTCTTTCTGTGTTATCCAGTGCCTAGTTTGTATATACGTGAATCTCTCCTTTTCCCAATGTCGAAATTTCGCTTACAGTCCTCGAATACAAGGGGGGGGGGTTTCTCCCAGGAAAAGGTTGTTTAAGAGATGTTTTTGTGTCTGTTCCCAGTTGTCCCAAAGCTTGCTTTGTTTGCCTGGTGTGAAGTCCTGATTGTGTGTTATAGGGGTGAAGGGTCCGAGACCCGGCGTAATGCGGCACCTCCTAACTGCTCTATCTCACCCGCTAAGCGATATTTTAGTGCTTTCCAGTAGTTGTCCCTCTGTCCCTATAGCTCGTGCTCATGTATTGTAGTGTAGTCATGCGCATGTAGTGTTGTCAGAGGGATTTTCGTCACTGCTTGTTCGATTCCCATCCAACCAGTTAGTGTGTCACTCCCCATCCACTTGAGCATTGGTGCGATTTGGGCAGCAAGGAAATATCTCTCGATATCAGGGATCCCTGAGTCCTCCCAAGATAGGTGGTCTGGCCAGTACATTCTTTTGTATGCAGGGTTTTTTCCTATGCCATACAAAGGCAGTTAATTCTTTCTGAAGTGTCCTGCTCATTTTGGGGGGGTGGCCACCGGAAGAGATCCCACTATATACAGCAGGCGGAGGAGAAGTGTCATTTTGAGTGCCGTTATGCGTGTAAACCAGGATAATTCTTGGGTGTCCCAACTATGTAGGTCTTCCCTCAATTGTTTCCAAAGGGGGGATATGTTTGCCCCATATAGGCTTTTGTAATCTTTTGTAAGTTGTATTCCCAGATATTCTATTGCCCCAGTGTCCCATGTTAGGGAGTATAGTATCCTGAGTCTGTCTATCACCCCCCCTTCCTCTGAAATATTTAGGGCTTTGGATTTATTGAAATTTATGGTGAAGCCTGGGACCTTGGAGAATTCTTGTAATCTATCAAGTGCTTTCGGGAGTGTGCTCGTGGAGTCTCCAAGCAAAAGGAGGATGTCGTCAGTGTATAAGGCTAATTTGTGTGTTGTCTCTCCACATTTAACTCCCCTCACCTCATGATCCTGTCTTACTATTTCAGCTATAGGTTCCATCGCCATTGTAAATATTATGGGGGATAAGGGGCATCCTCGTCTTGTGCCTCTCCGTATTTGTATATTGGGTGTGGGTCTTTCGTTGACCATGAAGGTCATAGTTGGGAGCTGGAATCTTGCCAGAACCATCATAATAAAGGTGGGCTTGGGGCGTGGCCTGCACGCGAATGATGCAGACGTGAGCCTGCTGAGCTCCCGCAGGCGCCGAATCAATCCTGCGTTAATATCATGATTTCTGGGGATTACAAGCTAACCAAGCACCTCGACCGAATCTATGAGGCGGAGGGCTCTGGCCGACTGAGATTACCACGTCCACCTGGCCAGGCGATCGAGAAAATCCGGAAGAACAACGAGGGTTGGTATCCCTGAAGGCATACACCTAAAATGGCCGCCAGCGCCTGAGAGCAACGTCCATCTAGCTGCCTGAAACGGCTGTGGTGACTTTGTGCCTCGGAACAGAGAGGAAGCAACAGAGGCAACCCCTGGCGGCCTCCCTCGAAATACAAAACGAGGGACAGGAGGCAGAGACTGCCAGATCTGCAGATATCCACCTACTGAAGACCCGCAGGGAATCAGAAGGCGTCCCGACACGAACACCCTGCCGGAACTGTGCAAGCTGGTGAGGTGCGCAGTGCCCGAGAGGCAGGGGGGAAAAGAACAAGGCCCCCGGGAGAGCCCTCCAGTAGTACCGGCAGCGGACACCTCCCAGCCATCTCCTGGGACAACACGCTGCAAGCGGATGACCTACCTTCAGGGCTCCCGTGGCAGCCACAGCAGCACTCTGACTCCCTGGCAGCGGCTCCGTGCGGAGAAGACTCTGTAAAGAAAAGACCATCCTGGCGCGCCCAGCACCCGCAAGGTAGAAGAAGGCGGGACTGGATCTGCTAACGAAGCCTCAGTACACCGCAAGTAAGTGCCCCCCACTGAACTATCCTCCTAATTGGCCACCAGACCCGGTGGTGGCACCCCTGATGCCTGGTGCCCCCTGGGGAGAAGCGGAAAGAAACATATCAGAGACGGAGGGGTGGCCACCCCCCTCCTAGGGAGGTGTATGGGCGCACTGCATCTCTGCGCACACTAGGATGTAAAAGTAGACTAACAAAGGGCACGGGGCCCCAGCTGAAGGCCCTTTGGGGAATTATCACCCATAAAATAATTGGCCCGCCCTCAGCTCAAAACGTTTTGGGGAACTAACAACTGCCCAATCGGCCCGCCACAGGGAAAAGGCCACAATAGTGTGAATCCGCGATGTGCCGCCATCAAGACACACAACACTGCTCTGTAGAAACAGCTGCGTCATACCCCAACGGACCTCCCGGGAGGGAATGGGGGGAAATTGCCAGATCCTGCCACCCTTGGCCCGGGATACGCCATACTGGTCCTGCCACCAAAGCATAAGCTCCACAACCTCCGTAAGGATTGGTAAAGACAGGCAAAAGAAAAAGTCCACACAAAGTAGCATTGACCAATTTGCGGTCGCTACCATCCCAGCACCGACAGGCCAAGCAACACGATCAAACTCCCCCATGGGCGAAGATTCTCTTTCACTACGAGACGTGATGGCTGCCATCGCCAGCTCCCGCTCCTCTATGGAGATAAAAATGGATAGCATCGCGGCGGATGTCTCCTTCTTGCTCCACGATTTACAAAAGCTGACTTCTAGAACCGGGGAAGCAGAACACTGTATCTCCGAAGCAGAGGACAACATCAATGGGATCAACCGGCAGCTGTCACAAGCCTTAAACTGCCTGAAAACCCTAGAATCTAGGGTAGATGAGGGAGAGGGAAGGTCTCGCCGCAACAATGTGCGCATTCTCGGACTGCCGGAGGGAGAAGAGGGACAATGCATGGAACTATTCCTGGAACAATGGCTCGTGGATATCTTCGAACCCCATTCCTTCTCAAAATATTTCTCAGTGGAAAGAGCCCACAGAATACCCTCGGGCAAATTGATCCCAGGTGCGCCACCCCGAACGGTAATCTCTAGATTACTTAATTACCGCGACAGGGATGCTCTCCTGCAGATGTCGCGCTCACAGGGGACGATCACCCATAATGGCTCGCGAATTGCTTTTTCCCTGATTATACCCGAGAAGTGCAGCGGACACGGCAATCGTTTGAGCCACTCAAAAAATAGTTGGCTCACATAAACGTGAAATACGGCCTGCTCTTCCCGGCACAACTCAAGATTTACCATAAAGGAACCACAGTACACTTCACTGACCCACAAGAAAAATGGAAATGGGCAGAGGCTCACATTGAGGGCGACTGGACCACAGGACCAAGGAGACAAAGAGGAAGACCCGGACCTGGACCAAGGCGGGCCTCCCCAAGGAGGGATCCAGAACTGGCGGGACAGGATGCCCCGGGACTGGCAGCAGAACAGAATGAATAATGAGCAGGCTACAATCCTTCATTAGAAAGAGAAGGCGATCTACTGCAACACAATGGCACGCCGCGTTTACGCCTCTGGCTCCACCACACAACGTAATCCACTACGAATGACTCTAACAATCGGCGCAGGAGAAGGGATTCCGGGAAGGGCTCCCTCCCCCCGGTAAACCACCCCTCTTCTTGAATTCTACTCAAGTGTTGGGATTTAGAGCTGACCCCCTAAGTTTTGAGTGTCAGCAATGTTTGGCCGACACGTACTTCGTGTTGGGGTGGAGTATAGGGAGGGGAAGTGAGGGGAGAGTTTGAAAAGTTTTTTGTTGCTTCAGGGCTATCACATGTTCACATGACGATCTAACCACTACCCCCCACATGGACCACCTCGTATCATTCCACATTGGAATCTCACTCCCACTGTACATGCTAAAGGAATACCGCCCTTTCTCTTTGGTCACAATACCCTGAAAACCTCCAACACTTGCTGTAAATGACATCTATACAAGCCCAAGCATCACCCGTACAACGTTCCAGGTCTCTTAAGCTGCTCATCTGGAATGTGAACGGAATGGGATCCGGGATCAAAAGGCGCCTCATCATGCAATTTTTGAATAGACATTCCCCTGACATGGCTCTGATAACTGAGACACATCTGGCCGGGTCAAAATATGCCTTTTTCCAAAAAACCAATTATCGTCCTGCGTTCCATGCAGGGTACACAATGGGATCCAGAGGCACCCTTATCCTAATACACAAACGTATCCCGTTTATCCCACAGACTGTAGAACAGGACCCCAGGGGTCGATACGTGTTAATCTTGGGAACGCTTTGGGGTGAGAAGCTGGCTATTGCTCCGATCTATTCTCCACCCGGGATGGGGCAGGAATTGCTAGACGAGCTCACCACTCTTATAGGGAAACATCAACGTGACATGTACATTCTAGGGGGAGACTTCAGCGATGCCATGTGCAACAGCATAGACCGCACCCACCTTCGGAATCGGAACCCAGACACCCCCACGAGGCTGGCTAACTTCACATCTGCTTTAGGGCTCCGGGATGTGTGGCGGGAGTTACACCCCGGAACTAGCGGAACTAGAGAATACTCGTTACATTCGGGAGCCCACGGCTCCATGTCCAGGTTAGATTACTTCTTCCTCCCAAATACCGACCTGCACAGGGCAATGTCCGCAGAGATGCTTCCTCGAAGGCATCTCGGACCATTCGCCATTGACAATGGAACTACGCATGTAAGGTGCCCTCCCCCCTAGAACATGGAGACTGAACAACTATTAACTTGGGTTCCCCAAATTGATCGATCGCCTTACTGAAGTGTCTAACGAATATTTTGAAATCAATGAAGACACAGTAGACAGCCCTGTGACAATATGGGAAGTTTATAAAACAGTACTGAGGGGAGAGATGGTCTCCTGGATGGCACATAAAAGGAAAGAATGGCTCCAGAAGATACTGGAGGCCGAAAGCGAAGTGAACAATTGGAAAAATAAACACATTCTTGATCCCACCCCCGAGACTCACAGGTCCCTTAAACGCGCTCAAGAGCGCCTTCGGAATAGGGTGATGGATAATGCTAAGCAGGCCCATTGCCACTGTAGAGCAAGAATATATGAATTTGGGGACAAAGCGGGCAAAATGTTTGCCTGGCTTGAGAAAAGAGATGAGGCACAACGCCATGTCCGGGAAATAGTCACCTCACATAACAAACGGTGTCAGTCGGACGCTGAGATAGCGGAGGCCTTTGCCGAGTTTTATGCAGACCTATATCGAGCCCCAACTCTTCCGCTTGACCCCTCCCTTTTAGATAATATTACACTGCCAGCTCTCTCAATGCAACAGAAGGAACAATTGGACTCCGCTCTACCAGAAGCGGAAATCACAGAAGCCATAACACAACTACAAACAGGGAAAACATTGGGTCCTAACGGATTCCCAGTTGAAACCTGGCAAAAACTAGATGAAGACAAAAAAAACGCCCCCTTCATAGAATGTTCCTCCGCGCCCGAGAGCAGGGGACCCTTATGTAGGGCAACCATCGTAGTCATCCCCAAACCCGATAAACCCCCTGAAAAATGTGCTTTGTACAGACGCATATCACTGATTAACGGTGAAGCCAAAGTTCTCGCTAAGCTCCTAGCAAACCGACTACAATTGGTCGCACCCACCCTGGTCCATCCGGACCAATGCAGCTTTATGCCACACAAGTCGACTTGAATGAATCTGCGACATCTCCACCTGGCACTAGAACGAGCTCCTGTTATAGACGGACCATTGGCAATTGATTTTGAAAAGGCGTTCGATTTGATTCGGTGGGACATCCTTTGGGAAATTATGCGACGTATGGGATTTGGGGAGGGCTTTTTGGGGTGGGTACGATTGCTCTACACTAATACCCAGGCAGAAGTAAAAGTAAACGGATGGTCCTCTCGATCCTTCCCTCTCGGTAGGGGCACGCGACAAGGATGCCCACTTTCTCCCCTTCTCTTCGCCCTCGCGATTGAGCCGCTCGCTCTGTGGCTTCGCCAGAATGCAGCCTGGATAGGGTTTAGATGGCCGGAGGGATACGACGACCGGATATCTCTATACGCAGACGATCTCCTGATATATCTGGGGAATCCAACCCGGTCCTGCCCCATAGTGACACAGATGCTCGTCCACTTTGGTGAGTTTAGTGGACTAAGAATCAACTGGGGGAAATCCGTTTTCTTTCCGGTAAAGGGTGCGGCACAGGCCATCCCCCAGGACTGCCCATACTGAGTGGAATGGCAGGGCTTCCGATATCTGGGAATCTGGATATCTGAGGACTTGACGGGGTATATAAAACACAACCTCCGACCGATTACGGACCGATTTATCAACAATGTTCAACATTGGAAACTCCTCCCCCTGACTCTTATGGGCAGAGCCGCACTCTTTAAAATGGTGACCCTCCCAAGATTTCTTTACATCCTGCAGAATTCCCCGCTCAAGATCCCAAACTCGGAGTTCGATTAAGTAGAGATACTCCTCAGAGAACTCATATGGGGTGGAGGCCAACCACGCATTGCGCTAAATACACTCCAGAGGTCGATCTGGGAAGGCGGGATAGGAGTCCCCCGTCTCCAAACCTATTACTGGGCCTCACAATTAGCAGTGGTTAATGACTTACTCCACAGAGACCGGGAGCTGCCCCACATACGGGCCGAGATAGCTACCATTCACAACGTAGACTCACTTATTTTATTTTATTTATTTTTTTACATTTGTAAAGCACACTGCAGCCCTGAGGCATAGAGGTGCTGATAAGTGGTGCTTAAGAAGGCTTGATTAAGGGTTACAAAGAAGCCACCCCAGAGGAGATCTTAGAGTATACAAACAGAGTTACAGAAACATAGGACCAAGGTAGCGAAACAGAGAACAGGCACATTAATTGAAGAGACTAGTCTTGATGGCCTTGCGAAACTTAGTCTCCTATATCAGCCCCCTCCGAGACCCTCTCCACCTACAACCACAACACACATCATTACTGTTTGGAAACAAGCACACAATTTTGTAGGGTGGAAAAAAAATTACTGCCGCACACCTATGGCAAAATAGCAATTTGACCGAAATTGAGAAATTTGAGCCATGGCCCAAATGGATAAGGGTGGGAATCGTGAAGGTTGAGGATATTCTCGCAGATGGGAAACTGGCCTCATTTGACACTCTGCAATTACAATTCCAGGTCCCGGGTACAGAGCGATATCACTATATGCGGCTGGCCCATGCCCTGAGAACCCACATACCAGCAGACGCTACTATACCAGAGTACACTCCTATAGAGCGCAAGATTTTGCCAGCATATATCGCCACTAAATGCACCTCCATCCTATATAACGCTATATCATCCTTTGCCACCCCCGAACTGAACAATCTAAAAGCAAAATGGGAAGTAGAGGACTGGATACAGGTGCTCATGCGCCCCCGGGAGATCACTATCTCCTCCAGGCTTCACCTAGTACAGTTGAAAATATTGCACTGAGTATACTACCCTAGGACACGCTTATATGGTTGGAAACGAGCCCCAAATCCAAACTGTCCTCGATGTGGAGAGGTAGAGGGAACCATCATACACATCCTATGGGCATGCCCCCGGATACAAACATTTTGGGCTGCATGCTGTAACAAACTTGCCAGAGTCCTGGCCGTACCATACCACTAGACCCAAGGGCCTTACTCCTAGGCATACCTAACAAAATGGATGCTAATAAATGAGAGAGACTTCTCCTACACACGGCAACAGGGCTGATCAAGCGCAACAAAGCGCAGAAATGGGGAGACCCAGACTCCCCGACACTGGACCAATGGATAGCGGATATGGACACATGCGCCATGGTGGAGCGTAGGATCTACACTGCAAGGGGCTGCCCCAACAAAGCCTCGAAAATATGGGAAAGGTGGGAAGAAAGGGTGACCTAAGACTCCCTGTCACAAGTGGTACGAGCACAACCAATGGACAAACGTACTCACGTAAAAGCTTTCGCGTCATTGACAACATGTGTAATACTCTTTGATTATGAATGAACATGATAGTCCCTATGTTGGTTTTGTTTTGTGATTGTTATCTAAAAACAATAAAAAATGTTTTATTAAAAAAAAAATAAAGGTTGGATCACAGCCGAACTTCCTCAAGACCAGCTGGAGGTAGGTCTAGTCTATGCTGTCAAATGCACATCGTGCATCAAGTGCAGCAATTAAACATGTTTGCCCAGTTCTGGTCCCTAGATCTATGACATCCAGCGCTCGTTTTATATTATCTTGCGTGTGTCTCCCTGTTATAAAGCCTGCCTGATCCTCATGGATTATTTTGGGGAGTATCTTCATCAGTCTCGTTGCGATCACTTTGGCATATAATTTGGCGTCTGCGTTAAGAAGTGAGATTGGGCGGTGGCTGGTACAGTCTGTGGGGTCTTTGCCCAGTTTGAGTATTAGAACCGTGATCGACTTTCCCATGTCGGGTGTTACTGTGCCGCTATCCCTAATGTGATAGAATAGTTGGGTCAAGGGGGCCAGTAGTTGGTTACGGAATGTTTTATAGCATCCGTTCCCTAGTCCATCGGCGTCCGGGGTTTTGTTGGGGGGTAGGTTTGATATAGCGTAGCTTATTTCTTCGGCTGTTACAGGGCCTGTAGGGAGCCATTGTCTTCCACGTTGATTTGGGGCAGGGTGAATCTTGACATGTAGCTTTTTTGTGCATCTAAGTGGAGGTTCTCTTTTTGGAGTAGTTCCTGATGACATGTTCCCATTGTTTCTAGTTTTCCTTCCTCTGACGTGCAAGGTACCCCTTTTTCGTTCTTTAGCCGTGCTATGTAGTTACGGGATCTTTGTTTACGTAGTTTGGCCGCTAGGAATCTGTTAGCTTTCCCCCCCCTGAACATAGTATATCTGTTGGGTGTGGAGTAGGAAGAGTGCTGTCCGGTCTGCCACGTGGGCTTCTAGGTGGGCTCTTGCTTTCCGGAGTGTCTTTTGCGACTGTCTAATTTTGTGTTGTGCCTCTGCTTCTTGTAGTTCCGCTTCCAGTTTCTTTTTAATGAGACCCCTTACTCGCATGTATGCCGTGGACTGTGATATGAATTCCCCTCGGATTACCCCTTTTCCCGCATCCCAGATCGTACCCCAGTTAGTTTCTCCATTGTTGTTGTTCTGAAAGTAGTCATTTAGTGTTTTCTCCATATGTGCTCTAAGTGCAATGTCTTTCAATATCAGTTAATTCAGTCTCCAGCTTTTACAGGCTTTGCTCATGTCCTTAGTAATCGTGATTTGCACTAGGACTTGAGCATAATTGGAGTGATATTGGGTGCCAATTTGTACTCTACCCACCTCAGGGATCAGGGCGGCCGAGACCAGTATCATGTCAATTCTTGAGTACCCCCTGTGCGCCGCCAAGTAGTGTGTGAATTCTTTTTCCTCCTCATGACCATCTGTGCGCCGCCAAGTAGTGTGTGAATTCTTTTTCCTCCTCGTGAAAAAATCTCCAGGTTTCCACCACCCAAAGGTCTCTAAAGAGTTTCCCCAGCGCTTGTCTATTTCTTAGGTCTGCGGGTGTGGGTGGCAAAGTTTTGTCTAGGGCCGGGTCCATAACACAGTTAAAATCCACCCCAATCACTGCCTGGTCTTCACACCAGCCCCCCAAGTTCTGTAGTATTTCCCCTAGGTACAGGTCCTGCTTTACATTTGGGGTATATATCGCTATTAGTGTGTATGTCTGCCCATCGAGTGTGCCTTTGAGAACTAAGTATCAGCCTTCCTTATCTCTATGTAGCGCTCGTTTCTTGAATGCCACATTGGCCCCCAAGAGTATGGCTACGCCTTTAGTCTTTTCCCTCCTAAAGCATAATATTGCCCCGGGAATGCTTTGTGGGCCATCCTCTTCTCATCGCCGGGAATTAGGTGTGTTTCTTGTAAAAAGGCTATCGACGTCTGGAGGTCTATGAGCCTCGTCAGGATCAAGCAACGCTTAACCAGCGAATTTAGGCCCTGCACATTTAGGGTTATGTTTAGGTCAGCCGTGTCCCCCATGCTTGCATTTTCCCTGATTGTTCAGTGTGCCTCCCCCAGCTACTCAAGCTACGCTTCCTACAATCCGGTAGACCATACCTTAGAACTTTCCCTCTTAACCAAACTTCAACTTCCCCCCTCCCTCCCCAACCCCTTCAGCTCCCTTTCCGCTGGGCAAAGGTCGTTTTGGACCTTCCCCGAGGCCCTCTCGGGGCGCTGGGCATCATACCCCTTCCATCTTCCGTCCTGCCAGGACAATTCCTTATCCTGCATTGGGTTCCAAAATTGCCTTCTCCTCCCTTCTCCCCCATGTGTGGGCTTATTCCCTTCCCATTCCCTTTATTTCGTCAACTCCTTCCCTCTGTGTGCCATGGGTAACATTTTTACCATTGTCTTGCTTGCGTGTCCGTTTCCGGGGCTCATTTCATCCGTGGACCCGTTGGGTTAGAGTTCTTATTACGCCTGGCGCCCGTGTTAAACGACCATTCTCATTGTCTGGAGCCTTCTCCTGTTTGGCTCGGTCTTGGCGTTTCGTCCCAGTGAAGCTCTTCCTCCTCACAGGTTGAGATCGGTGCTGTCTGCCCTCCCAAGTAAACCTCTTTCCAAAGGGGTACGCCCATTGGTATGTGATTCTCTTAGCTGTTAGCGCCCTTGTGACTGGCTGAATCAGCCTTCTTTTGTGAAATGTAGACAGAGCTAGGTCCTGGTATAGTTGGATCTGCGTACCGTTGATGGAGACTGTTTGCCGTTCCTCGCTGCCCGCAATATCTCTTCTTTTGTGGTGTAAGATGTCATAGCCAGGAGGACATCTTTGGGTCTGGTCCCAGGGTCCTTTTTCTTGGCCCAAACTCTGTGCACTCTTATCTATTAGTATGTCTTCCGGTTGGGTACCGGGTAGTAGGCTGCTGAAGCAATGTTGCATTGTGTCTTTCAAATATTTTTCCTCGATCGTTTCTACCAGGCCTTTTACTCTTATGTTAGATCTGCGCAACCTGTTCTCGAGGTCCTCTGCCTGAAGCTCCAGGTTGTGTGTCGCTCTGGCGACCTGCCCGAGGAGTATGCTACTCTGTTTTGTCTCTTCCGCCATTTCCGTGTGCCCCGCCTCTGTAGTGTCCACTCTCTCCCCTAAGGCGGTAATGTCTTTCCTGACCTCTTGTAGCGATGATCGCAGTTCCTCCCTTATTTTCCCCAGTTGGTCTTGGAGGGATTCCATCATTCTGCATTCCATCCCCTTTAGACATTCCTGTAACTCTTCTTTATTCAGGGCCATCTTGGCGTCTTCTTCCGGACTTTTCCTGTTATCTATTACCTCTTCCGCACCCACACCTTTCTGTACTTCCTGGCAGTGCTGTCTTTAACAGTGTTCTAACTGTCCCGCCCGTGCCTTGGTTGCGCCTTTGGCTTTCAGCAGAGTGTTCCTAGATTTGACCCCTGGGCCTCTGTGATGTCGCTTAACCCCTTAGCTGCCATGGGTTCCCCCCAGTGCCAATGCCTTTTTTGGTGATTTTGGTATGTCGCCATTTAATGGCTTGTAACTTTTTTGTTGTAGGGGAGCGAGAGAAAATAACCCAAAAGGAGAAAATGTGTTTTTTTTTCTCAAAAAATGCCAATAAAATGATGTACAAAGAAGCCTGTGGTTTTTTCTTTTTAAGAGCTAGGAACAAGTGGTTTGCTGTGCTGAATTCCCAATTTCCCTGGCTTTCAAGAACAGGTTGAGTGGAAATGAAATGTATTTATTTATATATGGTTATCAACCGTTTTGTGAGAGGTAGGCGATTTTGTCCTTTTTTTTCCAATAGGACATGCGTGGATGGAATGGAAGAAAAGGGTAGGAAAGCTGAATGGGAGGACAGAAAGGCATACATTTCTGAAAAGTAGACAACATTCCAAGTTAAGGAAGGGGTGATTTGTGCAGGTCAGGCAACAACTATGTAGGGAGAAATTCCATTGTTTGGGGAAAATGCAGGAAAATGACTGAAAAAAAGGTATATTGTGGATATGGTTGGCCTGGTACGGCAATGGCTTGTATGAATTTTGAGAAAAACAATGCTCCGCTACATTCCTCCGACTCTTGCAGTTAGGAAATCACACTTTTTTTGTAATGTTTCACAAAACAAGCAATACCACAAGCCAAAAAACTGAGCCATGGTACACAGGAGTTTTATGCTTACGGCCTGAACAGACGTACTTAGCATGTGCAAATCAGGAAAACAAATGCGGTGAAGAAGGGCAAGCATACATTTTTTGAAAGAGCACCGCCAGACTTTTTGAAGGGTAGATGAAGTGTGCAGGTTACAAAAGCGTATAGGCCTAAAGGAGCAACTAAATGTAGGTCACATTTGGGAAATGAAAGGGTTGTGTGACAAAGAGCAGCAGCAAATGGGTTGAACGTTATGAAAACCACGCAAGCACAACAAATGTTGTACCTTCCCACGTTCCCACAGGTGTCCTGACAAAAACGGTACCTCACATGTGTGGGTGCACCTACCTGGGCGCAAAGGGGAAAGCCAAAAACACGGGTAACCCCAAGTCTTTCGGCACAGCATAATTTCAGGAATTCTGCTCATGCGCACACCCTACAGATTTGGGGCTAGGGTGTCCAAGCCACCAAGGAAAACAGGGAGCCCCATGCATTTCTGAAAAGAGGACACCCATGGGAATCCACAGAGGTCTGACTTGCGCAAATCATCCCAGAATTTATTACCCACAATCCCCGACAAAGTTTGATATTTGGTGGGAAAAACACAATTTTCACTTTGTCAGGGGTTCTGGGTAATAAATTCTGTGGCGATTTGCGCAAGTCAGACCTCTGTGGATTCCCACGGGTGTCCTCTTTTGGGAAATGCATGGGGTTCCTGGTTTTCCTTGCTGGCTTCAACTCCCTAGGCCCAAATCTGTAGGTTGTCTCCCCAAACCCTTTGGGGTTACAAGTGGTTTAGCCTTTTTCCTTTTGCGTCCAGGTAGGTATACCAACACCTGAGGTATCTTTTCCATTGGGACACCTGTGAAAACGCAGGAAGGTAGGGCATGTGGTGTTGGAGACGTGTTTCGGTGGTTGGGCGGATGGAAATGTCTCTGAAATTTGCTGGAAATAAACAATTCTCAGACATGTCGCTCTGGCCACCTACCGAAACATGCCACCAACAACACATGGCCTACCTTCCCATGTCCCCACACATGTCCCGATGAAAACGGTACCTCACATGTGTGGGTGAACCTACCTGGGCGCAAAGGGAAAAGGCTAAACCACTGGTAACACCCAACGGGTGAGGGGAGACAACCTACAGAATTGGGCCTAGGGTGTCAAGGAGACCAAGGGAAACAGGGAACCCCATGCATTTCTGAAAAGAAGACCCCTGTGGGAATCCAAAGAGAGACTTCAGGAGCGTGAACTTTGGTGAACTAAAAAATCAGTGCCTTTAATGCAGAAGGCAAGCAGGCCTTGATCCACGTTTTGAACTGATTCTTGATAACCTGAGCAAGAGTGACATCCTGCCTTTTCTTTGCATACAAATTCCCCTTAACACACTTTTTGTATAAAAGATAGGGCAGACATTAGGTTTTGTTAGTATAAGCCATTTTGATTTGACAGAGACTGACTAGGACTTTCTTTATTATTTGATGGTAGAGACTACTCCCATCATAGCTATAGGACAAAGTATGAGTTTTTTCAAACCCCACAAATCTAATAAAGGTTTTGAAATGGTATCTTGTGTCAGTGTCGTACTTGTGATACCATGTCCTCCTTACAAAGTACATAAGGAATTCTTGTGGATCTTCCTGTGTGTGTCTGGTGAATTTTATCATGTCTGTACAGTAGTCCAATTCCTGCCTTATACCAAAGACACTAAGTGCTGTCAGGATTATTTGTGGCATTTCTATGAAGGATGAGCATTTGCAAACACAACTGGTCCGAGCCATTAAAGTAAATGTTGTGAACAATTGGAGGCAATTGAAAGAGAAGATGTATTGCTGCATTTGCATAGCAATTTAATCCAGTTGTGTTGCTGAATTTAAATGGACCAGAGGTTTTTGCCTCTACATGCTTTGATGAACCTGCTGTTGTCTTTTGAGAAGAGAAATTTGTCTCCTTGTCTTCTGATGGACGTGCAGTTTTGTGGTTGTATTACTTCCTGGAGTAGCAGTTCTTTGTTTTTCAGCTGTATTGCTGAGAGATCTGCTACAGGTTCTGTTTGTGTTAGTTTTCTTTTGAAAGGCTTTCTTTTTTGGGGTACAGGGTACATATCTAGATGGGATGTACAGTGCACATAGCCTTTTGTATTCTAGGATGCAAGAAATGTCAGCGTTGACTTTGTTCGCATCAAAGTTAGCTAGGAATAGGCCAGTGAGTGTAAAGAGACATGAAAGTGATATGTAACTCATACCTTCTTTGAAGACTGCGCTGCCAATCTATGATCAAGGGTCAGACCTTGCTATTTGTGAATATTGACAGCATATGCAAAATATGGAGAGAATTGTTCTCTGCCCATGAAGATGTCTTTGAAAATCAAGGAAACGTGCTATTGTGCTGCGCAATTTTTAAAAATGTCTGTAAGTTTGTCAAAGTGGATGATGACAAACTGAATGTTTTTGTCATGTTGTCGCCCACCTGGTGCCTTCCTGGGTGCCGCTCTTTTCCCTTACTTAAGGAGCTCTCCAGCCTCTTTTTCTTTGCAGATGGGGAGCAGGTGCAAGTGGCTCTAGGTCACCTGGCTAAGCCCCGCCCAGGGCACCTTACAGGTTGCCGCTCTTTTTCCCCACTTAGCAAGCCCCGCCTACCTGGTGCCTTCTTGGTTAACACTCTTTTTCCCTACTTAAGAAGCCCTCCAGCCTCTTTTCCTTTGCAGATGGGGAGCAGGTGTTCAGACCAGGAGGACCCAGGGCCCGAAACCCTGCTCAGGCAGCAGGTAAGCATGCACCAACATATGTTTATTCCCTCTGTCCCCACAGGCCATCCCTACCCCCTCCGGTCCCCCCATGATGTTCCCTTGTGCCACCCACCCTTCCTGCAATCAGGTGTTGCCTGTTTTGCTTGATTCTTCTACCCAGCTCCCCCTCCAGCCTACTTCTGCAGAAGTCTGTCCTGATACATTCTGGTTTGACCATCACCGTCTTGTGGTCAATGCCAGACTTGACTTTTATGGACTTCATTGTTTCAAGGTGCGTCACCCTTTGTCAACTCTCATGCTGGACTTCCTTTGCATCTTGTACTCATGGTGGCCCTGAATCATGCTGTTCCCATCTTCATCCTGTATCCTGGCTTGCAACATTATGGGCCTCATTACACGGATGGCGGTAAGGATTTACCGGTACCGGTAAAATACTGGTACCGGTAAATCCTTACCACCTTACTACGAGGTCCCTTTGCGGGTTGGGGGATTTAACGCCTGCTTTTTGCAGGCGTTAAAATCCAACCCGCTAAGGGACCTCGGAGCTAATTACAGCACCGCAGAATTGCGGTGCCGTAATTACCGCCTTCCCCATTCCCATAGAGCCCTATGGGGCAGAAATGGGAATGGGGAAGGGCAATGGCGGAAAGGGGATTTACCGCCCCTCCAACCTTGGAATGGGGCGGTAAATCCCCTTTCCGCCAAGGCAGTGCCAGTATTTTACCGGCATGAGCCATGGCGCTAATAGCGCCATGGCTCACTGCCTACCGGGTAATGAGGCCCTATGTGTTACTACTGACTTCTGCGATTGTATTCGCTCTCCCCTCTTGCTTCTCCACTTTTTTTGACTGCCTACTCTCTGTTCTCTTCTCCTCTCCCCCTCTCCCTTTCTCCCTTTTCCTATCTCCTCCCCTTACTTTCATCTAAGCACTTACTCTATCAGAATTGGCCCTGGACCTAGAATGATAGCAACCTCATCTGTCTCCTCCCCCCACCCGTTACTTGTTCCCACACCCTCCAGCACTATCTGAAATGTCGTCAGGCCTAGTACGATAGTCGCTTGCTTTGTTCCTCCCCTCCCTTTCTGCACCCCTCTCCTTCACCTTTTGTTTTTCTCCGGCTCTACCAAAAATGTCGTCAGGCCTAGTACGGTAGTCGCCTGTCTGTTTCCAGTTCCTTCACACTCTCCCCCTCCCTTCCTTATGTTTGTTTTAGCACCTGGCTATCTGGCTGAGTACGATAGTTAATTTCACATCCTTACTGTTCATGGCCTGTAAGAATGTCATTGTATTTTCCCTTGTTCCTTCCCTTGCTTTGAAGCTCTTTGAAACACATTGTGTATAGGCGCTATATAAATAAACTATCATATCATATGTTTGGAAGCCAACAGCTGTGCCAATTACTCCAATGACTAAACCTTGTTCAACATCATGGTTATGTTTTAGAATTACTATGCAGTTTAGACACAGAGTAAACACTTTTTCTAATCCAGCTGTGTTGAGATCAATTTTTCGAAGCTATTTAGTTGTGTTGTTGCTTGTTGACACACAGGTAGTGTTTTGCTGAGCAATTCTAGTTTGTCTGTGGAGCTGATATGCAGTATGGGTTGCATTTCTTTTTTCAACATTGTATCATTAAATTGAATACTGCTTGAAAGGGTTGGCATTAAGGACATGCATTTAATATTTTATTGAGTTAATTGTGCCATGACATCAGGGGAAGATGTGTTTTACCCACATAGCTCATGGATTAGTCTAGTTTTTAAGATGGATTGTGCATCTTTAGTAAGCAGAGCAGTTCTAATACTTTTAAAAATGTTAACATAGGTGAGATCCGCAGACTGATGCATGTTTTGTGTTAGTTCTCCGTAGCAAAAATATTACCAGATATTTACATTTCCAATGCTGCGTTACAGCATTGTTTGTGATCTAATGTTTAGAAAATAGGTTGACCTTTTACTGGTGTTAACTGTAGGAGGTCTCCAAAAACAATAACGTGTTTTTCTTCCAACAGTTCTTCGTAGATGTTTTTTAGGACTTCTTGTATTCTTAGATGAATTAAAGCCAACATGAGGTCGAAACCATGCTTACTTCATCTATTAGGAGCACTTTCATTTGTTTCAGAATTCTGCATACTTCAGTAGCAGCTTCTGCTAATAATTCTAATTTGTTTTGGTGTTCTACTGGGAGGAGCAGCAGTCAGTGTATAGTTACACCTCCTATGTTATAGGCAGAAAAACTCTGGGGGCTGTTACAACTGCTGAAAGGATGTTGGTTAAGTCTTGTAGAAATGTGCTGATTATTTTAATTAAGAACATCACTACTTACATACAAGAGCAGCGGTTTTTAATTTGTACAGCTACAAGTTGTATTTTCATGTTTAAAACCATGTTCAATTTCTTTAATGACCTCTGGATAAATGGTGTGTTGTTCATAATTTAGCTGTGATTTGATCACTGACAACTCTTCTTCAGATTGTTTACATTAATACATGGTATTTTCTACCTCAGTCATGGATATTTCTGCTTGTTTAGAATGAGTGGTTCTCCAAGTGGTTTTTGGCTTCTTGTAAGAGAAGATTAACTGTCTTCAGGAGTGTCTATCTAGTAGAGCTTCAATTTCTTCCTCGTGTTGGCGTTCATTGTCCAACATTTGTTTGTATTGTTTAAAATTGACATTTGTTATATTGCTTTCATTTGCATTGAATGAAGCTTCAAATGAGTCCTGATGACCTAATAAATTCTTCTTCTTTTCTCCAAGGTTTAAAAAGGTTCCGTAGGGCCATGTAATAAAGTTCTCTATGTTGTGGAGATTTAAACAATAACTTAACATGATTAATTAGAATGGGCTTGGTATGTTTTACTAGGCTTTCTTCACAAGTTGAGACTGAATATTTGCCTGTTGTCTCATCTGGTATGACATTGTTTTTGTAGGAGTAGTTTTGGGCTGTGTCATAGAGGTACATTTTTTCCAAAGCAGTACTTCTGTTTGGGTAGTATGCGTCAATCAAATTGTTTTTTAATATGTCCTCACTGTTGGGATCATTTGTCGCTATTGTTTCTATCTCTTTGTAGGATTTTAGCTAGCTTTTTCGTGATGAAGCTGGACCAAGGTTTAGCCAGACAATGTTTTCATATTTCCCATATAAGGGTGTACCTGTTAAATGATCTGCAGCTTTATAACATCTACATTCTATATGGGAGAGCATTTTTATACCAAAACTGTACAATTTTTGTGACAGTGTTTTGTCAGATGATATGTCATTCCAGAGGTCTTTTAGCTCTGTTTTCTCAGGTTTGGTGAGATAGGCTGTGAAATATCTTGAAACTGCAGTTCAATGTATTGTATATCTAAATTTGCATTCCACAAGAGGGCAAAGATTGGATTGTAATCATTGATGTACTTGGAAGCTTTGTCCCTTTTAATGTTGTATGTGTTTTTAGAGGAATTCTGTTTTGGGCTGTGTCTAACAGAAGACATCAAGCTATTCACTTGTCCTTCTTCACAAACTGGTCTAGGGAAGCCAAAGCAACATTTGGTATACTATTTACCTTTGTTTTTATATCAACATCGAACATCGGCAGTATTTGCCACACTTATGTTTTTGGAGGTCACTGAGAGTGGTTTCTAAAGGGATGTCACAGGTAATGTATTTTTGAATACATTGTAAAACAGTGGCATCACTGTCATGGGCAAATTCGGGAGCATCTTTTAGCCACAAAAGCGTGTGAATGTGTGATGCTCCACTGGATTAATATTCTTTTCTCCAAAAGAAGTGTTCTACTTCTCTGAGTGGACGGGTATTTTGTATTGCAGATGAAGTGCAGCATGTCAATGAAGTGATGGTTAAAGTACCTTGATACATGGTTAGGGTCAAGAGAACATAGTTCTCCTGGTGTTTTTATATCTATTCCCTCTTTTTTTGGTTTGCAGTGCCTAAGAGGTCATGCAAGTCATCCCATGCATATTCTGCACAACTTAAAGTAACAAACCATGTAGGTGCACCTAGGTTCCTTCGCAAACAACGTACATCAGCATGACGTCGGAACCTGCATTCTTTTTTTACCATGTATGTTCGCCAATGGATTTGCAATACTTGACGGCAAAACGCCATCTTTGTCTTTTATCTTTTGAAGCCTTTGGGTAGCGGATATGTTTGAAAAATTAGAGCCTGGTTTTAATGTGTGTGCAACTCCATAACAGATTTGCTAGTTCACTTTCAAACAGGAGGTAGAACATGCATTCTACATTTTGTCTGAATCTGGAGTTTACAGAATACATTCGTAAAGAGCGATATTCTGATGCACTACTTTGTGTGGATTTTTCATCACATCTTCCTCCTTCTCCTATCTATAGCAAAGAGTAGAGGAAAAGAACATGCTTCTACACTTTTTCCCATATGCTCATTGGGGAGCCTTTGGCTTGACACATTTGATATGTTTCTAATGCATGTTGTCTTTGGAGCGCAGTGGGTGAATTGTATACTGCTCTAAAATGTTGGCTGCAGTAGCAGGATCTACATGTTCAAATTGGCCAGTTTGTGGTTAATCTTGAATTATTTGGGTGTTTTCTTTTAAGTTTTCCTCTATGTTTATATCTTTGTAGTATTTATGTTTTTCTTTAAGATATTGTAAGACTTGTCTAGCTTTGTTTAAATCGACTAGTTGTTGCCAATTTCTTGTGTCGTTTGTTGGTGCACCATTAACTAGTACAATCAATGATTGATCTATTGTCTGTTGTACTCCTGGAGTTTCTACATTTTCTTTGAGGTCTAATGGCTTTGCCACAAATGCCCTTTAGTAACTCAGATGGAGGCAATGTGTCAGTTTTCAGTTGAAGGCGCATGATAGCTTGAAATGGGTGTACTGTTTGGATTATAATGCTGTCATACAAGTTGTTGGAGAGCTTTTGGAAGTGGGAAGATGTCCAAGTTATTAGTGATAGCACGTGATGGCATTTGGTTATTGTCAAGCTTTGTATTGCAAAATGTGGAAACTATTGAGGAGTCAGTTCTTTTGGATTTATTTTCTGCTTTCAGATATAAAGCGAATTGGAACATTGGGATTCCTCATTGTCCTCTATTATGTAGGCCATATCTGCTATTTTTATGCTCGTTTTATAAAAAATTCTGCAACAACATACACATACTATGACTGGTATTTCAGCAGATGTGATTTGAAACTTAGCTATTTCTTTTTTGCATGTGTTTGTAAGGTGGGAGTTGTTTGTGAGGCTTTCGCTAATATTTTCTAAAGTTGCTGAATTTTCTTAATGAGCTTTCATAGTCTGGATATGCTCTATTTCTCGAAGGAGTTCTTTGGCAGTTCCATGTAGAATGTTATTTAAAGTTTGCAGTTCTAAAGTAGGAAGTTTTGCATAGTACAGTCTGTGCCCAAGATTTTGTATAGTGGAATGGTGTGTTACTAACATGTCCCAACACACGGGTCAGGCAGAGTCAGGCAATTGACAATGCCCACACACCCGATGGCCGTTTACATTCCTCACAGGGATAAAAGGAGGAGCACGAGAGCACACTACGAGCAAGGCTGAACGCACGAGGAAACAGCTACACCAAACCGGCAGTTCAAACTGAGGAAAAAGGTGGCAAGACCTGGAGGGAGGACGAAGGGGAAACTGCCCTTGCCCTTTTCCACTAAGACCTGCGAAGCCTGCGAAAATTTAATTACAAATCCGGGAAACATAGCAGACATGTGGAGCAACAGATGTCAACAGTGCACAGGGGCCTCCCACATTGATAACAGAGGCAGGGAGGCATGCTGGCTACTGTGGTACTGTCCTGGACTCCAGCAGAAAGCCAACCCAAGCGGACTCAAAACAATTGGTGAGTCGGAGGAAGCTGATAGCAAATTGAACTGTGCCGAGCCCAGGGTTGCAAGTGGCAACATGAGATGAATGCAAGAACTTGAGAACAAAGAGCTTGTGTGCATTTGCATTTTGAAGACAGTCCAGTTAAGGTCCAGGTGCAGAGAGATCCAGCACCACGTGGGCGCTCATTCGAAAGACTCTGACCGGGACCTGTTTTGAAACTGCAAGTACCAGAAGGACCTAGGAAAGGGCGGCGTAGTGTCAGAGTGGTCCTACAAGGGTCACGTCAAATCCCATGTACACTCGAAAGTCTCTGACCCATTGGCGAGAGAAAACTAGGGTAAGGAAAACCACACTTTCTGATGAGATGAAGCAAATTATGAACTGTGTTAGAAATTCAGGAATTGTGTTAAAATTGACAAATGTGAACCCGGACAAGGGATGCCTCTGAGTTGGCTTGAAGAGTGATATACCCGTGAACATTGTGTCGACCAGAGTGAACCCGGCAGAGGGTTGTCCACAGTGTGAAGTTGTTCAAAAAGACATTAAGGCTCTTGAATATTGCAAGCTGCATTTTAAAGTCTGCCGAGAACCCGATGGAGGGAGTCCCAAGTTAAAAGAGGGATCCGAACCTGGCGGAGGGAGATCCAAGGGGCAAAGAGCAGTCGCCCAAGGAGCAAGATTAACAAAGGAACTTTTGTTTATTTGTTGTTTTGCTCCATCTGGCCTTCTAAGGCAAGAGACTTTATAGAAAAGAAACTTGGCCTCTGAAAGTTCTGGTACTGTTGAACTGGAATTGCGAACCTCAGCATGGAGAGGCCCTGGAGTGTGCTGTGCTTAGAAGTCCTGTCTTGTCCATGCTAAAAACGTGGGGAAGGGAGACTCAGCCATACCTTCCTGACCTATCATTTTGTGAACACTTCTTTCTTTTCTGGTGAACATTAGCCCACACTCTTTTTGTAACTTAGTGGTAAGGATTGGCAAATAGTTGTTTTTAGTATAGGCCCTTTTTATTTGGCAAGACGCCACTAGGACTTCCTTATTATTATTATTTGATGGTTGTAGATTAGGCTTTTATCTCACCCATTATAAAGTAGAAAAAACACCCTTGAACTGTGATCACTTGTGTCTGTCTTTACTGTTGCCACCATGAGTTACGTACATAGTGCTAATGTGTGTATGGATTTGGAATGCAATGAGTTTGAAAGTTGTTAGGTGGGTATTAGGACTTCATGTGCATAGGGGTATGGAATATTAAGGAAGTAAAATAGTGGTATAGATGTTGAGAGATGGATGTGTTGTTAGGCAGTAAGGAATGGGTAATGTATTGAATAACAAGCAGGGTTTAGATGGGAATAGAAAGAGTGTGAATGTTGCAATATGAGTAAGAGTGAAATACAATGTTGTTGAGTAGAACAGAATACTCTAGGCTAATATATAGTGAATGTACATTGTTACAATTAAGGAGATATGCATGCTATATTAATGTACTTTGCAGGATGTGCAGAGTGTTCTTTCTTCGGTAGCTGTCTTCTTCAAAACCTTCTTTTTTCTTATAATTGTCAAAGAAAGTTAGTGGGTATATGTGGTAATAGTGAAGTACTAATAGTAAGAGGTTGTTAATTATTAAGGTAGTAGGAGCTGTTGGGAAAAAGTTAATAATAAAGTTGTGTTATGCGTGGTGTAGTGAAGTATATTCACTATGTTGTTAGAAAAATTGGACTATGACCCTCTTTAAGAGTGAGCCGGTCCGGAAATGAAGGTGCCAGTAAAAAGTTACCAGCACCTTTTCTGGACCATCTCACTCCGTGTTTGCCGCTAGGGGCACCGTACTCCAGGGAGGCCTAACCTGCCGTGAGTTCAGGCCGCTACTGGCAGGCTTTACACTGAAGCACCGGCTAACAGTGCCAGTGCTTCAGGGTTCCCATTCCCATGGAGTCCTATAGGACTGCATGGGAATGAGAACTTACTATACTGCCGCCTCTGATATCCTGGTAGGACCGGGATGTCAGGCGGATGTAATGGTAATACGTGGTTTCCGCCAACCCGCCGGCTACTGGCAGGCTTTACGTGCAACCCCGTAATGAGGCCCTATGACTAATGATGTTTGGGACATTGTAAGGAACAGGGCAAAAATCGGTGTCTAAAAAAAATGAATATTATTGTGCTGGTGATCTTAATAAGAGCAGTGGAGTGTTTGTGGTGCAATGTATTTGTAATGTGTTGCAGTGTTTTTAAAGAATAGGAAAACTGTGGCCTAGTGGTAATGCAATGGCAGATTGTTGTTGGAGCAGCGTTTGCTGTCTTATAGTAGTGGGTGGAACAGAATAATAGTTTCTATGTACGGTGAAGTGTTGTATATAGATACTTTGACAGTATACACATGTGAGCGCAGGTGGAGAATGGTGGCACTATAAGGGCTGTAATGAGAAAGGTTGGAAAGTATGACATTTATATGAAATAGAAAATGCTTGGTTTTAAATATGTTTCTTTTTAGGAATGAAAATGCATGTGTGCATTTGCAGCAGCACTGTGTCTAACTTTTTTCGAAAAGAAAAGAAAAGCAGATGCAAAAGATTTGTAGAAAATTTTTAAGCAGCACTTGGTGTGTGGGAGTTGACTATGTTGCCAGTACATGCACGTAACTGCCACTTGATGTGACCAGGTGCAGAATGCTGCAAGAGATGGCATTTGATAAAGTGGTAAAAAAAGAGAACATGCTTATTGAGAAGCATATTATAGGGTAATTGGTAGTAATGCAGTATATATATATATTTTATTTTATTTATTTATTTTAATTCTTATAAAGCGCCAACATGCCCGTAGGCCTCAGGGCGCACATGTATATATACATACATATATATATATATATATATATATATATGCAGTACCGCAGTATATATATACCGCAGTATATATATATATATATATATATATATATATATATATATATATATATATATATATATATATATATATATATATATGGATATTATTGTTAAAGTGGCTGAAGATGAACTTGTCACAGAATTATATAGAAAGCCAACAAGTTCTAATATACTGCTACATGCCAAGAGCAATCATCCTACTACCCTGAAATGGAGCATACCATATGGGAAATGTATCCGCATCAGGAGGAATTGTTCCAAGTTGGAGACATTTGATGCAGAATGTGTGCGAATGGCCTTGAAATTTGAACAATGTGGATATCCGAAAAAGATACTTGAACGAGCATATTATAAGGCCAGGGATCAGGATCGCTCCTCACTTCTAATAGCTAACGTTTTGCCATCTACAGAAATATGTAATAGTGAGACTCGGCTCATTCTCACTTATGGCAAGGCTTCCCAGCATATACAGCAGATCATGCGAAAACACTGGCATGAGGAGTCTTGGGGTATACAATGAAGATTACATTTCGGCGTTCAACCTCCCTGAAGGACAATCTGGTCTCAAGCCTCATGAATCCTTTGACTTTATCCACTGGCCTAACTTGGCTCAAAACACCAACTGCAGGTTTTCACAAGTGCAGGAAATGCAAAGCCTGTCAATATGCCAGAGACATTTTGAACTATGAGCATCCCATTTTGGCCAGGAACATCTCTATAGGATCACGCATCACTTGTGACACTGAGTACGTGGTTTACGTGCTCGTTTGTCCCTGTGACAAGTGGTATGCTGGGAGCACCATAGGTAGATTGAAGTTGTGTATGCTCCAGCATATCCGGGCTATTAAACATGTAGAAACTACGTACCCTATGGCTGTGCATTTTAAACAAGTGCATGATGGGAAGTTAGATGGCTTTGCATTTTTTGGTATACATACAATAGCCAAATACCCTAGGGTTGGTAACAGAGAATTGGCACTTAAACAGTTGGAAACTAAATGCATCCTGGACCTGGAAACTAAAAAACCGAGATGTCACAATTTAGATGAAGAACTCTACACCTTTCTGGGTACCTAGTATTGGTGGATAAGATTATTCTTTAAATGCACATGTTCTTTAATCCCAGTAAATGCATTTTTATGTTCCGCATTTTATGTTCCACATCTACATCATTGTCATATCCAGGAAGCGCTGTTTATAGCATTGTCCATTGAAATTTCTCCCATATGAAGTTTCCACCCTGTACTGCATAAGGTCATTGCAACTGAATTGATGCAGGAGCTGTTTTCTCCACTATCTCTTTTCTCCTTTTTCTCTTTTTGAGATTTAGTCTTTATTTGCCTTTTTGTTGTACAGGCTACCTAAGGTCTGTTGGTTTGTTTGTTCTTGTATTCTTTATGTACGGGGGACACCTTTTGGTCTACATTTCAGGTTGGTTTAATTGTGACTACCTTATATTGATACTCCTGCAGTACCCCTGTCATATTTTTGGACATTATTTTTGATTGCTTTTTAGAATTTTTGATTTTTCTCTCGTATTTTACTATTCTTTCTAATTTGTTCCACTAGGAGTATTTAAAGGTTCAGTATATTGGGATAATTACCACAGTCTCTTTTTTATAATCACTCCATCAGACTTATCCACATTGGCGGGCTTCTTGTATGAATTACACACTAACACAATGCCACAGTTCGGCATACTATACCACCCGCTATTTCCTTCAGGACCGTGCACATAGCACTTTATTGAAAGGATGACATATACATGAGAGATTTTAGCAGATTAGAGGTTTTATTGCAAGACCATATTACCTGACATCTTATTATTTTTTGCAGTATAGTTGCTTGTGTTTGCATCTAATGAATATAGTTCATTACTATGTTGCTGATTTGCACAAGGCGATATGTTTACCATTAAAGTTTATAGGCACTAAGCACTTTATTTATTTGGAAACACTGAACTGGTAATAATATATTCCAGTCAGATGCTGCTTTGCATATTTGCACAAGTCTATCTGTTTACAGTGAAGTCATTCACCAGCACTATGCACTTTATTTATTGATGCAATTTTAGGTACTTGTATACTTTCACGCAAACCAGGCCAGAAATTTTGCTATGTGTACATGAACAAAGGCCATGTTTGTGGGAAGCAACAGTGCTATAAGAATTAGCGGGTAGCACTGGGCAGTGTTACATCTGCACACATATTTTTATATACATCATAACACACTATAATGTTTGTGCCGAGATACATTTTCAATTACGCCATACATAGGGCCTCATTACACGGTATGCGGTAAGGGTTTACTGGTACCGGTAAGGGCACCGGTACCAGTAAACCCTTACCGCCTTACTACGAGGTCCCTTTGCCGGACCCGACCTCAACGGCTGGTTTTACCAGCCGTTAAGGAACGGGCCTGCAAAGGGACCTTGGTGCTAATTACAGTACCGCAATTTGCGGTACCGTAATTACCTCCTTCCCCATTCCCATTGAGCCCTATGGGGGCAAACATGGGAATGGGGAAGTGCCTTGGTGAATGGGGAATTACCGGCCCCGCTCACCTTGGAGTAGGCCGGTAATTCCGCCATCCACCAAGGCGTACACGGTAAAATACTGGCGGCAACCATGGCGCTAATAGCGCCATGGTTACCACATACTGTGTAATGAGGCCCATAGACTATTAACGCACGCTGAACATAAAGCGGTTATTTACCGTGGCACATTCTTTGCATCAAATATATTTTTCCATGTGAAGAAATGAAACAACTTTCTTATACTTTCTGTGGAAACGTGAACTGTTACAAATGCAATGTAATGTGATTTGAGCATTTTAACAGATTATAGTAACTATGTTTGTAATTGCACATGTAAAGATGTCTGCCTTTTTGTATTTAAAAAGCAGTAAGCTTTACACTGAGACATTCTATCTGGAGCGAATACCATAGAGACTGTTGAGCTACTAATAGTCACCTTTACTATGTTTACACTCCTAACGTGATCAAGCGGTGAGAGCACTGCGAAACGCGTAATTTCTTTGTTTTTTTCCTTGTCATGCTGACTAACTAAGAATAAAGGGATTTGTCAGTCTGGACCTGGCTCGGTGTCCCTGCCTCTTTGCAGAAAGTTATTTTGGCATTTTCTGCTGCTTTTTGGAGTGCATCCCTTCTATTTTCCTGTTTCCTCCCTGGATCAGGATTTTTCCCCATTCAAGATATATATATATATATATTTATTCCTATCATAGGAATGCATTCTTTGCACGTGAAAATATCAATGTATATTGAAACTTCCTTGAATACATTAGGTATGCACTATGCACTTTATATACTTTTGCAACACTGTCTACTGAGATAGTAATTAGAATCACATACACATATCTCCATTATTTCGGTGATATTACATGGACGCAGTAGCGTCCATGTAGTTATGGTTAAGTTGGTGTTTCCATAGGAAGAGCACTTTTTGGGTGGCTTATAACTTTGCTCCCTCTGGACGAATCCTCACCAAACTTTGCAAAGAAAGTATATGGCCCACTCTGAATTTCTTTGCAGTTTGGAGAGGTTTGGTCAAGGGGGGGAAAACTTATAGGGGGGGTCCCAAAACTTTTGTTTTTTTCTATAGACATAATGGGAAAAAACTTTGCGCACGGCTACAGCCCGAACCGCTGGACGGATTTACATCAAATTTGCGGCAGGAGCGGCGGCTTGGTCCCGAAAGCGTGCTTTTGCAAATTTGGTGTAAATCCACCCAGTAGTTTTTTAAAAAATGACCAAAATGTAAGGCAAAAAAAATAGTGATATCTGTGTTCGCTTCGCGGACGGACTTCTCTGTTCACTCCGCGGACAGCACCCAGGCTGGCCCATGGGCTTGCGTCATGTCCGCGGACATGCGACATGTTCGCTGATTGGACGGCGTGGGGCGTGGAGCGCGTCAGATTTTCTGTGGCGCCCGCCATCTTGTATTCGCCGTCGACCGCGTACAGCACGGTGAAACTTGGATTAAAAATTGTATTTAGTGGAGTGTGTTGGTGTGTAAGAGTGTTTGGGGAGGGTGGGGGAGTATCAGATAGGTTCAATGTTTTGTTTTTTTATGTGCTATACGCTTTTGTTGTGTTCGATTTGTCCGCGGAGAACACGGCTGTTCTGACATTTTGTAAATAAACTAAATGGTGGGGTGTTCAGAGGACGGAGTAGGTGTCCTTTTTGTTCACAAGGAAGGTAAAATTGAGCTAAAAACACTTGCAGTGTATTTAAATGTTCGTAAATACACAAACTGGGGGTGTCCTGAGGACGCTGTCCGTATTGTAATCTGTCAAGTTGAATGTGTTCTAAGAACACTCGCGGTGTCCCGAAATGGTTGCAATTACACAAAATGGGGGTGTTCTGAGAACGTTGCTTGTATTGTTCGTTGTCAGGTTGAAAGTGTTCTACAAACCCTCCTTTTGTCCGCTGATAGTACAATTTCCTATGGGCCTCACCCGACTTTTTGTCCACTAAATAAACGATAAATCAGGCTGGTGTGCGCCGACATTATGTGATAATCCTATGACTGGCGCTATTGACCTGGCTGACTTCCTTTTGCGACACTAAATCATATCTCCCGCCCCTAAACCTGACATTATGAAAGCATTCATACTCCCCGCCTCTCTCCGTGACGTTACAGGGTGCGTCATCAAACCCGCCCAGTCGTCTTCAGTCCTACGCGACTTTACACAGAACCCGGAAGACAACACACATTATGTCACAACACAGCGTGCCACAATTCGGAATATGAAACTGTGATTTAAAAGCAAACAGCAAGATTGTAAATTTTGTAAAGTACATTTATTTGCCATCAAATGTTTAGAGAATATTCAGCGATTTGCATTTGTCTTTGTTGTCGATCCGCAAAAGTTCATGTTGAGCAACGCGATGTTCCTTTGCGGTACAGAGGGTGTTAGATCAGCTTAGAACACAGTGCGCCAAAATTCGGAATATGAAACTGTGGTTTAAAAGTAAACAGCAGGATTGTACATTTGGTAAAGTACATTTATTTCACATGAAATGTTTAGTGAATATTCAGCGATTTGCAATTGTCTCTGCTGTCGATCAGCAAAAGTTTATTTTGAGCCACGCGCTGTTCCTTGCTGTAGGTAGGCTGTTGGTTTATGATAAAAGCAGTAAATGGTCGCACTGATAATCAGAAGGTTGCTCCAACAACGAGGCATTAGACCACCATAATGGTTGGTATGTTGCTTCTAGCCGCTAGCACTGCATAAGGGCATATTGGTCTTTGGCGATTGTCCCATAAAATGGTGAGGGTCATGAAGTTGCTTACATGGAGCTGCACCTGGCAGTTGAAAAATCCATCCGCTGGAGTCTGAAAATCGTGACATTGGCAAAATGGGGCAACATACCTGTTTTAACAAACATAAATTTGTCTCACCAGCCGATCTTTATTAAAAATATTCATTTTATTTATTAGGGCGTGAAACTATTTGCTAGGAAAGATAGTGCAACGGAGTATGTTAATAATAAAATAATAATATTTTCGCATTTATGTAGCGCTAAGAAGCGTCAGGTATCTCAGCGCTGCTTATTATTACCCAAGGTGTGTGGTGCTCATTTATCGACCACGGAAGGATGAAAGGCTGAGTTTGGCCATGCCGGGATTCGAACCTGCGTTAGCAAGCTGTGCACGGATGTCAAAGCGAGCGCTCTACTCGCTGTGCCACTTGACCGGCTACAGCGAAGTGGCACAGCGAGTAGAGCGCTTGACCGGCTACAGACCGGTTAAATTATTTCTATTAACCCACCCTGTGTCGTCTGCCTTTTTCAGAGCCCTCTAAACGACAGGGGATAAATTCGGCGGTGATAGTGCGCGGTAGAAAACAATATGCCACATTAAACGAACAAGTACAACTTGACCGGGCTTTAATGCCACGCTATTGTTATTATATTCCGGTATAAAATAATCTGAAGGGTTACTTACATTATAATTGCATTTTCCATTGTCCAAGTGTAGTGCAGTCCCAAAATACGACTCCGCGTGTGCCAACGATCTTTCTCAAAGTGATATAATATACAAAAGTGGTTTCGTTTCAGAAATTTCATCTTTATCGTGTCTTACGTTTTTGCTACACTTCTTCAAAAGAAGTCTTTCAGCACAATCTCTGTCTGTCAAGGTAAAAAAAAAAATAGAACCTTATACTGGGAGTCGTGGACCTCTCTGTACAAAGCCATCTGTGAGAACTTGCTGTTTACACTACATCTTTGTATATTGTTTGCATGCTAATAAAAAAAGTTTGTTTAAGGGACGTTATGGTTCCAAGTAAAGCCAAAAAACCCCTGAAATTCGCCAGTTATGGTAAGCTAAGCAACCATAACTCGCGCCGCCACCGTACACTGCTAAGACTAACACCCAGGACATCAAAGATGACATTGCAAATGTCATTGATGAAATCACTGATGACATCACATGTGCATTTACTTTTCATGAAATGTGTGTACTAGGGATTTTTATTATAATGTTGCGAAAAAAGTGTCAAGGATCATTGCAATAAATATCATACCGTAGTTAGTGCTTTGAACGATGCATTGATATAAATGGCATTGTATTATGGGGTTCTATCTAGTATACTGAGCTACTAATGGAGAAACATAGCATTGTGTGCAGCGTACAAGATGAAAGTATAATATTTGTAATGTTAATATGTTGAATAATGAAATGATAATTGTCCTGAAATGTTCGAAAATAAACAAAATGGGGGTGTTCTGAGGACGTTCTTCATATTGTGTGACTGCTTAGCTGTATGCAATGAGGGAATGGCACCGCGAGTAAAGTGGAAATGGTAGAAGGGATGACGAAGAGTTACGCGGTCCGCGGACACCGCGGCTGTCCGTGGACAGGGCGTGCTACATCCGGGGTTTTCCAGCAAATCCAACATGGAAAGAAGACTGCACGGATTAGCCAATCAGATGTCGAGGTTGTGGATTTGTGTTTAAAGAGACTGTGTGTGGTGAAGATGGCAGAAGTAGAGAAAGTCAGGGTGTTGGTGCTTAGAGATATGTTTGTGCATGGTTTACAACAGTCCGCTCGATGCAGGCATGTTAAAAAGAACTTTGATGTGAAAGGAGTGGAGGTGGTGTGGAGCACTGTGCCTGATTGCAATGTACAGGGAATTGTACAAGTTTGTGAGGATATGGCCACGATGAACAGTCCGCATGTGGTAGTTTTGCACTATGGTGCTTTCCATTTGGGCAACGTCAGTGCCCCTACTTTGTTGGCTGATTTGCAACGCTTGGTTCAAGCCGTAATGAAGATCCTCCCAAATGCGAAAGTAATTTTTTCTGGATTACTACCTAGGGCAATATGGGACAATAGTTCAGTTTTTTGTCCTCAGCAAAACATTGCTAGGTGTGTCATCAACCGAGGCATGTGTGCCTTCATGCTTAGAGCTGGTATGTTCTTTTGTAATAATGAGAATATTGATGCCAGTAATACTGTTAATTTTAAAGAAGATGGCATCTCTTTATCTTTTACGGGAAATGCCTTTCTATTTTGGAATGTAAGGGTTGCTTTGGAGAAGGTTATGTGAAGATTTTAGGAGTAAAGTAAGAAAAAAAAAACAAGAAAGAAAATACAAAATTACAGGTGTCTGTCAAGCAGCTGTAAAAAAAACCCCAAAAAAACAGCTCTTTTCAGAGCCAACTTCAAAGGGGAAATGGGGCACACTATTTAAATTTACATTCACCACGCTCAGATTCTCGATATGGGGGTAGTCCGCGGACATCAAAATCACTACGTGGGGGTTCAGTATGTTCTCTGTTACATGTATATGAAGTCAGGGATATTATGGTTAAGTTGTGCTACTAAAAACCTATGAAATTCAGTGAAAAAACTTTGTTAAAGGGACGTTATGGTTAAGTTGCGCTACTAAAAACCTATGAAATTCAGTGAAAAAACTTTGTTAAAAGGACGTTATGGTTAAGTTGCACTACGAAAAACCTATGAAATTCAGTAAAAAAACGTTGTTAAAGGGACGTTATGGTTCAAAGTAAAACCGAAAAACCCCTGAAATTCGGCAGTTATGGTAAGATAAGCAACCATAACTCGCGCCACCATGCACTGCTAACACTAACACCCAGGACATCAAAGATGACATCACAAATTTCATTGATGAAATCACTGTCACGATTTACAGCCATCATGTTGACTCTGTAAGTCACCTTTCCTATGTTTTTCACTGAGGTGTATTTTTTATAAAAACAAACTTCCTGTGGGTGATGAGTGACTGTGAACAAGCCACTGGGTAGTGGTGAAATGCGTCAGGCTGCCGTCTGGCAAAGAAAACTTTCACTGGGTGAATTTAATGGACTTTTTAACTGCTGCAAATGAAAAATAAAGGTTGTTTTATAAACATACAACCGAAGTTGCAGTGTTTGCTGTTGGCTGTCCGTGACTATTATTTGTCATTTTGGATCACTTTTGTGTGTGGAGTGCTGCTCGCCTGAACAGTGTCTTTTGATGCGTTCTTATTTGAAATCTTTTCACGCTGACCACGTTGCAAGGCGGAGCTGCACCAACGTTTGAATATTGGACACAGCGCGCTTGGAAGCACTTCGGTTGTGGTGTTTTTTGCTTCCTAAGCTGCTGGGAACTCGTCAAAAGGACTGTCTATAACGTTCCATTTCAGTAGCAGCTAAAGGAGGAACACCGGATGCAGCACACACTGACAGTATCAGAGGGCGCAGGAAGTAGAGGCTGCCTCAGTGAGTATTCTTACCGACTTGCTAATTTACTGAAACGCAATTCTTGGTGAATATTTAAATTGCGAGTTCCCCCACAAAATGAATCGTGTCGCAGTACAGTGACTTAAAAGTACTAATCAGCGACCACCGTCCAATTTGGATATTAACTGTGTTCCGAAAATTAAATTAAGAAATACATATTATTATTTTTTTTTTCTCACGGACTCCAATTACAAAATAGATTGAATTTCCAACTCTACCTATTATGGCTTCCCAGGCCAGCAGAGAGGCAGCAAGGAAGGAACAGGCAACTTCTCTGTTCAACGAAACTTTGCCAACAATTAAATAAAAGGATTTACCCAGAATAGACAAAACTAAGGACAATAATGAAATAACATTGCTAAAAGACCTAGAAAAGGCGCAGAAAAAAGTGATCAGTAAATAGTGGGAGGAGCACTCCTTGCAGAATTACTTAGACGTGGGCAGAATACCACGTGGGCTACGAATTCTTAAAATACCATAATTTGAGGAGCAGGATCCCTTAATGCTGCAAGAATGGGGCAACTCAACCAATCATTGCTCAAAAAAAGTTTTAAAGCTGCTGGTGAAATATGCAGGAAACAATCTTACCAAAATTCTGCAACAAATTGTGGATTTGGAGGAAAAAATGAAAACTATAAAAGAAACAGAAGAAGGAAAAAAGCTTCAAGCTAGCTAGTTAGAAATTAAATTGAGGAAGCAACGTAAGTTTCTAAGAGATAAAGGTGACTACGAACAAGGCCACGTTTATACCTTTGCGCACAGATTTGACCAAATACGATAAAAAGCCAAGGAAACCCCATTGGCTCCTACGGCGCAAAATGCAAATCCTCAAGAATCAACAGCCTCTACCTCGGAGTCAGATGTGACTGAAGGCGAAGAAGAAGAGCCCATTGCACGCCTCCATTTTTTAGAGGAAATGAGACTGTTGTGTCAGGACGGGTGGACAAAAAACAAAAAAGCCAGAGGAGGTGCCTCAAACACAAAAGGACGAGGACGAGGTGGAAGAAAAAAACGAGGAGGGGGCAGAGGGGCAACAAATTCAGACAGCTCTCTGCCACCAAGATCGCTGCGCTCTGGGAAATGACTAATCATGTTACAGAAGCCACCAACAAACAGCCGATTATTAATCTATCCGATCATGTTCTCACTACAGAAGAGAAACACATTTTGACACTCGGACTCAATTTCTGTCCACTTGCCAGTTTCAACTATGTGGAAACCAGAATAGACTTGGACAGATTTATCCGTAAACTGCGACTCAAGAAGTTCTTTGCCACTTCTACATTTAAAAAGAAGCTGAAAGACATCTTAGAGGGAAGAAGAGAAATCATTATTGCAGAAATGGACACCTTGATAACTCTCTATGATCTAGAACAGGAGAGTCACACAGAGAGTAATGAGTGTGGTACCAACTTGGAAAGACTGGGAATTTGCACAGACTGGCCGTCGACTAGCAAGCTAAGATGCAAATCAAAATTCAACCCGTTAAGTGCCCAGAACAGCCACATCGAAGCCTTTGCCAATGTAGTCATCGAAGACCTAAAAGAAGAGAGAAGAAAAACCCATAGACAACCCCAGAGCAATCTGTCGAAAAAACTAAAGAAAGTGTTAACAGATATTGCGAAGCTGGATAAATGCATAATAAAACCAGCCGATAAGGCTTGTAATATAGTCATCATGAACAAAAAGTGACTATATTGCTGAAGCTTATAAACAATTGAACGATGTGAACTGTCATGAACGATTAAAGACGAATCCCATTAAGCAATTGGAAAATGATGTATGGACTTTCCTAACTAAATGGCAAAAAGCAGACATTCTTGAGGAGAAAATGGTGACATTTTTATTTTCCAAGAACTAAATAACTCCCACTATCTACTTTCTTCCAAAGGTCCGTAAGAATCCCCTCAAGCCACCTGGCAGACCTATTGTGACACTGTGGGGGTCACTTTTGGAAAACATGTCCCACTTTACTGATGAGGTTCTTTGCACCTTCGTAACTACACTACCATCATATGTTAGGGACACAACGGATTTCCTATTGAAAATTGACAAACTTCCTTGGGAATCCACCTACTTACTGGCAACCATGGACGTTGTGTCCCTTTACACGTCTATTAAACATAATGATGGGATTTCCGCCTGCAAAAACTTCCTCATTACAAGATCATTGAATTATTTACAACATTCCCAGATGATCTTAGAGATGATGGAAATATGCTTGAATAACAATGTTTTCATATTCAATAATGAAATTTTCCGCCAAACCCAAGGCACCGCAATGGGCACGACTTTCGCACCATCATATGTGAACTTAATGATGGGATATTGGGAGAAAACAACAGTATGGGCAGAAGTTCACTGAGCACCACAGCCGCCAATCTATCGTATTCTTGGATGTAGAAGTCAAGATAGAGGCGCAAAAAATTGAGTCTTGCCTCTACAGAAAAATCACAGGTGCCAACATCCCATTACACGCAAATAGTGCCCATCCCAAGACTCTTCTATGGAGCATTCCATATGGAGAATTCATCCGCATCAGACGCAACTGCAGCAATATTGTGGATTTTGACTCAGCCAGTAAAGTAACAGCCCAAAACTTCCAACAAAAGCAATACCCAAAAAAGATCATTGAAAGGGCATATCTAAAGGTCCAAGATATGAATAGACATAAAATGTTAATAACATCTAAGAAGGACCAAGCAAAAAAAGAAGAGGAAAACACCACCAGGCTTATTTTGACATTTGGAAGCCACTCACGTATTTACAAACAGATAATCAATAAGTATTGGAAAGTGCTGAAAGCAGATAAAGACATAGGTGGTATGTTACACAATTATCATGATATTACCTTTCGCAAAAACACCTCCATCAAAGACTTATTGGTGGAAAGCTATATGGCTGTGGAAAGGAATGATATAAATACTAATTGGCTTTCCACAACAGGAGTTGGTTTATTTAAATGTACCAGGTGTAAGATTTGCAAATACGCAAGGAATTGCAAAAGCTATTTGCATCCAATATTGAAACATCTGGTCCATATTAACAGCAAAATTACACGTGAATCACAACTGGTGGTATATGTTCTGATGTGCCCATGCCTCAAATGGTACGTGGAAAGTACCAAATGCAGGCTTAAAGTACCTATCCTGCAACACGTTAGAGCTATTACTAACAAGGACTGCTCTTACCCCATGGCAAAACGTTTCTCTGAAACTCATAATGTGTCACGCTCACCTGGTCTCCACGGGGGTGTAGCACATAGTCGTATGACCGATATCTGTACTGGCGCAGTTTTGATGGTATGTTGGCGTCCTCTCCCTTTTAACCTCCCCAGAAGGCGTTAGCCTGCAATGGCGAAACAAGATGTTAGGTATGAGTGGGTTGGATTGGTCCCACTACTTGCCACCACCTGAGGCCCGACTCCTCTCCTCCTCACCTTTGAGTTTGATGAGGCTGGCTCTCCGTCCTGCTTAACCTTCAGCAGGGGCGCGGTAGGCACAGTCTTTTTCTGGGCGCAGTTACCTCACTGTTCCAGAGTGCTGTTACTGTACGTTTCGGAATGCTAGAATTATCGGGTGAGTATCTAGCTCAATAGCAGCTTGGTATAGATCCTCAAAGTCTTATTGTCCCAATGTTTAAACATATTTGTTTTCTCTTGCAGATGCAGTTTTGGTGCAGAAATCAAGTAGAAGATTCGACTCTCCCAGGATGCTAAATAGTTGCCTCCAGGCGAGTATAACACGGATGAAAGGCGCTGAGTGACTGGAATAAATGTTCGTTCAGTACTCAGCGCGACTAACCTGCTGTTCTTTTCCTGTTCCCTTTTGCAGGCGCAGCGCGGTCCCTAGATGAAGAATGGAAGAACCGCTCCAATGAAACCATTGGATGTCGAGGTTGTGGATTTGTGTTTAAAGAGACTGTGTGTGGTGAAGATGGCAGAAGTAGAGAAAGTCAGGGTGTTGGTGCTTAGAGATATGTTTGTGCATGGTTTACAACAGTCCGCTCGATGCAGGCATGTTAAAAAGAACTTTGATGTGAAAGGAGTGGAGGTGGTGTGGAGCACTGTGCCTGATTGCAATGTACAGGGAATTGTACAAGTTTGTGAGGATATGGCCACGATGAACAGTCCGCATGTGGTAGTTTTGCACTATGGTGCTTTCCATTTGGGCAACGTCAGTGCCCCTACTTTGTTGGCTGATTTGCAACGCTTGGTTCAAGCCGTAATGAAGATCCTCCCAAATGCGAAAGTAATTTTTTCTGGATTACTACCTAGGGCAATATGGGACAATAGTTCAGTTTTTTGTCCTCAGCAAAACATTGCTAGGTGTGTCATCAACCGAGGCATGTGTGCCTTCATGCTTAGAGCTGGTATGTTCTTTTGTAATAATGAGAATATTGATGCCAGTAATACTGTTAATTTTAAAGAAGATGGCATCTCTTTATCTTTTACGGGAAATGCCTTTCTATTTTGGAATGTAAGGGTTGCTTTGGAGAAGGTTATGTGAAGATTTTAGGAGTAAAGTAAGAAAAAAAAAACAAGAAAGAAAATACAAAATTACAGGTGTCTGTCAAGCAGCTGTAAAAAAAACCCCAAAAAAACAGCTCTTTTCAGAGCCAACTTCAAAGGGGAAATGGGGCACACTATTTAAATTTACATTCACCACGCTCAGATTCTCGATATGGGGGTAGTCCGCGGACATCAAAATCACTACGTGGGGGTTCAGTATGTTCTCTGTTACATGTATATGAAGTCAGGGATATTATGGTTAAGTTGTGCTACTAAAAACCTATGAAATTCAGTGAAAAAACTTTGTTAAAGGGACGTTATGGTTAAGTTGCGCTACTAAAAACCTATGAAATTCAGTGAAAAAACTTTGTTAAAAGGACGTTATGGTTAAGTTGCACTACGAAAAACCTATGAAATTCAGTAAAAAAACGTTGTTAAAGGGACGTTATGGTTCAAAGTAAAACCGAAAAACCCCTGAAATTCGGCAGTTATGGTAAGATAAGCAACCATAACTCGCGCCACCATGCACTGCTAACACTAACACCCAGGACATCAAAGATGACATCACAAATTTCATTGATGAAATCACTGTCACGATTTACAGCCATCATGTTGACTCTGTAAGTCACCTTTCCTATGTTTTTCACTGAGGTGTATTTTTTATAAAAACAAACTTCCTGTGGGTGATGAGTGACTGTGAACAAGCCACTGGGTAGTGGTGAAATGCGTCAGGCTGCCGTCTGGCAAAGAAAACTTTCACTGGGTGAATTTAATGGACTTTTTAACTGCTGCAAATGAAAAATAAAGGTTGTTTTATAAACATACAACCGAAGTTGCAGTGTTTGCTGTTGGCTGTCCGTGACTATTATTTGTCATTTTGGATCACTTTTGTGTGTGGAGTGCTGCTCGCCTGAACAGTGTCTTTTGATGCGTTCTTATTTGAAATCTTTTCACGCTGACCACGTTGCAAGGCGGAGCTGCACCAACGTTTGAATATTGGACACAGCGCGCTTGGAAGCACTTCGGTTGTGGTGTTTTTTGCTTCCTAAGCTGCTGGGAACTCGTCAAAAGGACTGTCTATAACGTTCCATTTCAGTAGCAGCTAAAGGAGGAACACCGGATGCAGCACACACTGACAGTATCAGAGGGCGCAGGAAGTAGAGGCTGCCTCAGTGAGTATTCTTACCGACTTGCTAATTTACTGAAACGCAATTCTTGGTGAATATTTAAATTGCGAGTTCCCCCACAAAATGAATCGTGTCGCAGTACAGTGACTTAAAAGTACTAATCAGCGACCACCGTCCAATTTGGATATTAACTGTGTTCCGAAAATTAAATTAAGAAATACATATTATTATTTTTTTTTTCTCACGGACTCCAATTACAAAATAGATTGAATTTCCAACTCTACCTATTATGGCTTCCCAGGCCAGCAGAGAGGCAGCAAGGAAGGAACAGGCAACTTCTCTGTTCAACGAAACTTTGCCAACAATTAAATAAAAGGATTTACCCAGAATAGACAAAACTAAGGACAATAATGAAATAACATTGCTAAAAGACCTAGAAAAGGCGCAGAAAAAAGTGATCAGTAAATAGTGGGAGGAGCACTCCTTGCAGAATTACTTAGACGTGGGCAGAATACCACGTGGGCTACGAATTCTTAAAATACCATAATTTGAGGAGCAGGATCCCTTAATGCTGCAAGAATGGGGCAACTCAACCAATCATTGCTCAAAAAAAGTTTTAAAGCTGCTGGTGAAATATGCAGGAAACAATCTTACCAAAATTCTGCAACAAATTGTGGATTTGGAGGAAAAAATGAAAACTATAAAAGAAACAGAAGAAGGAAAAAAGCTTCAAGCTAGCTAGTTAGAAATTAAATTGAGGAAGCAACGTAAGTTTCTAAGAGATAAAGGTGACTACGAACAAGGCCACGTTTATACCTTTGCGCACAGATTTGACCAAATACGATAAAAAGCCAAGGAAACCCCATTGGCTCCTACGGCGCAAAATGCAAATCCTCAAGAATCAACAGCCTCTACCTCGGAGTCAGATGTGACTGAAGGCGAAGAAGAAGAGCCCATTGCACGCCTCCATTTTTTAGAGGAAATGAGACTGTTGTGTCAGGACGGGTGGACAAAAAACAAAAAAGCCAGAGGAGGTGCCTCAAACACAAAAGGATGAGGACGAGGTGGAAGAAAAAAACGAGGAGGGGGCAGAGGGGCAACAAATTCAGACAGCTCTCTGCCACCAAGATCGCTGCGCTCTGGGAAATGACTAATCATGTTACAGAAGCCACCAACAAACAGCCGATTATTAATCTATCCGATCATGTTCTCACTACAGAAGAGAAACACATTTTGACACTCGGACTCAATTTCTGTCCACTTGCCAGTTTCAACTATGTGGAAACCAGAATAGACTTGGACAGATTTATCCGTAAACTGCGACTCAAGAAGTTCTTTGCCACTTCTACATTTAAAAAGAAGCTGAAAGACATCTTAGAGGGAAGAAGAGAAATCATTATTGCAGAAATGGACACCTTGATAACTCTCGATGATCTAGAACAGGAGAGTCACACAGAGAGTAATGAGTGTGGTACCAACTTGGAAAGACTGGGAATTTGCACAGACTGGCCGTCGACTAGCAAGCTAAGATGCAAATCAAAATTCAACCCGTTAAGTGCCCAGAACAGCCACATCGAAGCCTTTGCCAATGTAGTCATCGAAGACCTAAAAGAAGAGAGAAGAAAAACCCATAGACAACCCCAGAGCAATCTGTCGAAAAAACTAAAGAAAGTGTTAACAGATATTGCGAAGCTGGATAAATGCATAATAAAACCAGCCGATAAGGCTTGTAATATAGTCATCATGAACAAAAAGTGACTATATTGCTGAAGCTTATAAACAATTGAACGATGTGAACTGTCATGAACGATTAAAGACGAATCCCATTAAGCAATTGGAAAATGATGTATGGACTTTCCTAACTAAATGGCAAAAAGCAGACATTCTTGAGGAGAAAATGGTGACATTTTTATTTTCCAAGAACTAAATAACTCCCACTATCTACTTTCTTCCAAAGGTCCGTAAGAATCCCCTCAAGCCACCTGGCAGACCTATTGTGACACTGTGGGGGTCACTTTTGGAAAACATGTCCCACTTTACTGATGAGGTTCTTTGCACCTTCGTAACTACACTACCATCATATGTTAGGGACACAACGGATTTCCTATTGAAAATTGACAAACTTCCTTGGGAATCCACCTACTTACTGGCAACCATGGACGTTGTGTCCCTTTACACGTCTATTAAACATAATGATGGGATTTCCGCCTGCAAAAACTTCCTCATTACAAGATCATTGAATTATTTACAACATTCCCAGATGATCTTAGAGATGATGGAAATATGCTTGAATAACAATGTTTTCATATTCAATAATGAAATTTTCCGCCAAACCCAAGGCACCGCAATGGGCACGACTTTCGCACCATCATATGTGAACTTAATGATGGGATATTGGGAGAAAACAACAGTATGGGCAGAAGTTCACTGAGCACCACAGCCGCCAATCTATCGTATTCTTGGATGTAGAAGTCAAGATAGAGGCGCAAAAAATTGAGTCTTGCCTCTACAGAAAAATCACAGGTGCCAACATCCCATTACACGCAAATAGTGCCCATCCCAAGACTCTTCTATGGAGCATTCCATATGGAGAATTCATCCGCATCAGACGCAACTGCAGCAATATTGTGGATTTTGACTCAGCCAGTAAAGTAACAGCCCAAAACTTCCAACAAAAGCAATACCCAAAAAAGATCATTGAAAGGGCATATCTAAAGGTCCAAGATATGAATAGACATAAAATGTTAATAACATCTAAGAAGGACCAAGCAAAAAAAGAAGAGGAAAACACCACCAGGCTTATTTTGACATTTGGAAGCCACTCACGTATTTACAAACAGATAATCAATAAGTATTGGAAAGTGCTGAAAGCAGATAAAGACATAGGTGGTATGTTACACAATTATCATGATATTACCTTTCGCAAAAACACCTCCATCAAAGACTTATTGGTGGAAAGCTATATGGCTGTGGAAAGGAATGATATAAATACTAATTGGCTTTCCACAACAGGAGTTGGTTTATTTAAATGTACCAGGTGTAAGATTTGCAAATACGCAAGGAATTGCAAAAGCTATTTGCATCCAATATTGAAACATCTGGTCCATATTAACAGCAAAATTACACGTGAATCACAACTGGTGGTATATGTTCTGATGTGCCCATGCCTCAAATGGTACGTGGAAAGTACCAAATGCAGGCTTAAAGTACCTATCCTGCAACACGTTAGAGCTATTACTAACAAGGACTGCTCTTACCCCATGGCAAAACGTTTCTCTGAAACTCATAATGTGTCACGCTCACCTGGTCTCCACGGGGGTGTAGCACATAGTCGTATGACCGATATCTGTACTGGCGCAGTTTTGATGGTATGTTGGCGTCCTCTCCCTTTTAACCTCCCCAGAAGGCGTTAGCCTGCAATGGCGAAACAAGATGTTAGGTATGAGTGGGTTGGATTGGTCCCACTACTTGCCACCACCTGAGGCCCGACTCCTCTCCTCCTCACCTTTGAGTTTGATGAGGCTGGCTCTCCGTCCTGCTTAACCTTCAGCAGGGGCGCGGTAGGCACAGTCTTTTTCTGGGCGCAGTTACCTCACTGTTCCAGAGTGCTGTTACTGTACGTTTCGGAATGCTAGAATTATCGGGTGAGTATCTAGCTCAATAGCAGCTTGGTATAGATCCTCAAAGTCTTATTGTCCCAATGTTTAAACATATTTGTTTTCTCTTGCAGATGCAGTTTTGGTGCAGAAATCAAGTAGAAGATTCGACTCTCCCAGGATGCTAAATAGTTGCCTCCAGGCGAGTATAACACGGATGAAAGGCGCTGAGTGACTGGAATAAATGTTCGTTCAGTACTCAGCGCGACTAACCTGCTGTTCTTTTCCTGTTCCCTTTTGCAGGCGCAGCGCGGTCCCTAGATGAAGAATGGAAGAACCGCTCCAATGAAACCAGGAGGAACGCGGAATCTCGGGTGAGTATCGGCACCTGCGTGGACGTCCTTTCAACAGGGGCGGCGATCAGGAAACCAGTTGGGGATGCGACCGATGGACCGGATTGCAGGTAAGTGTTTGATCGCTGAAGTAACATCTGTTCTTCTCTTTTTCTATTTCCAGGCTCCGATGGATGGAAGCACTGACGGGCATGGCTGTAGAAGATTGAGGACAGAGCAGACACGGTGAGCGTTACGCTGCAGGAGTGCAGAATAACGCGAAAGGTGTTCTGCATTCAGGCCAACGGCGCCAGGACTGAGTCCATGAGGCTCTGGGGCGCTTCCTTGGGGCCGGACAAGCTCTTCTGGGTGGTGGGGACTGGGATGGGCCCAACAGCTCCAGGGATTTCAGAGCTCGCACCATGACATAATGCCGACCAAGCCTATCTTACATTTTTTGCCATACATAAGGTCATTCCAGGTCCCAGGGGAGACGACAATGAGAGAACACTCCGACAAGAAGAGACTAAATTTATTTTAGACTTTGAGAGTAAGACCCCGGTGGGACACAACATTGATGAGGAGCTCTACATTTTTTTGGGGACATAAGGACCACACTCAACAAGATATAGTACCCCAATCAGCTCATCTACTTTATTGACCTTACATTGTAACCTTAAGTGCTTGATTACTTGTGCAAAGTGTTCTTTCTTTCCTTTATTCTTATCACTTTTTATCTTTCACTTTTATGGTGACTTACAATATGATTTAAAATGTGTATTTACCTGGCTAATTAGTAGACACAAGCAGGCATTTATATTCATGAAAACACGATTTTAGCATGTTATCTGAGCCGTGGTATCTTTTATAAATCCTTTAGATATCTGATGTTTTTTAATAGTGCGATTAGAAACTTATTTTAGTGTTAGCACTCTGTTATTCATCAATGACATTTGTGATGTCATCTTTGATGTCCTGGGTGTTAGTCTTAGCAATGCACGGTGGTGGCGTGAGTTATGGTTGCTTAGCTTACCATAACCGGCGAATTTCAGGGGTTTTTCAGTTTTACTTTGAACCATAACGTCCCGTTAACAAAGTTTTTTTACTGAATTTCATAGGTTTTTAGTAGCACAACTTACTCCATAACGTCCCTTTAACAACGTTTTTTTACTGAATTTCATAGTTTTTTAGTAGCGCAAATTAACCATAACCTCCCTTTATCAAATTTTATTTTACTGAACATACATATTCATAGTGTGAATTTGATAGATGTTTACTAGGATTCCCTCACGTTATATACAAATAACATAGAACATTTTGATGTCCGCGGACTGTGCGTATGTCCGCGGGCAGATGCGGACAACATCAGCACTACCTAAAAACTCAGTGGGTATCTTAAATTGTTCTATCATGCCATATAAACACTGAACAAGTTCAAAAAGCAGCACATAAACACATTATATGTAATAATAAATAAGAAGTGGAACTGATATATGAAACACATCAACTATCCATTTAAATAGCATATGTACTAAAATGGAATATACCAAAACAAAAAAGATATGCTTCCAACATAATTACCTCACAGAAACTGCAAAGCTAGGAGCAACAACAGACCTACACAACAGTAAGAACACAATTTACCAGAAACTAGTAAGTAAACTTAATTTTTCTTATATATTTCTAAACTTTCTGTATTAGGTACACTAAAAGTAATATTCTTTTCCCATGAGAGGAAAATGTCTGAAGACAGTGATACTAATGGTAGACACTCTTATAAGCACATTAATAATCATTACTTTATGTGCACTTCACATATATGTTTTTAACAGAGCATACAAACATTGAAAATAATACACCAAAAGAGACATTGGAAAATACTCTGCAGCGCATGGAACAAACAAATTGACATGCTTATGGAAAATTTTAATCTTTTGAAACATTTTGTGGAGGAACTCATAAAAGAAAAAAATAAATATCATTGTCCCACATGCACCTGTTCCCCCTCTCCATGTCCCAGTGACCTATCCCCAAACCCTCAACACAAGGAAAACGTTTTGATGAGACTTCAATCCCTTCATCTCCTCCCATCCATCCTCTCCAAACCCCTAATTCCCCTGTAGTTGTGTCAGTTTCTGCTTCCCTCTCTCTTTCATAAATTTTGGATCTGTACATAATAATAAAAAAATACGATGTGTCTTTTAATTCAATCCTTTGTGTCTTATATTTAAAAAAAAGTCAGTTGGGGTGTCCGCGGGTGACGCAGGTGTGCGGGATGTCCGTAATTAACCAAAATGGGGGTGTCCTAAGGACACTATACCTTTCCATACCGTTCGCAAGCAAGATGGAACTGTTCATAGAACACACCCGGTGTCCGGAATGTCCGCAATTAGTAAAATGGGGGTGTCCTAAGGACACTATACCTGTGCGTACCGGTGACATGCAAGATGGAACTGTTCTTAGAACACACCCGGTGTCTGGAATATCCGTAAGTGAACAAAATTGAGGTGTCCTAAGGACATGATACCTGTCCGTACTGTACACAATCAAAATGGAACTGTTCTTAGAACACACGCGGTATCCGTGATGTCCGTAATTAAACAAAATGTCCGTACAGTCTGTAGAACATCTACGCACATGCGCACCACACCCATAAGTCCTACGAACATTACGCCTGTCCGTAACTATCCGTAACTATCCGTCTCACTTGTGTCACACTTTTAATTTGTTTGAGGACCCAAACACTGTCCGTAGAACACCCGTGCACATGCGCACAAATGTTCCTGTGCATTTGGTGTCCTGCAGACACCCGTTCCCTTTGCGGACGTGTTCCCGACATCATCATGTAACTGCACCCACGCCTGACGTGTGTCCTGATATGCGGACACTGCCGGTTCCCGAACATTTTAAAAGTACTTTTTCAGATAATCCAAAGTATTTTACAGTAAAAATTCACCATTGCACATGTCCCAGACAATGACCCTGGCTTTCCACATACATTTTGGAACTTTTTGAACCTTTTTGGGGTGTTCGATCTGTCCGTGAAGCGCACCCCTCCACCTCTATAAAAGGCCACACCCCAGAGCTGATCTTCATTGTGCATCTGGCTATTGCAGATTGACTTTTGCTGCCTTTGCTGCTCTTGCTGAGATTATCTCATCAACCCTGATGGCATCCATGGCTGCTGTTGCTACAGCTGCCTCAGCACCACCACCTCCCCATGGGCCTGCAGAGGGGAACAGGCATGAGGATGTAGAGGACGAAGATGAAGAGGATGAGGTAGTGGAAGTCCCTACTACTAGCACTCGCCGGGAGTCTTGGGTGTGGCGGTTGTTTACCATTCATGGTAACGTACCAAAAGCACGTGCGAACAAGGTCACCTGCAACCAGTGCAAAATGGTACTGAGTCGTGGGAAGCGTGGTTCGTACAGCTTTGGTACGACACCTGAGGTCGTTCCACGGTGGGGCCGTTCGCAATGTTGTACCTTGTGATGAACATAGTAGGTTGAGTTCCTCTACCACATGCCCTGTTTCCGCTCCTCTCACCACAAGAGACACTCCTGTGGGAGAGCGCATCCCTCCAGGTGCCTCACAGGCCATTCACGATGTTGTTGACCCTTACCTTTCGAGGGTCACAATATTGTGTATGTACTGCGACACAGTACTCTGCAGGGGGGGAGTCTTCGAAGTGCTTTCGAGACTGCAGTCACGGAGCACCAGAAGACCTGCTACCTACCTAAGTAAGGCCCATCCTACATCTTCACCTCTCCACCTGCCGTTTCTTATCCCCGTGGTTGGTGTCCCTTCCTTACCCTCCTTTCCCCTCCTCTCCGAGTGTGTCGTGTGTAAAAAACCAAAAAATATATAAAACAACAATAATCCCCCCCAAAAAAGGCACTTTTCAGAGCCGTCTTTCACAGTTTAAAAATAGAAGTGGCAAATAAACAGTGTAGGACCCTGTCCATTTTTTAGAAGTCCGCGTACAGTTCTAGGACATATAAAGTTTTGGGGAGGAAGTGGTGGCTCTGAAAAGAGCCTTTTGGTGGTGTTTTTGTGTGTTTGAAAAACTTGAAATCGTCAACATCTACTGCAAAATAGATTACTGTAATTCCAAAAAAGGTTGCAAAGCATTTTGTACATTTCTCAGAAAAATGTGATTGCCAGCATAAGTAAGATGGACTCCATCTCTGCGAAAAATGTATGTGCTACGAAACATAATATTTTCATTGTGAAAACAGGACATGCCAGCATCTCTTAGAAAGGCACAAACAGCCTTATTGACATTGTGCCTCGCTTTCTCCATTTGTGGACCAAATGAAGAAGAACGCAGCCACATTTGTCTTTGCACAATACGAGAAAGAATTACTTTTTTAAAATTTGGAAACATGTCCATGACCTTCCCAAGTCCTTCTTTCATTGCAAATTGCAATGAAATTCCAGACACATGTCCTAAACTGTTCCCTCCAAAATGAATTATAATTATGTCTGGATGATGCTCTGTCTTTAAAGTAGCACAGAAAGGTACCAAGTCCAGCCACTTCATTCCACGCACTCCATGCCAGTGCACTTCAGCATGAGGGAATCCAAGATCTGCAGCTACTCCACAGCGTTCTGCATGCACCTCCAACCAATGTATCCATGAGTCTCCCAAAATCCAGATAATCTGTTTTCTGAAACACACACCCATAGCTATCTGTTCTTCTCTCAGGAAAAAGACTTTCTGACAAACTCTCTCCTTACGCAACACACCCAGTAAACTTTACTGACCAATCCCTTGCTCTGCTCATTCTCATTTGCATGCCTCCACATCCCAAAATCCCTGTATGTAATACACGCTGTCCGCAGACTACCACCATGTCCGCGGGCATATCGAAAATCTGAGCGTGGTGAATGTAAATTTAAATAGTGTGCCCCATTTCCCCTTTGAGGTTCTTTTTGGGGTTTTTTGCAGATACTTGAGAGACACATGTTATTTTGTATTTTTATTTTCTTACTTTACTTCTAAAATCTTCACATAACCTTCTCCAAAGCAACCCTTACATTCCAAAAGAGCATGGCATTTCCCGTAAAAGATAAAGATACGCCATCTTCTTTAAAATAAACAGCATTACTGGAATCAATATTCTCATTATTACAGAAGAACATACCAGCTCTAAGCATGAAAGCACACATGCCTGGGTTGATTGCACACCTAGCAATATTTTGCTGAGGACAAAAAACAGAACTATTGTCCCATATTGCCTTAGGTACTAATCCAGAAAAAATGACTTTGGTATTTGGAAGGATGTTCATTACTGCTTGAACCAAGTGTTCCAAATCTGCCAACAAAGTAGGGGCACTGACATAGCCCAAATGGAAAGTACCATAGTGCAAAACTACCACATAGGGGCTGTTCATCCTGCCGATATCTTCACAACCTTGTACAATTCCCTGTACATTGCAATCAGGCACAGTGCTCCACACCACCTCAACTCCTTTAACATCAAAATTGTTTGCCACATGCCTGCATTGAGCATACTGCTGTAAACCATGCACAAACATATCTCCAAGCACCAACACCTGACTTTCTCCACCTCTGCCATCTTCACTACACACACTCTCTTTCAACACAAATCCACAACCTCAACATCTGATTGGCTGATCCCTACAGTCCCCTTTCCATGCTGGATTTGCTGGAAAACCCCTGATGTGGCACGCACTGCTGTTAGGGAGAATTCTCTGTTTAGGCTGAATTTCCTAACCTAGTGAGTCCCCCAGCAGCTTTGCTGGATTTCGGGAGTTTGTTTTTTCCATCCTGCCAAGAGTGAGACTCTTTTTCTCCCACTCTTGGACATGTATGTGTGTAATTCCTTTGAATGTCAATGTGTTCTATGGGCTATGGGGTCTTTTACTCCATAGGTTCTCATATGTTTTTCTATGTGTGTTGCACTGCATCCTACGTGCCGTAACACTGGGGCGTCCTAGCGGACCTCCACCATAGACTCCATACCCGGGGACTGACTACTGTCGCCCCGGGCATGTAAAGTCACCATTGGCTTTGCTAGACCTAAATTTACTAACAGGACTAGTACAAACCATCTTATTGTGGACGTACTAGTAGGGGTAATTCGATTACTCCTGGACCTGTTACTCGAGGGGGCACTGTCCCGTCCCCCCTCGTCGAGTTTTGGCTGGTGGCAGTGGAAACTACTTGTTATGTCCGACCCCAGACATAACCCTATGGGATTCGTCCCATTGTTGGAGATTGATACTTTTTCTCGTTAATCTCTAACATACCACCGATTTACTTATCTTAAATAGGTTTATCGGATGGTATTTTCTCCCAGAACTCGGTTTTTAAAATGGCGTCTGTGTTCGTCTCTGTGACTCCTAAACCAAAGGTTGAACCCTTTGTTCCACTTTTGGCGGGCTCTGTACAGAGACCCTCCAAAGTGGTGCCATTCTGTCTGGGTTACCACAGGGGTGTGGGAGGGGGTTTAGGCACCCTGGACCGAGTTGCCTTGCCAACTCCGGTCGCACTCTGGAGTGATTGGCCCAAGTGGTGAGCCTCCCTGCTCACCACTTAGCATGTGTTGATTGACAGCTAGGCTGAATGAATGGGGGTTTTCTGCATAAAAGCAGGGCTTTTGGGACTGGATCTTGAGAAGTCGCCACAGTACCTAAGAATTCGACGAGGGTAACGCTGAGCCGACCTGCACAACGACACCTCCGGTGGAGCCCTGCGGATCCGACTCACCACTTCCCGACGACAGAGGAGATCTCCCTGCCGGAGGGAACAACCAGTCCCCTTTGCTTTTTATTCGCCTCAGGACGCAGTGGTTGATTGCCCGTGCAGAGCACCTCAGCAACCGGATAGCCACTACCCCTGTACCGCGACCAAAAGGTGGTGCCTTGTGACGGAGCACTCCGCGGCTGGTCTCTTCCCTGGTGGTGCACCGGACTTCACTTTCTTTGACGACGAGAACCTCTCTACTCTTGGCAAAGACCCGACGTGCATCCACCACCAGGAACAACTGCCCCCGCCGGAGCTGCCCTCCACAACAAGGTACCGTGTCCGCCTGGCTTCCCTTTCGATCGGTTCGAGTGAGGTGTCTTAATCCTCTCCGTTCCTTTGGGTCGCCTCCAAGCTTTTCTCATTCATTGTTCTGAACTGGTTCAATCTGCCAATAACAATTTGCTACAAAGACTTGATTGCATCTCCACTAGAGACTTTTTGGGACATCGCGCCTTGCCTCTCTCCGAGTGGGCCTGGCCTCTGAACTTTATGATCTACTGTGATTCTTGCCTTCCTGCCTTGCATTTTATCCGCGTAGGATTGAACTGTGTTGATTTCATAACCTGCCTATCTTTTTCTCTCCCGTCCTAACAAATATTAGAGTGTCATCTAGGTTGAGGTATACACCTCTGTCTGAAAATAAGTGGTACCGGTAGAACCTAGACTTGTCGAAATATTGCTAGGGGGATTGATCATTTCTTCTTCGTAGAGTAATTGTGTTTGATTTGTTTGCCGTGACTTGCCATAGTGTTTTTCATAGATGTTTCGTTATAAATAAATACCTTAATATCTTTACACTAAGCCTCGTTGCGTGTTTGCTTGTCTTGCTGTGAAGAATTGCCCTATCTTGTATACTCCACATACTGCTCAACTCTTCTTGAGGGAAGTCTGACTGCTCAGCCACAGCTACCAAGTGAATCTGTGTGGTACGGACTGCTACCAAGTGGGTTCACCGCCCAACACCTGTAGTCCTAAATCTTTTGCAGTGGTCCCAGAGGGAACTGCACAGGTTTCCGCCTAACAACTGCCGCGGACACCCGCGGTGTCCGTGGAGCGCATAACTCTTAGACAGCCCTTCTACCCTTTCCACATCACTCTCTGTGCCATTCCCTCATTGGATACAGCTAAGCAGTCACACAACCATCCAACAATCACATCCAAGACCGCTACCTCTAACTCCATCATCAGAGTTCCGCACTTCAAATGTACTGTTGATCTTTCTGAGTACAAGTCTCATATCATTGGAAAGCACCTACTACAAAAACTACTCTACAAGTCTCCAAGATTTCTACTTGCAGCTGCATGCATATCCACATGCATGAATACAAACTACAGGTATGCATATTTTCTGCACAGTACATGTACAACTCTTATGAATGCATCTAAACAGAGTAACTGCCACTTAACCTGTATAACCTATAAAACAAACTTACTGTCATTTTTCCCTTCTGCTATAATCAACGGTCACTTCCAAACCTGTCTGCTATCTACATGTTTTTTACAAACACAGCTATCTAAAAAAATATAATATTAGAAGATGGGAGAAATAACAGTATAATTGTAGCAAAACACTTAGTAGTGTATTCAAATTACACACAGCCAGGATAAGATCATGCATCTTCATACACTCACACAGATCAACACTATCATTGCAAAGCTCCCAGCTGCAATAACACCATTGCCTGTAAATCACATCCTTCTGATTTATTACCCACACCCCTCACAAATGCATACATGCCATGCTTTTCTATACAGTATCTGCCATTTACCTTATAAAAATTGCAAAATAAGTATATCATTATTTCTTCTTTCTCCTAACATTCAATAACACACCCTTAAAAAACCAAGTGAGTTTCATACCCTTAGTATTCTACTCATTTGTAAAGCATTTTGAACTAACATATTGTAAGTAAAATATAAAAGCTGCAGATAGTCAAAGGAAACTGCATGCACACACTATGTTCATATATCAAACAAGAATACTACTACAAAAACATAAAAATCAACGTCTAAATTAACATCAGTGCTATAAACACACAAAATTACTAACTTCTTTCTTTTACAATTGCAGTGAAGACCACTCTCCTGAAAAGCAGCAGCACCTGAAGTACAAACAACAACTCAGAAGAAACCTGCTCATTCCACACAAAACGAGTACATGCAATACTACCATAATATTCTTACTGTTACTCAAACACACTGTGGGGTTGATTCATGGAATTTGTGCACCGAAAAATACAGATTTGTACACCATTCTGACCACAAATCCCCATTTGTTAAACAGGGATTAGCAGGCAGAATGGCACACAAATCCCCCTTTTTCGGCGCACAAATGACATAACTAAGCCACTAGAATGTTAGTACAAAGAACTGTTTTAATTCTATACCGTTAGATTTAGTATTAGTGCTTCTCCTCACCACTAGCTTACTTTCTACTGTCATCTGAACCCCAGTATAGTAACACACAAATAGAAGAATAGCCTTCCCCACTAGTTGTAGCTGCCCAATGCACAATCACACACCACCACATACATCCTTACCATCATACTCATACACTCATGCACACAGCACACATACATTGCAGAACAGCCCAACCCATACCTTTTTTTTTAACAGACCCCAAAGAATGCCTACCAAAAAGCAAGTCAGTAGAAAGCAACGCAGAAGTAGAGCAAATGAAAATAAAAGTATCCAAAATAAGCATCCATCTCCAGCAGAATTTGTACAAAAAGTTCAAACAAAACAGCTAATGCAGTCATTAAGCGAAACAAAACAAGCCTCCAGTACAGACACTTTTCCTCCTCTATCAAAATGTAAAACGAAACAGAAAGTGATTAACAAGAATTCAGCTACCGCTACTGCTAGCACTGCTCCTATAAATCTTGATGTACTGGCAAGTAACCATACCAAAAAATGTATTTTAGCAAAAATGTTCCACCACAGAGTCCTTCAGAATCTTAAAAAAACAGGAGACAAATCATGCACAACCCTTAAAACCTACCGTAGAAAATTCATCTTAGAAGCTTTGATAGACAGTGCAATCTTTCTCAAAAGGAAGTTATTTATTTTAGTGTTAAACAGAATTAAACCACTAACAAAACTAACTACTAAATTACAAAAAGACTTCTCAATAAACTGAATGTAAACAAAAATAACTTCTTAAATGTCTGTGGAGGTGAATGGAGTCACACCACGAGCACAGAACCATATTTCAATGGAGAAGCTTACAAACAAAAGCAAACAAACACAATTGCCATACATAGCAGTGGACGAGGGTATGAAAAACTTAATAATACCATAATGGAACAAGAAATACTGCTTCCAAAAATATCCCCAGAAAACTCAGTATCACCTCTCCATTCCACTGAACCTGAACGTCCAGTATACAAATGGCCATGCACGTCAATGCCAAAAAATCTTTCAAATCTTTACGCCAGTTCCTCAATCAGTATGTGAAAGGCAAAGACAAAATCAAAATGAAACTGCTACAAAATATGGATACCTGTCCAGTGCTCAAATACACAGAACTACAAGGACATTCATTAGCCTGCATTTTAGGACCTATTTGCAAGACAAGACAGTGATGTCAATGTTTTGCAGTTTATCGAAAAATATGTCACTTGTGAAATTCCATCAGAAGCAACAAATAGTAATCTTCATGCACAAATTGTACAATTTCAAAGACACAAATGTGGGAAATATCGTCGTCGCAAATACAAAAACAAAGGTAAATACTACACCAAATGCCGCTTTGGTTTCCCTAGACCAGTTACAGAAACAGGTGAAGTGAACAACTTCATGTCTTCAGTTAGACATAGTGTTAAAGGTAAATCACCTAAGAACATATATTACATAAAAAGAACAGAAGAAACAAAATATATCAATGATTACAATGCAATCATTGCCCTCTTATGGAATGCAAACATAGATGTGCAGTACATTGCAGACAATTCCACTGCAGTTGCACGATATGTTACAGCCTACTTAACCAAAGCAGAAAAAACAGAGCTTCAAGACCTCTGGAATGACCTATCATCGGACAAAACACTGTCTCAGAAATGATACAGTTTAGGCATAAAAATGCTCTCTCATAGAGAATGTGGCTGCTATGAAGCTGCAGATCGTTTAACTGGTACTGCTTTGCATGGAAAATCTGAAAATATAGTATGGCTAAATCTTGGTCCTGCTAAATATAGAAAAAGAGTTCTCAAATCATACAACGACATAGTAACAATAGCCAAAAATGATCCCAACAGCCAAGACATTTTAAAAAACAATTTACTAGACACATACTACCCAAACAGGAGTACCACTTTGGGAACCATGTGTCTATTCTATATCACATAGCCCAAAACTTCACATACAAAAATAATATAAAACCCGATGGAAAAAAAGGTAGCTACAGAGTGACAAATTGTGAAGGCAGCTTAGTGAAACTTACCATACGAAGCTTAATTAATCATATCAAATTGTCATTAAAAACTCCTCAACATAAAGAACTATATTACATGTCCCTGCTACAACTTTTTAAACCATGGAGAAAAGAAGAAGAGTTACTAGATATCTATGACTCATATGAAGATGCTTTCAAAGCAAATGAAAGCACTAACCTGTAAACTTTACACAGTACAAAACAATGTTGCACAATGAACAGCAACACGAGGAAGAACTCCAGGCCCAACTAGATAAGGACACTCCCAACAGTAGTCAACCTTCTGTAACAGGAAGCCAAGAACCACTGGGACAGCCACTAATACCAAATGAGGCAGAATTAGCTATGACAGAAGTAGAAAACACCATGTCTCACTATGAAGAAGATACAGAAGACTTAACTGTACTGCAATCAAAACTGAACAATGAGCAGCATAGCATTTTTCAAGAAGTAACAAAAGAAATTGCACATGGTGCACAACATGAAAATGTACCTGCCAAAATTACAAACCTATACTACTATACGTCAGTGGTCAAGCTGGTTCAGGCAAAACATTCTTAATCAAAATCATCAGCAAGCTCCTTCAACAATTGACCAACAACAAACAAAAAACTGTCCGCTTTTGTAACTGCCCCCACAGGTTTAGCTGCCTACAACATAGGCGTTGTCACTACACATTGATTACTACTCCTTCCAGTAGAACACCAAAACAAATTAAACTATTACAAACTTTCTACAGAAGCTGCAATAGAACTACGCAGAGTGTTAAAACAAATGAAAATGCTACTAATAGATGAATTGAGCATGGTATCCAACCTAATGTTGGCTTTGATTCACCGCAGATTACAAGAAGTACTGAAAACAAACTACAAAGTGCTCTTTGGAGGAAAACACATTATTGTTTTCAGAGATCTTCTTCAATTGACACCAGTGAAAGGTGAACCTATTTTTAAAACCTTAGGACACAAAATCTGTCTTAAAACTGTTGGCAGCCTAGGAAATGTCAACCTTTGGAAACATTTCCAATACAGAGAATTAACTGAAAATATACGCCAGTCTGCAGACCTCACACACGCCAACATTTTAAAAAGTATTAGAGTTGGTCTACCACCTCGTGAAGCACAATCAATATTAAAAACCCGGCACATCCATGCACTGTATGGCCATAATTCATGTGCTACTGATGTCATGGAAAAATTAGCACACAAAAATGTCACTTGTATGTCCTTGATGCCAACTCTTGTAAGCTGTTCAAAATTCAATGAAACAATGTTGAAAAAATAAATGCAACCAATAATTGAAATTTGCTCCTCAGACAAACTGGACGTACATGGTATGACACTACCCATGTGTCAACAAGCCACAACAAGACCTTAGAAAACTCAATCTCCAACACAGCTGGTTTGGAGAAAATATTAAAATTCTCTTTAAACTGTTGAGTAATGCTTAAACGTAACCTTGACGTGGAGCAAGGACTAGTTAATGGAGCACTTGGTACAGTTGTCGGCTTACAGTTGTTGGCTTTCAAACATACCCACGTGACAACAACATTCAGTTTATCAATATTCTCTTTGACAAACTATCAGAAGTAAAAAGGATAGGATGCTCAACAGCTGGATTCCTTCTTTTCAAAGACATGTATGTACGTAGAGAACAATTTTCTCTAACTCTAGCATGTGCAGTCACCATTCACAAATCACAAGGTCTTACCCTAGATAAAGCATTGATAGATATTGGGAACACAGTCTTTAAAGAAGGCAGGAGTTACGTAGCACTATCACGCTTACGTACAGTTGACGGTCTATTTCTAATCAACTTTGATGCAAGTAAAATAAACACTGCTATTCCTTGCATTTTAGAATACAATAGACTACGTTCACTGCACACCCCCCATCTAAAAACGTATCCTGTTCCACAGAAAGGAAAATGTTGTAAAAGAAAACTACTTCAAACAGAAATGCAACAGGATCTCACAGCAAATCCTCCAAAGAGAGTAAAAGAAGGTAATACTTCATCAATTACTACAACCAAAGAATAATCTACTACTCAAAGTAACTCAGGTACTTCTTCAAAGAAGCAGCACACACTCTGAAAAAATGACTTGGACACAGGACTATCTGGTCCATTCAAATTTTCAAATATAACTGGTGTAAGTTGCTACGCAAATGTAGCAATAAATATTCTATTCCAAATGCCACCAATTGCCACCAATTGTTGACAACATTTACCTACACAATACGGACCAATTGTGTTTGCAAATGTTAGTCCTTCATAGAAATGCAAGCAACAATCCTGACAAAAACATACAGTGTTCATGGAATAACACAAGAATTGGACTGCTGTGCTGGAATGGTGAAATTCACTATAAACTCACAAGAAGATCCACAAGAATTTCTAATGTACTTACTACAAGTACTGGAAAACAAAAACATACCTATAAATGAAATCTTCCAGATTTCATACATGTGGAAACATACATGCACTCTGTGCAACAATAGGGCACAGGAACAAATCCATAATGAACGTTTTGTGTATGTATCCATACCTAACTGTGAATCCTTCCCATTTCAGCAACTTGTACAAAATGCAAACCATGGCAGATTATGTACTACCTGCAATTCAGATAATCGCTCCACCTTACAAATACAAACACATAGTAAATACGTAATACTAATGCTTTTACGTTACAATGCATATAGAACCAAAAACAACTGCAAGCTGACTGGATTCACACATGGTCAAGTATCACTTGGTACGAAAACCTTCACAACAATAGGTAAATCTACCATGCAGGAGCCACAACCAATACAGCTCACTACACTGCATATGTAAAAAAGAATTGTGGATGGTTCGAATGTAATGATAGTACCATTACTCTAATGCAAAGATTACCAGCAAATCTTATAAACGCTTATTTAATATTCTTAAAACCAAAATTTAATAACTAATCTGTGCATAAGCATTAATAAAACTTCAATTAGAAAACTATAAACAGTTAGAATACACCAACATGTATCTAACTGCCCCAAGATTCTGCAAAAACCAAACAGATAAATCAATACCACTAAATTATAAGAAGAAATTAACAGTTAGAATACGCCAACAGGTATCTAACCTCCCCAAGATTTTGCAACAACCAAACAAATAAATCAACAGCACCAACAACTAATCTGTGCATAAACATTAATAAAACTTCAATTAGAAAATTATAAATAGCTACAATACGCCAACATGTATCTAACTGCCCCAAGAATCTGCAACAACCCAACAGATAGATTAGCAACTTGAGAATATAAATAAAAAAGTTAAACCAGTTACAATTCGGCAACAGGTATCTAACAATCTGCAACAAGCCAACAGATAGAACATTAGCCAGAAACAAGTAAACACTGAAAACAAACAAACAAATGTACTGTACCATAACAAAAAAAGTTTTTTTTTAATCCAACATGGATTTTTTTCCCCACAGACCCAATGATTTAAGCAACAAATACAGAAACTGAGCAAATTGCACAGTACACTGGTTTGTAAACTACTAAATTTGAGGGTCGAAATAAAGCAGAAATGTATATTATGCAATGTAATACGTCTTTATAAACTACCTACACTAACATGATCTGTTCTTTTATCACAGAAATTGACAAAGAATATATCTACTCCAGTTACCCACATCAGGAAAAAAATATATAAAATCACAAAAAATCAAACAGTAAGAATATCATAATAAATACAACTCATAAATACTGCTCCATAACGCAACCGTTGAAGCAAACATCTAACCATACACCACAATACAAAATGTTTACTTCCATGAATATGTTATACTGCAGTGCTTGTTACCAAACTCTACAATCTTAATGACATGATGTAGCCAAAACTTCACATACAAACTATACAAATCAAACAGTACACAAACTGTAGATTTGCAAATATTTGATAGATATTCGATTCTATAGGTGTGATCTATGGGTGTGATATGCTGCGGTGGTTGTGGCCAGGGCCTAGAGTCTTGGGTGCATGGCCTACGGCCTTCGGCCTTGCACCCAAGACTCTAGACCCTGGCCACAACCACTGCAGCATAACACACCCATAGAATCAAACAATTTAACTGTGCTATATGGGCCACCGCAATGCATTTTTTACAGCCGCGGTAACCATGGACATGACAAACACATCAGGGGTACCTGCCACCTAAACACAGCATTTGACCCATCTCTTACTCCCCCACCCTCCCCAAGCACTCTTACACACCAACACACTGCCAAACTTGTATTTCTCCCTCATTCGTCGCCACACTGTCCGCGGATCCAAGATGGCGGGCGCATAGAAACAATCTGATGCACCTCACGCTTCATCCCAGCCAATCAGCGGACACGTCGCATGTCCCCGGACATGACGCAAGCCGATAAGCCAATCGGTGTCCTGTCCGCGGAGCGAACAGGGAAGTGTGTCCGCGGAGCGGACATAGATATCACTAATATTTTGTGACCTACTTTTTAGTCATTTAAAAAAAAAACTACTGGACGGATTTTCACCAACTTTAGAAAAGCATGTTTTCGGGGCCAAGCTGCTGCTCCTAACACAAATTTGGAGAAAATCCGTCCAGCGGTTTGGGCTGTAGGCGTGTACAAAGTTATTTCCCCATTCAGTCTATGGGAAAAACAGAAGTTTTGGGACCCCCCCTATAACTTTGTCCCCCCCGGACCAAACCTCACCAAACATTGCAAAGACATTCAGAGTGGAACTGCAAAGTTTGGTGAGGATTAGTCCAGGGAGAGCGAAGTTATAAGCCACCCAAAAAGTGCTCTTCCTATGGGATTAGCAACTTTACCATAACTACACAAAAATATAAGCATACCTGTACTATGTCTTTGTTAGATGCAGGTGGCTGTGAGCAACAGGAGACATGTACTCAGAGTTCAAGAGTACATCTGAAGTGTTGAACTAAGATGACAGGGTTACATGTAGATTTTCTGGATGTGATTGATGGATGGATGTGTGACTGTTTGAAGGGTAGAACGGCTGGTCTGTGCTACGGTGTCTGCGGACACTGCACGTGCCATCCAGGCCCTTTAAGGATGGCAGCCATTGAAAGGGGACTGCAGTGACCAGAGACAGTTGTGGGTGTTATTATTGTGCATTGTAGAGGCAACAGTTTGGGCTATGTGACTCCAGTATCTTTGCAGTTTGCCATGAAGGATATGTTGAGAAGCCTAATGGTAGTGTTTCCAGCTGCAAATATTATTTTCCCAAAATCAATCAAAGGAAAATATGGAGACATCCACATTTGTTTTGTCTACAAATGGAAGAAGCTAGGCAGCATGTCAATAAAGGTGTATGCATTTTTGTATATGGTTTAGGGATGGCATCTTTTGAAAAAGAAAATATCAAGTTGGATGGTGTAAATATTCTTCAGAGTTTTGGAATGCATTGTTCTGATGTTGGCAGTCCGATTTTTCTTTTCAATGTTCAAAATGCATCAAAAAGGTGTTAACAAGTTAAAAGAGAAGATGTGGAGTGTATACTAAAGCATTTGTCGGTAGGTGTGGGACATAAATATGAGAAAATAAACCGAAGCCGGTTTTGTAGATGTTATAAAAAAAACAGCATGTGTTATTATAGTACATTACAGTAAAAAAGGGCACTTTTAAAGAAACCCCAAAAAAGGCTCTTTTAAGAGCCACCATTGCAGAATAAAGGATTTAAATTGAGTTTAAACCTACCCACCCCCTTTAATTTACCATGCTGTCTGTGGACAAGGCTGTAGTTCGTGTACACTGCAGGTGCCATCGGGGTCCTTTAGGGATGCCAGGCATGGAAAGGTGTTTGTGGAGACAACGGACAGTCATAGACGTCCGCGGACAACGGGGGATAAGCCAATCAGTTTTTGTGGGTGTGGTGTACAGGAAGACAGGGTAGCACGATTTATATTTGTTGTGTGTTGTGAAGATGGCTATGGCTTTGAGGAAGCAAAGTGTCTGGTTGGTGGGAGATTCTTGGATCCATTGGCTTAATGTGTACTGTGAGCAGTATGGATTACCTAGGAATCTTGGATTTCAAGAATTTAAAGTTTCCTGTAAGGAGTCTGAGGAATGAAGTAGGCAGAATTGCTCCCGTTTTGTGAGTGTGTCGTTACTTTGAAGCATATGGACATCATTTAAGCTGTGTGCACTTGCATCCTGCACCCTGATTCACTGCATTTGTGGCCTTCCAAGAATTTTTTTTAATCTGTGTGTATTTACATCCTGCACCCTCATTTATTGTTTTTGTGGCCGTTCATTGAAATTTGTTTTTTATCTGTGTGTATTTACATCCTGCACTCTAACCTCATTGCATTGTGTTCTTTGCTACTGCTAGGCCACCTGTGAGATTAGGTCAGAACTGTGCATTAATGCTTCTCCTTTCAACTTCCCTCCATCACCCTAATGGCACTAACCATCTCTTCTATCTTCTCCAATTGCTATTCTATCTCCTATCCCCCCACTCTCACTAAGTTGGGAATGAAAAAGCACAATAAAAGACATCTTGCATGCACACCCTGGCCTTCCCATCGCAGACACTTACACCAGCGCAACCTCACAGACACCCTCTTCTCTGTCCCCTCTCCAGAACTTTGGACTCTGCATCTCATCTCTACTCCCTTACTGTTCACTTCCTCTCCCATTAACGGTGGGACCAAGTGGCAAGTCCACTGGGCTGACTTCTCATCCTCTCACTGCATCTTTAATGTCTACCACACTGGCACTATCCTGCTCCAGGGTCCTCAACCCAACCTCCTACTCTTTGACCGGATCCTGCCTTAACTTCCTTCTTTCTGCTGCCTCTGCCTCCCCACTCTCACTGTCCCTCCTAATCTGACAGGAGTACCACTCCCCCGTACTCCTCCTCAGAAAACCTAAAAAGGCAGAGACTGCCTCCTCCTGGCAATTCTTAATGCCCGTTCTGCCAACAAACACTCTGCTGACATCTGCCTCCTTCTTGAAGACACTGACCTTGACTTTCTTGCTCTAACCAATAGTTGGTTCAATGCCAGCTCAGTCACGGCTTTTGACTCCCTCTTCCCTGTCGGCTTCAAAATCAATTCCAAAGCTCACCGTACTGGCAGTGGGGCCACCTTAATCTATCCTGAGTGGGTTCCTTCTTCCAACGTACCAACCCAACTCTATACTTCCTTCGAGATCCTGGTCTGCAAGTTGGTCATCTCTCCCTCCTCCACTTTGACCATTCCTACCATCTACCGGCCTCCAGGTGCTACCAGTCTGTTCCTCTCTGAATGTGCCAATTTCTGCTCCTCCTTACTTTTATCTACTTCCAGCCTCCTCCTTTTGGGGGAATTCAACATCCAATTGGATGCCTCTGCCTCAGCTTCCACTCTGTTCATTGACCTCTGCGCCTCCCTCTCCATCCTCTGCTCCAACCCACTTGGCTGGACACACCCTTGATGCCATCATCCACTCTGACCTCTCACTCGCTCCCCCTCTGGTCACCCCTCTCTCCTGGTCCGACCATGCTTTCCTCTCCTCCCAACTGGGTCCCTTTGGCCCTCTTACCACACCCACAAAAGCCCTGCCAACCTCGTTCTCAAACATTCACCCAATGAAACGAGTGTCAGCCACTGCCTTACCTCTACCTTCACCCCTCCTTCCCCTACCTCAGACTCTACTCTCAGCAATATTCACTCAGCAATCACCTATACCCTTGATATCCTTGCCCCAGTCATGAGGATCCACCTGAAACCTGCCAATAAGCGTAACACCTGGTATGACTCCGAATTTGCAGCCCTGAAACAAAAGTGCAGAGCTGACAAACTGGCCTGCTCCAAAGGCAATACAGACTTGCCATCTGTGCCAAGAAAAGGGCCCAAATTCAGGCACAGGTATCAGGTGAATCCAATAACAAAGCTGAATTTTTCAAAATCTGCAGGGAGCTAGCCAACCCTTCCGCAGTCTCGTACTCCCCTCTTCCTTCCTAGGCCCTCTGCCATACACTGGCCACACACTTTGCCACCAAAACTCAGTACATCCTGAACACCCTTGTTACTCACCAAGTTAACCCATCCTAAACCCCCTTGCCTCCCTTGGCCACTTCCCCCCTCCTTCCGCCTTCTCCTCCTCCACCCTGTCATTCCTGATGAAGTTACCAGAGTTGTCCGCTCCATGAAGGCTTCTTCCAAACAGGTTCCGCCCTGATCGTCCAGAACTTTCAAGGACATTGGCTCTCTTGCCCCTGTACACCACTCTTTCACCACTGGCTCTTTCCCTCCTCCCTCAAGCACTCCCTTGTGTACACACTATTGAAAAAGCCTAATGCAGACCCTACCTGTCCATCCAACTACCGTCCTATTTCAATCACCCCTTCTTGGGGAAACTGCTGGAGAAGCTAGCATTGCCCCAACTCAACTGGCACACTGAACTTGTTGGTGGTCTCCACAATCATCAATCTGGATTCAGAACATCCGGAGGCATGGAAACTGCTCTTCTGAACACCTGTGAAGAAATGCTCAAATCCCTGGACTCCAACTCCCCAGCTGTCCTCATTCTACTCGATCTCTCTTCTGCCTTTAACACTGTCAACCATTCTATCCTCATACAAAGGTTCCACAATACCCTTGGTATCTCAGAACGGGCACTGGAATGGCCAACTTCATCCTTACTGACCACTCTTCCCATGTCATCCTGGGTACCTTCTCCTCTCCTACTTCCTTCTCCCACTTGCTCTTTAATATATACCTTGCCTGGCTGGCACGCCACATCCCTTCCTTCTCCCCCAACTTCCAGTGTTATGCAGATGACACTCAACTCTTTTTCAGACTTCCTGCTGACTCACTTGCACCTTCTTCTGCCATCCAAGCTTGGTGCTCTTCCAATGATCTCTGCCTCAATGCCAGCAAAACTGAAATCCTTCCGATTGGGATCCTGGCTTCCTCCTCCTTGCCTTCTCTCTGGTCTCCCACCTTGGGCTCTCCCCATGCCCCTTCTTCTGAAGCCAGAAACCTTGGAGTCATCTTTGACTCCTCTTTCCCCTTCCCCTCTCACACGTAGGACATTGCCAAGAAGTCCCACTTCCAACTCTTCCTTCTCAAAGGAATGCTCCTATTTCTCACTTTCCCCCAAAGGCTCAACGTTTCATGAGCCCTGGTTCTCTCTAGGCGAGACTATTGCAACAGCCTCCTCCCCAATCTACCTTCTTCCACTCTGCGACCCCATCAGCTAATCCGGAATAGAGCAGCCAGACTTATCCTTGGCCTTAAGCCCAGGGACTGCATCTCTCTTGCCCTAAAAAGCCTCCAGGGGCTCCCAGTTGCTGCACAGATCAAATTCAAATCCCTCTGAATCATCCACAAGGCTGTCTGGGGCCGGGGACCACACTATCTGCAACTCCCTCTTACCAAATACTTTTCTGACCTCTATGCTCCTCTGGCACCAACACTCTGTGTGTAAAGTGTTTTGCTAAACAGCGTGCAGGAGGCTGCTCGTTTTCCTCAGCTGGATCCCTCCTCTGGAAATGCCTCCCCCTCCATCTGCATCTTGAGCAGGACCTTCTGAAGTTCTAAAAGCCCCTCAAGACTCTCCTCTTTTCCTCCTCCTTCCCTTCTTCCTTCCTCTGCTATTCCCACAGTTTCTGTGATTTTTGTATTGGACCCTTATGCACCCTCTGGACCCCTCACCATTCACACTCAATCTCCCCAGCATCTGTGTTCCTCAGCACTTGCCTAGGCACACACTACGCACTGGAGATTTGTGATTTCCATCCAACATGGCTCCTGGCCGCATAGCACTTACCATAACTTGCACTTCATCTGAGGTTTACCCTTCGAGCGCATGACCACCACAACACTTACCCCACTGTCATCTTGCTTCCTGCACTTGCACGTTCTGAATACTCACAATGCAGGTTTGGCCGTCCCTTCCCCTCTGTATTTTTTGTATTTAATTGTACTGCTATCCCATGTCCCCTCCCTGCTGCCCTGTGAGCGTTTTCAAATACAATGTATTTCCTGTATAAGCACCTAACAACCAATCAAGAAATAGATCAAATAAATCATTGTAGTTCACTGTGGAGGCAACAGTCTGGGCTATGTCACCGGAATTTCATTACAGTTTGCAATGAAGAATACATTTGCAAAGTTAATGGAACTGTTCCCATATTCTAAGATTGTTGTTTCTCAGATAGCTCAAAGACGGATGTGGAAGAGTTCTAATTTATTTTGTCCACAAATCGAGAAAGAAATGCGCAATGTAAACAAAGGTGAGTGTGCATTTTTGCTGGATGTTGGAATGACATCTTTTCACAATGAAAATATAAAATTTTATATTTTTTGAAGAGATTAGTGCATTGGACTGATTTTGGCAATTAGATTGTTCTTAGAAATTTTCAAAATGCATTGAAACAGTTTCTGTGAACATATAAAATATGCATTGAAGTATTATTTGTTAGTAGTTGTAGTAAAGAAAAAGGAAAAAACAGAAAAAGAAATTAGAAGCACTTTTTTCAGTTGAACATTAGTTAGCTCAGTATATAAATCCAACATTATTTTTGAAAAAGGTTCTTTTAGGAGCCACCATTTTTTAACGAAAAACAAGTTAATTGACTTTTAATTCCCCCCAACCTGTGCCTGGAATTTTCCAGGTGCCAGCAAACTATTATAGTGTACGTGGACTAGGCAGGCTGCAAAAGGTCCTCAGATTTATTTTTTTCTCTATTTTTTTAACTGTGGAAGGTGGCTCCAAAGGGAACTTTTTTTTTGTCTTTCTGGCTTTTATATTATTTTTGGATTTTGTTTTTTGTAGGAGAGGTAAAAAGGTAAGGTGGGGCAGAGGGGAGGGAGGCAGGGAGGGAGGGAGGGAAGGGGCACCCACTACAGACAGGAAGGGGCAGGTGGACAGGGGAAGATGTTGGGCATGCCTTAAATCTAAAGTAGGTGGCAGTGTTTCTCATGCTCTTTGACTGCAGTCTCAAAAGCACTCCGGAACTGCTTCTCCCTGCAGATCGTGTGTGTCACAGTACAAACAGAGTACTGTGAACCTCAAAAGGTAAGGGTCACCAGCATTCTGTATGGCCTGCAAGGCAGCCGGTGGGATCCTGAGCCTCACATGGATAGCCTGTGGGGTGGCAGGAGCAGTTCAAGAAGATGGGGTAGAGGAGGAAAACCTACTTCTCCCTGAGAAAAGAAGAGCCTTTCTCAGAGCACCCGGGTGGTTGGAACAAGTGTGTTGGCACATGGAGGTGGTACGAACAGAGTACTGCCCAGGTTGTCTGCGACTGAGTATGACCCTGCACTCAATGGATTCAACCTGAGCAGCCCAAGGTTTTTGTACCCCCGCAATGGTCTCAAAGAACTGCCAGACCCATGACTTTCTCCTGGGGCTGGAGGTAGGAACATCCTCTACCTCATCTTCCTGTTCCTCACCATCCTCTTCTGCATCATCGCGCCTGTTTCCCTGTCTAGGCACTCCATGTGGTGGTGATGGTGGTGGCCCCTGGGAAGGAGGTATGGCCAAGAAAGATGTCATTAGAGCAGGTTGCACATTTTATAAGCAGGTTCTCTCAGGTCTCAGATGCTATTTCCTGGATAGCCAGATTGAGAATGACAAAGTAATGGGTGGGTCCATTCAGATGAACCATCCACGGACTGCGTGACTGTCTGCCGACTACCGAGTTGAAAATAGGTCTTGGGAAGTTGTAAAAAGTTGACAGATCAACTAAGAATGGGTGTTGGAGCTCTGGAAGGGTAAACGTTCAGCTTGAAACATCCTAGATTCGCCAGAAATGCGGTTTCGAACTGTCTGCGGTCATGGACACTGTCCTCGGACACGTTGACACACCACCCGGGTGTGGTCACCTGATGTCCATGGCGGTTGTCCATCAGTATAGGCGGGCGGGAGGCACCGGGCGCATGCGCATAGATGTCTATAAATGGGTGCTCTGTCCAGGGAGTAATTAAAAAAGTGTGTCATGCAAGATCAGAAATGTCCGGACAAGGTACGATGTCCACGGACGCCCCATTGCATAAACAGACTCCCGAACAGTCGGTGTCCGCAGACTATTAATTGGGTTTTTTAAAAAAAATAAGAATTTATCACACAAAAATATACAAGATATTTATAGTAGAAAGAATACATTTATATATGAAAGGGATGTGGTATCAGAATGGGAAACATAAATAAGAGAGTTTGGAATTTCAATAAAATCCTCATCGAGGGAGGGAAGTAGAGAAGTTTCTTCAAACAGTCTTTGATTTATGTTTTGTGAATTTGATTGGGGTGATTTCTGGGGGCAAGGAGAACAGGTACAAGTAAGACAGTGATAATCATATATATTTTTTTATTTTATTTTTATTTGCGTTTAGTTCATTAACAAGAATAAATTCGAGTAGAACCTTTGCAAAAAAAAACATGTTAAAATCCATGTAAATGAAGAAATCTAACATTTAAAATTGCATTACTTTACAGTAGCACACAGTACTTTGAAATACAATTTAAAATACAGGTACAAAAAGGTTATATCATAATTAATATCTGGCTCCTCATTTACAAATGTACCAATCGATTTACCATCCCAACATTTCAATCTCCACGCAGAATCAGTTCTTTTTCTATATGCTTGCAAAAGCTTACTAATTCATAAATAAGACTGTTGTGAACTCCTTGCATCATACGAGACCATAGGAACTCGAGGCAATCCTCAAACCCTATATCAACAAATTTCATAAGTCTTGCTGTACGAATTTTTTTAAAATGGGGACAATAGAGTAGGAGATGCTTCATTGTTTCGCGTGGTTCGTTACATTCATCAAATCGACATCCCTCAGAGGATATGGTGACATTTGTTTGCCAATTCTTAGTTCTGTCTCTAGTATGGTAAAGATTAAATCTAAATCGAATATATGCCTTCCTGGTAATTTCACAGGGGAATAAAGTGATATGTGCATAGCGAGGGATGCGCTGCTTAACAAAGGCACCGTATTCTTCATAAGATTTATATGTCGTGATCCGATCAATAGTTACACACCAGTCTAATTCAAAGAGTTTTTTTTTTAGCATAGCAAGGGCGATGATGGACATCATTCACTGTAATCTTCACTTCACTTAAAAGTTGTTGCATTTTCAGTTGGTAATTATAAAAGGAAAGAGAACAGCGGAAACCCAGCATCTTATACATATCAACATATAATGAATTAGTCGGTGGGTAGTTCATTTTCGCAAAGTTGGATAACTGTCTCCATTTCCATCTAGACGATAGTGCCACCAACCCCAATTCATGTCGGATGATGGCATTTGGAATGGACATTGGCAAAAACATCGCTGCTTTTAAGAGTGAACCTTGTAAACAATCCAACATGTTAGACATATCACACAAACACATATCTAGTGCATAAAGAATGACACTCTCAGTCTTCAGGGACATAAAATCAATTAATGGAGTTAATGAAAATTTGCAAAACCGGGTATAAATCCTTTTCATTTGCGAGAGGAGTGGCCTGGTTTTGCGTTTGATAATGTCTGTCCATAATTTAATGGAGTTCTTATCAGAGAGATGATATCCCAAGTAAATAGCGTTGTTAATACAAGATATCTGTGTATCCATGATATGCCAACTAAAACTGCCCTTTTTCTGCTTCACTCCAAATTTCATGATGGCAGTTTTTGCCGGGTTGGGAGTCAGATTGTGATCCTTTGCAAATCCCTCGAAGAGTGTTAATTTCGTTTGTAGCCCTACAGGAGTAGGGTCAAACAAGATAATATCATCTGCAAAGGCAATCCATTGCAAAGATATACTCCCAACCTTCACAGAAAACAGGTTCATATTTTCCCAGTTCTTATCCAGATCCGCCTTCTATAAATTGAACAGGGTTGCTGCAAGATTGCAGCCCTGTTTCAAACCCAATGCTGTTCTTATTGGAGCTGTCGTACCCCCATCCTGTAATATTTTTATTCTATAAGTTGTATTGGTGTGCAATTTCATAATCCAATACATTAAGTCATTTGAAATTCCATAAGCCAACATTTTCATCCACAGCAAGTTGCGAACAACATTGTCAAAGGCTGCACTCATATCAATCATAGCGATGTATACTGGATTAGAGTTCTTATTTTTTGCTTCAGCGATAACATGCGCAAGGGTAATTGCATTTAGAGTAGTACTCATATTCTTCCTGAAACCTGTTTGAAATTTAGAATAAAGACCCTTGGTCTCAATAATTTTCTCCAAGTCATGAAGAAGCAAAATCGCAAAGATTTTAGCCTCAGTATCAATTAGAGAAATCGGGCGATAATTTTCAGGACAAGAAGGATCACCCCTCTTAAATATGGGGACTATATTTGCTGTTAGCCAAGATGATAGAATTTCCCCAGAGTTGAAGATGGTTTCAAATTTGGTATTTATGATTACTGCCCACATAGCAGGATCCGCTTTGTAGAGACAAGGGGGAAGCCCGTCCGGTCCTGCGGCCTTAGAATACGACAATCTCGAGATCGCCCAAATTATGTCACTGATGCTCCAATTAAACCGAGGGATCCTGGTCGGATCTAACAATATACCGGGAAGGAATTGGAACTTATAAGGCAGTTGATATTTGGCAGTTATGTACCTCTGCCATGTCTGCTCAGAGATACAATTCGGCATAGATAATACGGCATTTTTTGGATCAGCTTTTAAAGTGCGCCATATTGCTCGGGTGTCATGTGACGTGATAGCGCGGATCAGAGTGCATATCATATTTCTAATAACATGATTTTCAACATAATTTAGAAGTTCTTTAACATCTTTGCTAAGTTTTGAAGACAAGATTTCATTGTGCACATTTTGGGTTTGGGATTGTATTTCTTAATGTTAATCTGTGGTGTAGTTTCTTCTTGTAAAGAATGTACTATAAGAAAAGAAGAAATTAATATTTCAATGAGCTCTCTATAAATAGATATATAAAGGGCAGCAAAGGGCAGTCTTGTAGTGGACGTTGTGGTGAGAGGAAGAAATCTACTGTTCCACATCCCCCACCACTTTAAAACACCCTGGGACAGTGAAGCCCGGCAAGGGGCAGTCTTGCAGTCCTGGCGGCCAGTGGATGGTGAAAATGTTCACGCAAGAGGGGGACCTATGGTAACAGTAAGCTCTTGGCTTTAACAGCTCTGTGCCCTTCTTACTTCTGCCTTCTAATGTCTCCCTAACAACCGAGTGGTAAAGGAAAGTCTGGTGTGGCTGTGTGGCAGGACTCCCTGCACCCCCTTATACCTTTCACTCCAAATTTCTGCTCTATGGCAGCATTGCCCCCAAATAGTACCATAACAGCACTGTTCATCGTCTCATTGTGAGAAATATTCTACACCCAATGGGTGACTGACAGTCAATCCTCCTCACTTGAAAGCGAGACAAGCTGCAAGTTATATTCATCAGTACCTCGGTCCTTCAGGTGCCTCCTGGTGGTCTGTCAGCTTTCTGGTGTTTTTTGTGTCCTAGGGTGTTATCTTGCGCGGTTGCTCCCTGGTGTGTTCTTATGTTGGCTGAGTGGCGTGGGTGTCATGATCCCTAGAAGGAACCCTGAAACACACACATGCAGTGTAGGCAGGTCCTGGACACTGAGGGTTGCTAGCTGGCACAAGTGCAGATGCAGTCGGTTTGTATGGACAATGGTCACTTCCAAAATGGCCCCTGGAGTAGGATGCCATGTGGAAACCAATATGGCCGCCAGCAATCCCTGCCTACAATATCCTTGGTGGTGTAGTGGTGCTGGGTGCAGCCCAGGGCTATATAAGCCCTGCCCTGGGCCACACTCAGTGCTTAGCGTTTTCTCTGGCTGTGGAGTTCGAGCAGCATAACGCTTGCTCCCACGAAACTCCCCATATGCCTCGCAGCTCTTCAGCAGCCTGATTGCTTCATCATCTGAAGCTGTGGCCCAGAGGCCACTCCTACACTTACCGTGCGTGGAGGTTATCGCAACCGCTCGGGAACCTCACTGCAGTACAGCATCGTCGGCATCGTCTACAAGGGAAGAAACAACATCAGTAAGCACCTGGCAGTAGTCGGAGCACCCCATCACGCCCCCACTCGCATCTCGGCTTACCTCTGCCCGGAGCACAGCAGCGTTCTGTCTTGCTCCACCTGATTCCTCGCCAGGTGGCACCATCAGGAAGATAACGGGCCACAGACGGGATCTAAAGAGAAACACGTTAGTTTCCACTGAACGTATTTTAACGTGCAAACAAACCTAAAGAGACACTTTCATTATGGGCTTCACATCGCAGCGTTACCTTGACCAGAAGCTACAGAACACTTCAAATACACGCGAAGAGTAAACCTATAACATGCAAGGCAGCAGAACATTTAAACCATGCGCACAGACCACGTGCAAGGCAGGACAATTACCTTTGGCATCAGTAGCACCGCAGCTGGTCTGGACCTCAAGTTCTAGTGAAGCAACTAGGAGACAGATGCCCATCTGATGTTCTGAATACACCTGTATGCCATGGTGAGCATTACGCCTGCTTGCCTCCTTGCCAACCAGCCATTGTACCTTGGAGGAGGTGGGAGGAAAGCAGAAAACATTGAGCTTACATTTCCCTCTTATCTGTTCACAGTAGATACCACCAGAGGGGCCTGAGCCATAAGCATCACATCCAGACTTCCAAGTCAATCCCCAACTACCCGTACGCTGGGCAGTTAATTCTTTCAGGCTAACAGTGGGTAGGGAGTGGTTTGGGCACACAGCACATCACTAGAAGGCACGCAGAAAGGGAATCCAGACCAGGCACTCCTGCAGGGCACCAGAGGTAAGCGTTACAGTGGGGCTCCGCTGGCTCCTTTGGCTTGTGGCGCATTACCCCTCCCTTTTCCATTCCGGAAGTGTTCTTGAGGATCTATAGTCAGCTTCTCACACCGAATGCAGTAAGCACAGAGTGGTGCGCAGTGGGGGACCACGGTGGTTGATTTCCCTCATCACAGCTCCAGTTCCAGCTCTCACTTTTTTCTCTTCCCGCATTGTACCAGCAGTGTCCCGCTGCCGCTGTATGGAGACTGGGATTGGGTCGGATTAATCTTTGTGGGTTAGTGTAAATTTCTTGGCTACTTTCAGTTTACTCCTCCAGTTAGCGTTTTACTTGTAATACTCATCTTTCCTTGCAATTTTGAGCATGGAATGGATTGGAATGGACGTGGGCCGAGTGTTGCAGGGGGTTCATAGACATAATTTCGAATACAAAATATTCGAAAGTCAAAAAGTCGAAAAAAAAACGTCGAAAAAAAAATGTCAAATTTTTTTTTAATGACGTTTTTTTTTCGAAATGGGGGGGTTCCCCCCCAACCCCCCTTTTTTTTATTTTTACCTATTTTTTTCACAGAAACTAGAGCCCAAAAAAAAATATCGAAAAAAAAAACAATTCGACATTTTTTTTTTCGACATTTTTGATTCGACTTTTTTGACTTTCGAAATTATGTTTTCGAAATTATGACTGGACACCGTTGCAGGGTGATCATTTAATTGCCAAATTAATAAAAAGTAAGGTCCAGATTCTAGATGCTGTTGGGCTGCCTGGTGGGCACGTTCAACTGATCCACTACATGGGAGCAAGCGGGGGAGTCAGACTCAGGCAGCCCCTGAGCATGCTTCACTCCATGTTGTATGTATTTCATTTTCAACCCTTGAATGTTGGCATTTTATTAGCTTTGTATTTGTGTGATGTTATGGTCTTAAATATTATTTATGTATGTCACCAGATTTCTGCAGATGGTTAGTGACATTCACCTAGAGCGGACACCTATTGTTATGACGAATTAGCTACACTTTGAGGACACTAGTGTGAGTTTGCATACCCTTTACCCCATTGTGCTTTTCTTTCCTCAGGGCATATTGATTCACAGGCCATTTGGAACATGTTATCTAACGAAGGAGACAGGGAATTTCATCTGCATGGTGTGCTTTGACATAGTGACTGTCTTCATTTATAATCTGGAGCTATGTCCAAACGTAAGGCAATTCGCCCCCCTCTATGCGGTTCAGCAAGAAAGCTCACAACTAAGTTTGTCAGTTGCATTGGTGAGGCCAATGCAATGATAAATGAAATACCTGGCCTGCTGGAAGAAATTGACCCTGCCGGTAAGGCGGCTGGTAAGGAGTGTGCCAGTGAGCTTAAAGGACACAGCAGCAAAAACATGACAAAGGGCAGGAAAGGGGAGGTTGGGGGCACTCTAGGGGGATTGCATGGTAACTCAAGGGGGATCGCATGTCCCCAAATGTTCGTACAAATTGCAGCATTCTAAATGGGGAGCAAAGTATCTGTTTGGCCAATAAGGATATGATCCCTCTGTCTAGTGGGGGTAGGGTGGCCTCAAAGCAGAAAATGAGTATCGAGGAGATGCGTAAACTGGCCAATGATGCTACGAGATCCGGTAAAGTGAGCCTTCCTGTTCTCGTGGACGTAGTTACAATACTGCTGGGTCACCAAGTTCACAATTGTCCCATTGAAAATGAAGGCCAGCTATATCATAGAGGTTAATCCACCCCCTGTTGGGCTCACAGTGAGGGAAACTTGTAGCAGTAAAGGGGAAGAGCCTGGTAGAATGGATCAGGGGCGTTTCCTGAAATGTTGTCAAATGTAATGTATCCGCAGGAATTGATTATCAGGAACAGCTTTGTGCCCTGGCCATACTGCACCCCCCACCAATCCTTAAGTAATCCCAATCGGTGCCAATCCCTGTTGCTTTGCCACCGGTTGGTACATTAGTGGATCTCACCCAGAGCCCTGGTAGGGATGAGCGAGCCCATGGCTGTGATGGTTGTAAATGTGCTTTAAAATTCATAGCGCTGGGGTTCCAAAATGGATGCCTGCATTGGGAGGACGCGCTGATTGGAAGCTCATTCTCGGCCCGTAGCAAACGAGGAATGCAGCGTTTTTTTCTTCAATCTCCAAGATGCCTATATAAAGAAAGGTTGAGCCCACATCTCCCTAGCAAAGGAAAGGAGCCACAATTGTGCCTCAGGTTTGAAGGAATCAGAGAAGATCCTAGGATCTTTATAGAATGGTGTGTGTGGGCCATAGCAGCGGCACAGCCTGAATGAGGGACGTGAGCCTCACTGAAGACTTGGGGGGGATGGTGCGGTGAGGGACAAAGTACAGAAAACACCCTCCTGCCAGTACGCAAGCTGAAATGTGAAAAGAGCCTAACGGAGGAGAAGGAGCACTGCACATTCCTGGAGGAGGTGGCAAGCAGCAAAGTGATCCACAGCACGACCGGAGGAGGAGGCGGCCACAGTAAGGGGACTTATCTCCAGCATTAACATAAGCGGACCCCAGAGGGAAGCAGTGAAGAAAACGTGACTCTGAGGGCTAAGATACTCCCATCTCTGGGACACTTGATAACATGCAGGGTATATAAGCAAGGGGTACCAGCAACAAAAAATATATGAGGGTAATTAGCTCCCCAATCTTCCTTAAACTTTAGAACTGCCAATCAAGGGGAAAGGCCACATACATCACCCATGTAATATGAGGACTATAGCCGCACCAAGAGTGACAAGGCCTTACTGATCGGGGAATCTGGTGGCTGCATACGAGACCTATAGGTCTGAATGTGTGAGGCAGGAGGGCCATTCAGCTATCCCCTCTGGTCGATGTTCAGTGTACAGAGGGCATAGATGAACACTAACGTTGGGAGGAGAGGCGGCAGCGATTGTCACCGGACGGAGTGGTGAATAAAATCCCGACGGCTTAGTGAATCTGTGGCAAGTGGCCAGACAGGTGACCTATCCACAGGGAGGCATATGTCGAGTGTTAAAGGGAAAGGATGCATTAAAGGCATCTCGGTACCCCCTAAGGTGAGTACCCAAAGGACAGAAGGGACAATAACAGGGTGCTGGCAGTCAGAGGCGAAAGAAACGCTGGGCGAGACATGCTCCCCCAGTACTCCGTCTCCATACAAAGCGACAAAAGAACACGGAGATCAAATGGCAATTAGTAAAGAAGAATTATTGCAATGCCTAGCGGAGCACCAACAATGCCTAAAGAAAACGCTTCAGGAGTCCATTCAGGACCAGATCGTGGCAGTTAGATCGGACATTAAAGTGCTGTGTCAGAAATTAAAGGGGACATTTCAAAACTAGGAGAGCGAGTTGACACAGAACGAGCTCTACAGGAGTTGGCAGAAGACTCTAGGAAAAGTGATGAAACCTTGGAACAGCTAGCATGGATGACGCACAATCTCCAAATCCAGTGCAAAGACCTAGAGAATCGGTCAAGGCAATCCAATGTACGTATTAAAAATGTCCCAGAAGAGATTGCAGACAAAGATCTTAAGCATGCAATACAAACTCTCTGCGCTGACTTACTGCTGGAGATCCCTGCGGACGACATTCTTTTAGATGGAATACATAGGGTGGGCCCTCCTAGGAAAGAACCAGGAACCAGATCCCAGGGTGTGTTGGCTGCGCTCACATTCTATGGGCAGAAGGAAGGCGTCCTTAGGGCAGCACGGACAAGTACATCCTTAACCATCAATGGATCGGAAGTCCAGCTTTATCAGGACCTGGCTTTCTCCACCCTAATCAAAAGGAGACAGATGAATCCGGTTACCAGTAATCTCAACAAAAAGAAGTTGCACTACAGATGGACCTTTCGGTTTGGACTTCTTTTTACTTGGAAGGGGAGACAGATTTGTGTAACGACATGTGAAGAGGGTCTTGTGGATGTGGTACCGGAAGGCAAGAGAGACCAACCAAGATCATCGGAGACGGAAGGAGGGACTTCAAAGCCGAGTCGACAATGGGAGTGGTTGATGGTTAAACGGGCCAATAGGAAGATCAGAGCTCCGAAAGGCTGGGACAAATCCAAGGACACACCACAAACTGAGGGGTGATGGCAGGCCGATAAGATGAATCAGGTACACCAGGGAAATGGGGATATATGCTATGACTAAGAAGAGGAGGGTAAGGGACAGTGGAATTGGAGGGCCGAGATGAGACTGCGCGATGAGGTAGGGGACCGGATGCTAGGTAGTTTAATGGTGCATGGACAGGTTCACCTAAGGTTGTAACTAGGAGCCATGTGCCGCCCTGGGACAAGGTTTAGGGATTGGGGTTTTGGGCGGGTGGATGCAAGGGGGTTTATGCGGGTTGGGGGGAGAGGGAGAGAGACCGACCAGCAGGATAAATGTGAGAAGGACAATCAAAACCGAATCAGTGAAGGTTTAATATATGTAATATATGCATTTTACTTCACACTAACCACAGACCGAACATATTTAGATGGTCTCTTAAAGGGAAAAGGGCTTGTGGCACAAAGGAAAGGAATACCAAGGGAATTATCAGATATCTATCATGAGCTTTAAAATAACTACATACAGCATTCGGGGGCTAAACACACCTGCTAAACGTAGCAAACTTGGATCGTCCTTGAGGCGCGAGGAACTAGACTTTCTCACCCTTCAAAAAACCCACAGATGTAGAGAAGATAAATCACAAATTAGATTACAGGGGTACCCACAGATTTTACAGGAAAACATGGTGGAGAAAAAAGCGAGGGTCCTGATTGCGTTTAGGAATAATCCTGAACTAGTGATTTAGGGAGGTACTTATTGGTGAAATTCCGCATTAAAAGGGAAATATTTACGATAGGGACAGCATATGCACCTAATTCGGGACAGGAAAGATTTTTGATGGCAATGACGGAGACACATGAAAATATGGCAGAGGGTAACGTAATACTGACAGGGGATTTTAATTTAATATGGGTTGCAGGAATTGACACTAATCGCGCAGGATTGCCGACACGGGGTACACCATCACAAAGGCTTAAAGACAAATTCTTACAATTAGGCGTGGTAGATGCTTGGCGGGTTAACAGAGAAAGGGAACCAGGATTTACGTTTTATTTGCACATACATAAAACCCAGTCGCAAATAGACTGTATTTGGGTATCTGCAAGAATGGTCGGTCACATTCAAGAAGTCTCGACGGGAACAATAGCACTATCGGACCACGCACCTCTAGGTGCGATAGTGACTATGGCAATCCGAGATAGAGGATTGTGGAATTGGGCTCTACCAGAATGGATCCTAGCGGACACAGTCTTTTCGGGAGAAATAGAAGAATGCATTCAAGTCTACTTTAGAGAAAATGTAATGGGGGATACCTCCCCTGTTATATTGTGGGATGTTTTCAAAACCGCAGTTAGAGGGGAACTGATAGCCCGCAAAGCATTGAAGGAAAATATGTCTAGGCAACTGGAAGATGATCTAGATGGTCAACTTAAAAACATAATGCCAAAAATGAATAACTACCCTACGAGGGAAACAATGAAAACATATAGGATAATTAGGGGACAGTTAGACTTATTAAGGGCAAAAAAAGCAGAGAGGACCTTACTTCAAACTAAACAATATTATTATGTTCAGGGGAATGGGGCAGGAAAATTATTGGCACGTCAATTAAGAGAAAGAACGGCCATCCAAACGATATTGAATATTAAGAATGAGGAATGGGAAGAGGTGGTGGACAAAAAGTGGGCAAAGCGCCAGGCCCAGACAGAGTCCCAACACATTTTTATGCAAATGAACCTGATGTGTGGGTACCATACTTCACAAAACTATTTAATGCTTAACTGAACCAGAATAAGGTCCCAGATACATGGACAACAGCTGAGCTGGTGCCTATTTTTAAGAAAGGTTGCAGCCCTGCAATTATAGGCCGATTTCCTTGCTGGACTAAGGAGGTAAAACATTCACCAGGGCCTTATTGTTTCATCTGGAGTCTTGGGAAAGCAACAACCAAATAATTGACCATCGTCAAGCTGGGTTCTGTGAAGGACTGAGTACTGTGGACCAGAGTGTGTGGCTGCATTTAATTATGGACAAAGCGCTGTCCTTAGGAAAGTCAGTGTCTATGCAGTTTTTGTTGGCCTGAGTACTGCGTTTGACGCGGTGCCTAGGCAGCGCCTATGGGAGGTGCTCAGGGGGCTTGGAATCCCAGAAGCCCTTTTGAGGGCCATTCACAGCCTGTATACAGGTAATATGGCAGAAGTGCGATGGGGAATCGATGGCAGTACCTTGAGCTGGATACACATTGAAAAGGGCGTGCGTCATGGTTGTGTTGTGGCCCCAAGCTATTTTGTATGTTTAACAATACTGTTATCAAAGAGTTGCTGGCCTCTCAGACCGATGCTCCAGTGGGAGACAAAATACCGGTTTTTATGTTTGAGGATGATGCAGTTTTGCTTTCACTAACCCCTGCAGGCATCCGCAGGCAATTGGATATGTTAGTTACCTTTTGTAGAAACAATGGCTTGGCATTGAACATATCCAAAACTAAAGCAATGATATTCAAAACCAATGCTAGGGCGAAAAACAAGGGCCTCAAACTCTCTCTTGAAGAGGGCTCTATTGAGCAGGTGGCCATCTACGACTATCTGGGGGTCAGGGTGATGGCCTCCTGCAGCTCGTCCATGCATCTTTAGAAGGCAAGGGCTACCTTGGGTAGATATGGCGGTGCCTTGACCAGGTTCACAGCTGAATATGGAAATGGGGCGGTGCATGTGTCCCCGGAAGCCTACAAGGACCAGGCTACATGCTAGACAGGCTGCTATTTATGGTGCTGAACTGTGGGGGCAGCTAGATATGTATGCATTGGCTGTCATGGAAAATAGGTACCTCAAGAATATACTGGACCTACGTTCCAGTACACCCAATTTGTTAGTACTTTTGGAAATAGGCCTGCAGGGGATCGAGTCTGTCTGCTGGTTGCGTCCAGTGCTGTTCTGGGTGCGCCTGTGGTCCATTGCGAATCTGGCTAAATATAGGGACGCCATGATCTAAATTCTCCCGCAGCAAGGGGGCTCATCCCTGAAATGGGTGACACACGTCAAAGCTCTTGGTATCGGGGCCTATTGGAGTATTCCTAGCTTAATTACCAAATAATCGAAAGAAGTGGTAAAAAGTGCAACTCTTGAAAAATTGAAGCAAGATGTTGCCATAAAGGCCCTTGGTTCCCTGTTTCTGGCGTGCTATTTAACCACTAAAGCACAGGCAGGACTGGAGGATTATTTTGATTATGTTAATCCGAAATGTGAAAGATCACTATACCTAAAGTTTCGATTTGGCGCATTGCTGATAGCAACTGTTTCATGTAGGTGGCACATTGAGGGTTCAGCTCAGTGCCCCCTATATAGAAGTGCGGTGGTTGATCTAGACATTTTTTTTATGCTGTGCAGGCCACACTATGCCTGAGAAAACACAATTTAAGGCCAATCTGGCGCCTCTTTGGCTGCACAACTATTGCTTATGCCATGGCAATTTGCATTAATTCTGCTGATGTTCCAGCAGTCTTTGCAACCTGCAGGAATCTACGATGGGCTTGGAGTGCAAGAGTTAAAGCTCTTGGTGTGAACTTTGTATGAATGGATTCAGGGATGTTGTGGGATGCCTGAGCTGCTCCAATTCTTGATTGTTTTCATGAACTCCAGGGAATTTGGCTGGTTTGAGATGTTAGCTGCTTCGTGGACCGAATAAGGTTCAGATGTTTTTGTATTTGGCACAAAGTGAAGTAATGTGGCCCGAAATGTACACAGGAGGGATGAAAAGTTACAGCCAAAAACTGAGGCTATGAGCTTGCTCTTCTCTAACTTATCGTATTAACCCCCGATACCACATTTAAATCTGTTCTCCTGATCTTTAACAAGATATAGGCTGTGCTCATTTTTTACACTGTTAGTTATTTGGTGCCCTGGAAATAACCTAGGATCTGCTTGAACAGCTTGCATAACTGCTGTATCGTTCCAATTCTTATTGTTTTTTCTCCTTACACCTTCTTATTTAAATGTAGTGACTAATAATTGATTGTATTTTGGAATTTCATATAAATTTGTGTGGCTTTTATGACCTCGGTCGAAATAAAGTATTAACAAACAAACAGATTTACATTATTTGTTTATACTGAAAGATGTATTATTTACCATTAGAGATTTCATCTTCACTCATTTCTTCTTTGGAAAAGTTTTCTTCTAGCCACTCGAGTGTTTTTTGTTATTCCTGTCAAAATAAGAAATGGTGATTTTTGCTTATGAGAAATGTTTACATAAGAGATTGTTTTCCTATGAGCTCCTGGTGTATCTCAGTTGGTAGAAGCCCCTTCTAGGGACTTTTCACCAAAATGTATTTCATATGTGATGTCATCAGTGATCTCATCAATGACATTTGTGATGTCAACTTTGATGTCCTGGGTGTTAGTCTTAGCAGTGCACAGTGGTAGTGTGTGCTATGGTTGCTTAGCTTACCATAACTGGCAAATTTCTTTTTTTTTAAATTTTGCTTGTAACCATAACGACCCTTTAACAAAGTTACACAACACATAGGAAGAGCACTTTTTGGGTGGCTTGGTCCCAAAAGCGTGCTTTTGTAAATCCACCCAGTCGTCTTTTTTTTTAAACGACTAAAAAGTAGGTTAAAAGTAATTAGTGAGATCTGGGTTCGGTCTGCAGACTTACTTCCCTGGTCGGTCTGTGGACAGGCCTCCGATTGGCACAGAGGGCGGTGTGATGTCCTGCAACATCAGACGGGCCCACTGATTGGCCCACATATTTTTGGAAACCCCCACCATGTTGGATCCACGGACAGCGCAGTAGGGGAAAATTCTGGAAATCACATTTTGGGTTATTTGGTGATGGAAAGATGGAAAGAGGGCCTGGGAACGGTGGGGGAGTGCAAAAAAAAGATGATTATGGGGCTATTTTTGTAGATGGAAAAAGGTCAGGCAGGTGTCGCAGCGGTCCCTGTGCACCGCAGCAGTTTGCGGACGGTGCCATGAATATACAGCTTGGAAAAGACATTTGGGGTTATTTGATGGCTGAAAGAGGGCATAAAAATGGTAGGGTAAGTGGAATGAAGGTAATATGGAGCTGTTTTTATAGGTGAAAAAGAGTTTGGAAATGCAGCCGAGTCCACGGCCTATTTCAGTGTCCGGAGACATCTTTTTTGATTGCGGAGGGTTTAGGTGATTTTTATTATGTGACGGTCTATTGTATGTGGTTCATAGTAATTTTTTCGAAATGAAAAATGTCGAAAGTCATTTTTTCGAAAAAAAAATGTCAAAAAAAGTTGCATTTTTTTTAATGACGTTTTTTATTCGAAATGGGGGGTTCCCCTCCCAACCCCCCTTTTTTATTTTACCCCTTTTTTTTATTCCTGGACCCCAAAATAAATATATAATTAAAAAAAAGGAATTCAACTTTTTTTTTTGACATTTATTTTTCGACATTATTGTCTTTCGACATTTTCTTTTCGAAAAAATGACTGCACACCATTGTATGTACTTCTTATATGGTTCATTGTATTGTGGTGGTTGTGGACAGATTCTGGGAGGCATGGCCACAGGCCGTGGCCCCAGGAATATGTCCACAGTTGCACAACCACCATAGTACTTATATGTTGCCTAGAAACACTTGTGTACAGGCGCATTATAAATGCCATATCATATCATGTGTGTGGTAATTATATGTAAGGTAGAAGAAGTATGGCCAGAATGACCACAGTAGCAATATGTGTATAGTAATTGTACGTAATGTGGTGGGAGTACAAAGTGTTTGTAATATGGAGGAAAGATGTAATTGGACTGTATATGGTACTTATAACTGTAGTACAATTGAGGATAGTGCTCATATAATATGTATTTGATTATACTTGGTATGGTTACTTCACTCCATAGCGTTATGAATCTGCAATCTCTGGTTTATTTTCTGTGAAAAAAACAGTACACTTTGTTAAGCAGGATCCCGTGTTCCCCGTGAAGGCAGCTAAACTGTGGAACTCCTTGCCACACCAGCTGAGAGCCGACCTCCCCTACTCTTTCTTCAGAAAGAACCTCATTATCCACCTCAACCTGACTGAGAATTAGTTCACCCTGAAACCAGGGTATGTCAGCACAACCTACTGCGAGTCTGT